>NC_057723.1:51876414-51957171 GCF_004010195.1 Chiloscyllium plagiosum
TTGAAAGGTTTCAGAAATGATTTACAAAGATTTTGCCAGGGTTGGAGGATTTGAGCTACAGGGAGAGGCTGAACAGGCTGGGGCTGTTTTCCCTGGAGTGTTGGAGGCTAAGGGTTGACCTTATAGAGATTTACAAAATTATGAGGGGCATGGATAGGGTAAATAGGCAAAGTCTTTTCCCTGGGGTTCGGGAGTCCAGAACTAGAGGCCATAGGTTTAGGGTGAGAGGGAAAAGACATACGGGGCAACTTTTTCACGCAGAGGGTGGTACGTGTATGGAATGAGCTGCCAGAGAAAGAGGTGGAGGCTCGGACAGTTGCAACATTTAAGAGGCATTTATCTGGGTATATGAATAGGAAGGGTTTGGAGGAAGATGGGCCGGGTGCTGGCATGTGGGACTAGATTGGGTTGGGATGTCTGGTCGGCACGGACGGGTTGGACTGAAGGGTATGTTTCCATGCTGTACGTCTCTATGACTCGATGAGATTTGCAGACCTGCTGAGCTTTTCCAGCAATTTCTGTTTCTAATCACTTTAAATCCTGGTGCATTAGAAATGTCAAACACAGATAAGCATGTTGACTAATTACTTGTATCAGTGAAGTTTTACTCATAGCTGAAAATGTGTTGCTGGAAAAGCGCAGCAGGTCAGGCAGCATCCAAGGAGCAGGAGAATCGACGTTTCGGGCATGAGCCCTTCTTCAGGAATGAGTAATTTTCAGCTCTGTTCTCCAGCATCTACAGTCCTCACTTATTTTCAGCTCTGTTCTCCAGCATCTACAGTCCTCACTTTCTCCTCGAGGGCTCATGCCAGAAACGTCGATTCTCCTGCTCCTTGGATGCTGCCTGACCTGCTGCGCTTTTCCAGCAACACATTTTCAGCTCTGCTCTCCAGCATCTGCAGCCCTCACTTTCTCCTCGAAATTTTACTCATAACCTTATTGGTTACACATTCTAATCAAATTTATTCATTGCAGTATGTCTAAATCAAATAAAATTCAGAATTTTTGTTTACGAACGCTTGCGATGTTAAATAAAACAGAAAATGCTATAAATATACAGCCTGCGTCCGGTACAGAACCAGACTCAGTACTTTACTCGATCAGAGATCGGAAGTGCAAGCAATTAAGCTGTTTTGATTACGAATAAGAGGACGCAGTTCTAAAGATAAAGTACTCGGTAGGAAAAGCAACTCGGGTTTTTTTTAAACACCCAGGGAAAGGAGTCAGTTGGCCTTCTGCACATCGTGGCAAAAGGAGGAGCCAGAAGTAAGGCGATATTTAATAGTTCGGGAAAGGTCCCACCCGACTTTTAAACATATTTCGAGTTGACAGAACGGCGAATTGTAATTTGTTCCTATTTAGGGAAGGCCTCCCCGCTCTCGAATGAGGATTGACCCATCAACAGAGTCAGCCTGAGATTAATCGTGATTTGGAGATGCCGGTGTTGGATTGGGCTGTACGAAGTTAAAAATCACACAACACCAGGTTAGAGTCCAACAGGTTTAATTGGAAGCACTAGCTTTCGGAGCGACGCTCACTATCACCTGATGAAGGAGCGTCGCTTCGAAAGCTAGTGTGCTTCCAAACAAACCTGTTGGACTATAACCTGGTGTTGTGTGATTTTTAACTGAGATTAACCACACTGCTTGGTAGACTAAGACTCCACCTTAAGTGCAGCCCAGCTCTGCTACTGTGGTAAACATTGTTTACAAAAATCGTGTGGGATAGAATTATGTACTCGCTGAATGCTACTTCGATATCAGATGGAACCAATTACGTGACACACAGAAGGCAATAAAATCGAGTGTACACTTTGAGAAGGCTGTGCATCAAGTGATCCAAACCTTCTACATTCTGACCACAGCCCAAATATTTAATACAACGCATCGAATCAGTGTTAATAACAAAAGCACACCATTTAAGATTGCTAAATTAGAAGCGTGTGTATTTTAATACCTTTGATGGAAAAAAGAATGCATGAATAAAATATCTCTGCGCTAATTAGATACCAAAATGGGGATTTATACTGGAGGCAAGAAGTTGAGGGTTTTAATGAACAGTTCGTACCTATCTTTACCTACGAGGCAGATGCTGCCAGGCTGTGGGGACGAAGGAAAAAACTCAATACAAAGGACCATTAAAACTAATAAGGATATTGGATAAGATGTTAGTACTTCAAGACATTGGGAAGAAGAAATGCACAGAAGAATGTTGACAGAAGTGAAAATGGGAATTGCAGAGGCATGGCAATTATCATTCAATCTACCTTATACTCGAGTGATACCAGAAGACCGGAGAATTGCAAACATCACAACGTTTGGTGTGTGGGGGGTGGGAGGAGTGGGAGGGGAGATTAGCCCAGTGTAACTTCAGTGATGGGGAAACTTCTGAAACAGTCATTCGGAATAGACTTAATAGTCAAATGTGGGTTGATTCGAAGAGTAAGCATGGATTTGCTCAGGGAAAGTTGTGGAGTGTTTTGAAGATGTAAAAGGGGGTGGGTGGGATGGCTGTTGATGGGGTTGGGGCTGTTGATGTGGTGTACATAGATTTCCAATAATGTGCCACACAACAGACTTGAGGAAAATTATAGATCATTGGAATAAAAGGGATAGTAGCAACATGGATACAACATTGACTTTAAAGATAGAAAATAAAAGTGATTATTTTTCAGGCTGAAAGAAGGTTTGTAGTGGAGTTCCCCAGGGGTTGGTATTGGGACTCTTCCTTTTCCTAATTGATATAAATAATCTTGACCTTGATGAGCAGAGGATAGATAAAAGTAAAACTTGAGAGATTTGTAAAATGTGAGGAGGACAGCATGAAACTTCAATAGGACAGTAACTTGTTGGAGGAGAGGGCAGATAGTTAGCAGATAAAGTTCTAGTCTCCTCATCTGGCAATTAATGTTCTGGCAACAGAGGGAGTGTAATTACAATTATCAGTCCGATTCATGGGATGGTAAGACTGAAGCATGGAGAGAGACTCAATCAGTTAGGATGATATTCGTTGGAGTTGAGATGAATGAGAGGGACATCTCATAGAAAGTTATAAAATTGTTACAAGACTAGATAGGGTAAACAGAGGAAGGATGTTCCTGAAGACCAGAGAACTAAGGATGATCGTCTAAAGATGCAGGGTAAGCCATTTAGGATTGAGGAGAAATTTCATCACCCAGAGAGTAATAAATCTGTGAACGTAGCTGACACAAAGTAGCTGAGGCCAAAACATTGAATGTTTTGAAGATGATATTTGATGTAGCTCTTTGAGCTTAAGGTATGTGGAGAAAGTGGGAACAGGTTACTGAGTTGGATAATTAGCCATAATCATATTGAATGGCAGAGGAGGCTCGAACAGCCTATTCTTATTTTCTTTATTTCTGGGGAATATTTCATTAGAATTGCAAATAGCAAACGTAACTCCTTTATTCAAAACAGAAAAGAGTCAGAAAGCAGAAAACAACAGGCCAGTTAGCTTAACATCCATCAGGGAGAATATGATGACTTTGTTACTAAGAATGTTATTATAGGGCACTCCGAAGGTTAAATGAAATCAGGCAGAGTTAATGTGGTTTTGTGAAAGAGAAGTCATGTTTAACCAATTTATTGGAATTCTTTTGGGAAGTAATGTGCTTTGGATAAAAGGAAACTGGTGGATATACTGGACTTGGATTTTCAGAAAGCATTTGTTAACTGCCACGTTGAAGGTTATTGTTGGCGTCAAATGCTGATATTGTAGTGGGTGATATATTGGCATGGATAGAGAAATGGCTGGCTAATGGGAAACATCCCGTAGGCAAAAATGGATTGTTTTTCAGACTGGCAAGATGTAAAGAGTGCTGTGCCACCACAGTCAATCTTCGGCCTCAACTTTTCACATAGTATATAATTAACTAGGATGAAGGGACAGAAAATAATATTGTTAAATTTGTTGAGAGCGCAAGGATAAATAGGAAAATAAGTTTGACACAAACGAAGGGATGCTTGAACGGTATATAAATAGGTTCAGTTAGAGGGATTAATTAGGAATAATAAAATGTTTTTTTTGCAAGAGAACTGATTACAAAAGTAGGGAGGTTATGCTTGAGTTATATGGGGCATTGGTGAGACCATATCTGGAGTACAGTATACAACTGGTCTCCTTCAGGATGTAAATGCTTTGGAATCAGTTTGGAGAAGGTTTACTAAATTAACTAATACACGGTATCTGGAATGGGTGTATGGTCTTGTATGGAAAGGTTAGACAGGCTAGGCCTGTATCTGCTAGAGCTCAAAAATGTTAGAGGTGACTTTGATTGAGCTATATAAGATCTTGAGGGATTTTGACAGTGTAGATGTGAATAGAACCAAGGATCATTGTTTAAACATAAGAGGACAACAAGACAAGAATGAGGAGAATTTATTTTCTCAGAGTGTTGAGAGACTTCAAAACTCTTTTCATCAAACAGCAGTGGAAGCAGAGTCTTTGAATATTCTGAAGGTAGAGATCGACGGATTCTTGATAAGCAAGAAGATGAAATCAGAGTAGATGGGAATTTCGAGTAATCCAATCAGCCATGATCTTATTGGATGGAGGAGCGGACTCGAGGGGCTGAGTGGCCTATTGTGCTCCTAATTCATATTGTGACACTTGTATCCTTGCAAATTGCTACTTCATCTCCAACCTCCCTTTCCTCTTCCACGTACTTGAATATGTTCTCATTGTCCAAATCCTTGGATCCCTGGCTCCAGACTCCCCAACTAGCAGAAACATCTCTCCAGCATCTACCTTATCTGTCCCTTTAAGTATTTTATGTTTTAATGAAATCACCTCCCGTTCTTCAAAACTCTAGAGAATATAGGCCCAGTTTGTCCAAACTCTCTTTACTGTACAATCCTACCATCCCAGAAACCAGTCTAGTGAATTGTTGCATTCCTTCTAAGCAATAATATCTTTCCTGGAGAGGCAACAATTGCACACTGTACTCCAGGTGTGGTCTAACTAAGGTTCTACAATCTTGAAGCAAGATTTCAATACTCCCATACACAAAACCACTAGTGATAAACAATAAAATACTGTTCGCCTTCCTAATTGCTTCCTGCACGTTACCTTTCAGTGACTTATTAACAAAAGCACCCAGTTCTTTTTGTAAATCTATGAAGACTACTTTCTCATTACCTCAGAAATACCCGACATATTTGTTCTTCCTACCAAAGTGATAACCCCATACTTTTACATAACATTCCATCTGCTTATCTCACCCACTCACTGTCTGTTCAAATTTGCTTAAATCTACTTTGCATTTTGCTCACAGTACAGTTCCCAGCTAGTTTTGTGTTATCTGTGAACTTTAAAATATTACACCTTTTCCCCACAGACAAATCATTGATACATAGTGTGAAAAGCTGGGGCTCAAGTACTGATCCTTGTAGTTCTCACTAATCATAACATGCCAGTGCAAGAATGATGCACTTATTCCTATTCTCTATTTTCTGCCTATTTGTAAACATTGAATCCACACCTGTATATTACCTCCTATCCCATGTGACTTAATTTTCTAACCAAGCTCTTAAGGGAGGACTTCATCAAAAGCCTTCTGAAAATCCAAGTATACGGCATCCATTATTCCCTTTTATCAATTCTATTATTACCATCCTTGTATCCAGGGGTGTGTTGGAATATTCCACTTGCCTGGATGAGTGCAACTCCAAAGATGCTCTCAAGACATTCCAACACCATCTTGAAAAGAAATGTTCTATTGATCAGCATTTCAGCCACCACTTTAAACGTGCTTTCCCTCCCCCACCAATGAACAATGGCAGCAGAGTGTGCCATCTATAACATACATTGCAGCAATTTGTCAAGGTTTTTTCAATGACACTTACCAAACTTATGACCTCATCCACTAGAGGAAAGGGAGCAGCAGATTCCACTTTCTATAAGTTACCATCCAGGTCAAAATCTTGGAACACCCTCCTATGTTGTGTACACTACATGCAGTGTAGTGACTAAAGAAAGTAGTTCACACTAGCATTTTTTTTAAGGACAGTTCAGGATCAGTAATAAATACTGACCTTATCAGTGACACTCATCTTAACTTAGTAAAATTGTTTTTTTTCTCAATTTAAACATCCGTGCTGAGTCTATCTTTGTCCTTTTCCAAAATACACAAAATCTAACAGAGTTATAATCATAATTAATATCAAAATGTTCTTCCACTAGTTTTCCCTGCCCCTGTTTACCAAACTTCATTCCCTAAAACAGAGTGCAAAACTACCACCTGTCATTGGGATTACTACATACTGGTTGAAAAGAATTATAAGTATTTATACTTTTCTAATCAACCAATTCAGAGATGTTATTACACATCTCTGGATTGCATCACAAGAGGGCCCCTTAAAAATATGGAATGCTTCATGAATTTGCGTGTCATACTTTCGCAGAGACCGTGCTAACTCTCTCTGTATTATTCCAATTTAATGTATGTGTTGCCAAAGTGATAACAAGAAGAATTTTGCACTCACTAAATCTGTCACCCTGACCCTATCACAATTTATTCAACAGTTAAAATCTCCTGTACTGATATTGCATTACCATTTGTACACCAGTAAGTTTGTGATTTTTGTGAAGATTTGTAGCTCAGGTTGTGGTTCAGATTGTAAGTTTGCTCGCTGAGCTGGAAGATTTGTTCTCAGATGTTTCATCACCATGTTAGGTAACATCATCAGTGAGCCTCCAATGAAACTCTGGTGTTCTGTCCCACTTAATATTTATCTATCTTGGTCTGTTGTGGTGGGTGATATCATTTCCGGTTCTTTTTCTGAGAGATTGGTAAATGGGGTCCAAATTGATATGTTTTTAAATGGAGTTCCGGTTTGAATGCCAGGCCTCAAGGAATTCCCATATGTGTCTTTGTTTAGCCTGCCCCAGTTGAACTAGTGTCACTCTTCCTCTGTGTGTATGGGTACTAGTGATAGTTGGTCATGTCTTTTGGTGGCTAGTTGATGCTCATATAGCCTGGTGGCTAGTTTCCTCCCCGATGAAGAGGGACAGTTCATTGGGCAACTCGTTGGAGCGGGTTGGAACAAGCAGCCCTCCCCACGATCCAGCCCAAGCTTTGGGTCCACTATGTGGATGACATCTTTGTCATCATGAAACAGAACAAATTAGAAGAAACCCACAAACATGTAAACAACATCCTTTCTGGTATAAAGTTCACCAAAGAGGAAGAGAACAACAACAGAGTGAAAATCCAATGGAGAGCTGCAGACGGGCGTCTACAGAAAAGCGACACACATAGACCAGATACTCAACTACAGGAGCAATCATCCCAACACCCACAAATGGAGCTGCATCTGGACATTATTTAAATGAACCACAACACTACAGCACCCAGGAACTATGAGTTGCCAAAGAAAAACACCTATACAATGTATTCAAGAACAACAGGTACCCGATAAGCACAGTCCACCGATTCTTACACAACAAACCTCAACAAGAATACACAACACGCCCAGAGACTCTAGATATACTACTATACATTACAGATGGTTCGGAGATGACAACCAGACTACTCCGGCCCCTTGGCATCATAGTAGCCCACAAAACTACCATCACACTGAAACAGCTCTTGATGAATCTAAAGGACCCCGTACCACCAACCAGCAGGACAAACGTAATATACAAAATACCCTGCGTGGACTGCAACAAACATTACATCGGACAGACTGGAAGGAAAGTAGCCACCAGGATACATGAGCACCAACGAGCCACCAAAAGACACGACCAACTATTACAAGTATTCTTTCACGTTGACAAGAAGGGACACCAGTTAAACTAGGACAATGCATCCATCCTGAGACAGGCTAAACAAAGACATGACCAGGACTTCCTAGAGGCCTGGCATTCAAACCAGAACTCCATCAATAAACACATTGATTTGGACTCCATTTACCAACCTCTCAGAAAAAGAACCAGAAGTGATATCATCCACCACAACAGACCAAGACACATAAATAGAAAGTGGGACAGTACACCAGAGCTTCATTGGAGGCTCACTGATGATATTATCTATCTTGATGATGAAACGTCTGAGAACAAATCTTCCAGCTCAACAAGCAAGTTTACAACCTGAACACCAGTAAGTCTTTGTGGGGTCCAAGATACACTTCAAGTGACACGATTGTCTCTTTTGTTCCCCAAACGGCCTTGCTTGGTTATTTCTCCAACATATTGGATAAGCAGCTGAAGAGAAATAATTTGTGGGCTAATGGGGAAAGGGAAGGGAGTGAATGTAGCTGAATTGCTCTTGCAGAGCTGGAATGGTCTCAATGATCTGAATCAGCTCCTCCTGTGCCTTGATCATTAAATAATTCTATGGTATTATTCCTTCATAAAGCTGTGATTCTTTCTTAAATCAATGTTATGCTCTCCTTTATTACCATCATAATTTTGTAACAGTAGTAGTGAGCTTCTTCCTTGTGTTCTTTAAGCCATATTTATGCAATAGCAAGGGTATCAGACTTCCAAGTCTGCTCTTAACTCATCTGCCTTCTCCGCTAGATGTCTTGCATTGTACTATAGCTCATCAATTACTGAACAACTCCTCTATTATTCATTTTCAAACCTTGACTTTTTGTGCTTTAATACCAGCTTGTTATTTTCCTTCTTTTTCTTGTATTGTTGTCCTCCCCTCTGAACCTATGTTCAGGCCAAGCTTGGAGAAACCTTCTCCATCACAGTACCATCAAACCTTCCACCATGATATTGGTCCAAGACCAACTGAGGTATTACCCGACTTATCATGCAGATCTCATCTCCCCATCTCATCTCCATCATGGCCAGGAATCTTGAGCTCTACCTCCAGTATTCATTCCTCTGCATTATTACAGCAATAATCTGGAGATTACTATTTCTGAGGCGGTAAATTTTCCTAGCTTCCTAACAGTGCTCACAGGACCTCAACCTACCTATGTAACTGATAATGATAGGAACTAAGACCTGTATCAGTTCACTCACCCCTCCCTGCCTCATCACTCTCTAGTTGATCAGTGTCACCCTTGACTCTGGCACCAGACAGGCAACAAACCATCCTAGAGTATCCTAGAGCAATGACTAGCTGTTCACCAACTATGGATTCACTTATTATAATTGCTTTCACGTTTGGAATCTGAACATTGCATTCTAAGCTTTGGCTCAAGTTGTATTAGTGAGTGGCTAATCTTTGGGACAGGATCAAAAGATGATGATCTTCCCAGTATTTAATGGTGACTTACCAGCTGCTGGTAAGCAACACCCAGGCAAGTTAGGGGGGGTGGGGGAAGTGTCAGGAAAGATGGTGAGCTGGGTGTCAGTGTACACATTGAAGTTGAGTCCTTGACTGAATATAGTACATACTATCCAGATTGTTTTGCTGTAATGATGATAAATTCATGTTACAGAATTAATTTATATTCATTTGTTTATCCTCAAAGCAATTGTCCATCTAGATTATATTTTTCTAGTGTCAGCATTACCTTTGTTGAGCATGCTATAATGCTGTTAAAAATGTTAAAACTATCAATATGGACAGCACAGTGGATCAGTGTTTAACACAGATGCCTCACAGTCTCCAGCACCAGAGTTTGATTCCACATTTGGGGAACTGACTGTGTGGAGTTTGCACATTCTCCCAGTGTCTGCATGGATTCTCTCTGGGTGCTCTGGTTTCCTCCTACAGTCCAAAGATGTGCAGGCTAGGTGGACTGGCTATGCTAAAATGCCTATAGTATCGAGGGATGTGCAGACGACAAGGAAACCTTGATTATCCGAATATCAATTGTCCGAATTTCAGATTATTCGAAGATCTCAAAAAAGTTACATCAAAGAGGTAAGTGTATTCGGATTACCTGTAGTGATGAACATGTGAAAACGCTGGCAAAAACAAAGAAACACAAGCACCTCAAGCATCAGCAACTGGATATTTTTTAGGTAAGGGTTAGTTACACAGCCCTTTGCAAAAGTAAGTGCTTTTCAGGGTATTCCCATCACTTTACTAGGCTTTTGTGAAAAAAGTGGCCGAGAAAGTAAATACATGCGCGAGGCGGTGCTTCTGTCTTTCTGAGAGAGAGAAGCACAAGTGAGTTGCATGTCAACTTTCTCCGTTCTTTTATATGTTCTCTGTGAACATCAGCTTGGAGATATTTCACACCTTTTTAAAAAATACATGAAAAAATGGCCAAGAAAGTAAACGCATGCATGAGGCGGTGCTTCTGTCCTTCTATTCCAACACTGAGTTCACGGAAGCTGACAAATGCTCCTGTGATCATAGAAGCTGTTCGGGACCTTGCTTAATGCTAGGATTTCATATATTTTTCTGATGGTAAGGGTTTAGTTTTTCTCAGTTTAACCTGCAATTTGCAGAATGCAAAGATTGGTTTGTTTAAATAGCAGACTCATCAAAATAATAGATCTAAACGGACTCTTCAGTAGAGTATAGCGTTAGACCAGCATGGCTTCCCTTTGTTTAAGGTAAAATCGATTCTCCAAATAATCTGTTATCCGAACGAAATAGGACCCACCCATTGTGTTCGGATAATCAAGGTTCCTCTGCAGTTGGATTAGCCATGGAAAATGCAGGGTTACAGGAAAAGAGTAAGGGGGTGGGTCTAGATGAGATGCTCTTCAGAAGGTTGGTGTGGGCTGAATGGCCTGCTTCCACATGGTAGGGATTCTATGATTCTAATGTGTAGAACACTTATGAGTAGTGCTAATTAAAAACAAAACACTCCCAGATTACTTATCCATTGAGGTGAGTGGGAAAAAAAAGAATGGTCAGACTACCATCTAGTGGCCAAATAGATTAATGCACATTTGTCACATTTTAAAGAAGGTCACTTACCTATGATTAAGATAACTTTCATTTCAAGTTTTTTTTAACATCTGCACAATAAATCTAGCCTTTGTGTGGTAGTATTTTGTTTTATGTACCAGGTAGACATATTTACTCAGTATAATACACTCCTTTAGTGTACTGTCAAGTAGAACCCAAGAAAACTCTAGTTTTTAAATGAAATCATGAGTAAATCTGAAATTATCCATTCATTTCATGCATTGATTGTTATTATGAATTTATATAAATCATTGTCAAACTTACTTTACTACAAACTGGCACCTTTACTCTTTGCTTTCAGATTAAAGGAGTAATCTGTATTTTACCATTTCCATTCTCTTAAATATTGGAAGCTTCCAAGATATTTTGCCAGAGAAAATATGGTGCTGATTACAGACCAAATTAAGACCATAAGACATAGGAATGGAAGTAAGGTCATTCAGCCTATCGAGTCCACTCTGCCATTTAATCATAGCTAATGGGCATTTCAACTCCACTTACGCACACTCTCCCCGTAGCCCTTAATTCCTAGCGAGATCAAGGATTTATCAATCTCTGCCTTGAAGATATTTAACGTCCCGGCCTTCACTGAATTCCGTGACAATGAATTCCACAGGCCCACCACTCTCTGACTAAAGAAATGTCTCCTCATTCCTGCTCTAATTCTAAGGCTGTGCTCATGGGTCCTAGTCTCCCCGTCTAACAGAAACAAATTCCCAGCGATAACCCTTGTAAGTTTCTATTAGGTCTCCCCTCAACCTTCTAAACTCTATGAATACAATCCCAGGATCCTCAGCCATTCATCGTATGTTAGGCTAATCATTTCAGGGATCATCCATGTGAATCTCTGCTGGACAATGCCAGTATGTCCTTCCGGGGCCAGAAGATTTATCAATTTTTAGACCTTTTAGCTTTTCTAGCACTTTCTCTTTCGTAATGGCTACCATACTCAACTCTGCCCTCTGACTCTTCTTAATTGTTGGGGTATTACTCATGTTTTCCACTGTGAAGGCTGACTCAAAGTATTTATTAAGTTCTTCAGCGATTTCCTTATCTCCCAGCATTAGCCTTCCTGCATCAATTTGGAGCGGCCCAATTTCTACTTTTGCCTCTTGTTTGTTTCTGATGTATTGAAAGAAACTTTTATTATCATTTCTAATTTACTGGCTAGCCTACCTTCATATTTGATCCTCTCCTTCCTTATTTCTCTCTTTGTTATCCTCTGTTGTTTTTGTAGTCTTCCCAACCTTCTGGTTTCCCAGGGCTCTTGGCCACTTTATAGGCTCTCTCTTTTTCTTTGATACATTTCCTGACTTCTTTTGTCAGCCATGAGTGTCTAATTTCCCTCCCCACCACCGATAATCTTTCTTTTCTTTGGGATGAACGTCTGTACTGTGTCCTCAATTACACCCAGAAACTCCTGCCATTGTTGCTCTACTGTCTTCCCCATTAGGCTCTGCTTCCAGTCGATTGTCGTCAGTTCCTCTGTCATGCCCCTGTAATTACCTTTATTTAACTGTAACACCATTACATCCAATTTTGCCTTCTCTCTTTCAAACTGCAGACTGAACTCTACCATATTACGATTGCTGCCTCCTAGGTGTTCCCTTACTTTAAGATCTTTTATAAAGTGTGGCTCAATATATAGCACTAAGTCCAGAATAGCCTGCTCCCTTGTGGGTTCCATGACAAGCCGTTCAAAAAAGCTATCCTGTAAGCATTCCATGAATTCTCCTTCTTTGGGTCCACGGACAACCTTATTCACCCAGTCCATTTGCATATTGGAGTCCCCCATAATCACTGTGACCTTTCCTTTCTGACATGCCCAATCTATTTCCTGGTACATCTTGCGCCCCTGGTCCTGACCATTGCTGGGAGGAGGTATGTATATAACTCCCATTATGGTTTTTTCGCTTTTCTGGTTCCTCAACTCCACACAGACTCCACGTCATCTGACCCTTTGTCATTCAGTGCCATAGATTTAATTTCATTCTTAACTAACAAGGCAACCCCACCCCCTCTGTACACCTCCCTGTCTTTTTGATAAGTTGTAAACCCTTGGATGTTTAACTGCCAGTCCTGAACCCCCTGCAACCACATCTCTGTGATGCCTCCCACATCATAATCATTTATGATGATTTGTGCCGTTAATTCATCTACTTTGTAACGAATACTACGAGCATTCAGGTAAAGCGCCTTAATGCTAATTTTCTTATCCTTATGATTTCCAACATCTCTAGTAGTATGTTCTAAGTTATCCTTCCTTATTGCTTCATTCCTAGTCTGCCTTGAACTTAAACCCTGCATGCATGCTAACCTGCTGCTTTATCTTTCTATTTGAGTCCATACCCCATGTTGTTTTCCCTTTCCCTTCTCCCCGACTCATATGTTTAAAGTCCTAGTGACCACCCCATTTATCCTTTTCGCCAGAACACAGGTTCCAGATCGGTTCAGGTGGAGAGCGTCCCATCGGTACAGATCTTCCCAGTTCCAAAACTGATACCAGTGTCCCATGAAATGGAATCTCTCTTTCCCATACCAATCTCTTAGCCACGTGTTTACTTCTCTAATTTTCTTATCCCTATGCCAATTAGCACGTGGCTCGAGCAGTAATCCAGAGATTATGACCCTCGAGAGCCTGTTCTTCAATTTCCTTCCTAGCGCTTGATACTGAATTGAAGATCTATTGTTGGAGGTTGAAGACATGTTTAAGTAACTGAATGATAATTGAATATTTATCACAGGCGAGGAGCTTGCTAGGATACTGGATGAGGAAAAGAAGGCAAAGGATAAGAGAGAGACAGGCAGTACATTAAGTAGAACTTAGTCCACATGGGATTATATTCTCAGTTACTGAGTGAAAGGGAAAATTTGTAGAAATGCTGGTCACATGCTTCCTTAGATTTATGTGCTAGACTAAAGAACTGCAAATGTTACATACTTTTGTTCATAAAAAATGGGCAAGATGACAAACTTAGTAAATACAGACCAGTCCATTTAATGTACATTGTGAATAAACTTTCAGAGTCATTAATACAGGAGAAAATTAACAATTTGGACAGGCATGAATGAAGAATCAGAACAGATTTGTTAAACGAAAATTGTGGTTGACTAACAAGTTTTAGAATTTTTTGATGATGTAGCAGAAGAGATGAATGAGGACAGGACAGTTGATGTTGTATAACTGTCCAAAGGCATTTGATATAATCATATCATTTACAGTGCTGCAGGAAGCCATTGGCCCATCAAGTCCATCCTCACTTTCCATTCCAGTTCTACTCCCCACTCTCTGTAGCCATATATATTTAATTCCTTAAGGTGCCCACCCAATTTTCTTTTAAAAGTAATAAATTATTTAATAGTAATAATGGATAATAATAATACAGGCGTGTTGTGGATGGTATAACAGGTACTGCAGTATTCACTTCACTAATTGGTTATTTTACAATTGTTCTTCACATGCAGAGATTCCTCAACCAGGCAATATTTAGAACTGATTGGAATGGAATGGGACAAAGATAAGCCATCAAAAGGTTAATGGCTTGCTTTATTTTTTTTTCTTACTGTGGTAGTGCTTATTTTTCCCCAGCACCCATATTCTCAATTAGTTTTATCTTGGTAGCAAAATTGAAATGCATGGAATAAAGGTAACAAAGTAACATGAATGTAACGTTGACTAAGAGTTAGAAAGTAGGGAGTTGTGAAGAATGCGTGTTCAAACTGGAGCCAGGTACACAATGGAGTTTCCTAGGGTTCAGTACCAGGACCACCATTATTTTGGTTTCAAATCAACAACATGGGAGCAATTTCAAAATTTGGTGACGACAAATCTGGACATGTGTCAGACAAATTAGTCATAAATTTCAAAAAGACATAGACAGGCTGATAGATGAAATCATGGCAGATTAAATTCAATACACGCAAGGTGATATGACTTGATAGGAAGATGAGGAGGGAGTGTAAGCTAAATTATGAATTTAAAAATGTTGCAAGGAGAAAGAGGCTTGGTAAGGTTGAGTGCAAATATTTGGAAGTTGATTAAGCACGCCTTTCTCAGTTTCATTATTGGAGGGCTACTCTACAACAAAACCCAATATGTTGTGCTAAAGTTAGACAAAAAGCTAGGTTGGCTAATGCATCCAATTCTGGATTTCACACTTTGGGAAGGATGCGAAGACTTTGCCAAAGTACAAGTATGAGGGATTATAACTATGCAGTGAATGAAGGCGGTGTTGTTTTTTTCTAAGGAGAAAAGGCAAAAAAAAGATTTGACTGAAGATATTTAAAATCAGAGTAAGCAGAGAGACTGTTTTCAATGGCTAAAGAGTTGACAACTAAGTGAGCACACAGGATGATTGGCAAAAAAAAAGTGGCAATAAGAAAACTTTTTGTGGGGTTTCGGCAAGATGGCGGTGATTCATTCGAACTGCAGTGGACTGCTCCGCCTAACAACCCAGGCATATTGGTGTTTTTTTGCCATCCTGGCTAATTTCTATGAGAGAATTGTTAATTTCAAACTTTGAGAACACATATTTGTTCACATTTTGGAGTGGTAAGAATGCCAAAAGGAAAGGGAGCGAGCAAACAGCAGCAGAGAGGACACTCCCCTGCATCACTGGGCATGCCAGAGGCCACAATAGCAGCCTCGCCCGAACCCCCGAGGGACTCCACAGACCCGCAGGAACTGGCAGCGGCGATGACAAGACTTACTCTGAAGGTAGAGGCTGCGATCGAGGAGATTCGTGCCCAGATTCAGCCCATCGCATCCATGCTGCAATAGCATGAATGGGAGCTCCAGGGTCTCGGGGCACGGATGGAAGAGGTGGAGGGACAAATCATGACCTTGGAAGCGGCGATTGCGTCCTCATCCGGATGGATCCAGGCCCTGGATCAGCAAATGCGGGTCGCGAGATCAGGTTGATGACCTCAAAAATCGAGGTCAGAGGACAAATCTGCAGATTGTTGTGCTCCCGGAGGATGAAGAAGGTGGGCAGCCAGTCAGCTTCTTTGAAGACTGGCGGCCACAGTTCCTGGGCCTTTGAGTAGAAAGAGCCTATCGGATGGCAGTGTGCAGGTCTGGGCCAGTACAACACCCCCACCCGGTCCTAGTGCACTTCCTCAAATCCAGGAACAAGCAAAGAAGGATAGAAGCCTCCAGATTACTGGGGAAAGATCCACAGCACTGTTGCACAACAGGTCAAAAGTTATATTCTTCTAAGGTTTCTCAGCAGCTGTAATCTGAAAGAGGAAGTCCTTCGATGAAATTAACAAGAGGCTGAGGAACCTGGACATCCAGTACTACATGAGGTACCCAGCGGTGCTCCGTTTCAGCCACAAGGATTCGGTTTATACGTTTGACTTGGCGGATAAAGCCAAGAACTTTGTGGACACTTTAAAATAGACCGACTGATCTGAAGAATATGGTTAATGTTTGTCCTCTTTTCCTCTTTCCCTGTGTTTTTCCTTTTCCCTTTTTTTCCTCTCTCCCTAATAATATTTTAAAGAAAAAAGTCTCGGAATATGTTCTTCCTATTATATTTTTATAAACTGGATTTTTTCTGGGTGCCCTTTGTTCTTTTACCTTTTTCTTCGTTCTTTTTCTCTTTTCGTCATAATTGGGGTTGACATGGAGCTGGGGATGGGTGGAGTGCTTACTCTGACTTTGTCTTCATTTGTTGATTTAAGGATCATCTCCTTGTTTACATATTTATTTTTGTTTAACACTGGGGCACAGTCTGGGCCTGAAGGAAATGTGCAGGAGGGGATGGGAAGGGTGAATGCCCCGTATGGGCAGGGGGGAAGAGTCTCCTGTTCAAAGTTTTTGCAGTTGGTTTTCCTTGTAGTTTTTTGGTAGCAATATAGGGGAACCTGTATGAGATGGGCGGGCACTATTTTGTTCAGATAATCGATTATTTGGTAATCGATTAAATGCCTTTCTTCCGGGACTCTGAGTTTTCAACAGTACGACTGCTGCTGCTGCTGCCTTTGTGGGGTAAGTCTCCAAATAGTGCTCACACACACAAGTTTTTACTGCAACTTTCTGACAGGTTCCACCTCTGCCCTGTACAGGACAATGTTGGTCAGATTATCTGGGGTAGGGTGGCGGGTGGAGGTGATTCGTGTACACCCCTCTCTAGAACTCCAGCGAAAGTGTGGGGAGAGAGAGAGGGTGGGAGGTTAATCATTTGGAGATGGTGCCTGTTTAATCACTGTAAACAAAAGACGCAATCACTGTTGGAAACACATCTTTGATGTAATGTTTCTATCAGGACCTCGAGATCTCCTTCAGATAATCCGATTTTCGGATAATTGGTATTCAGATAATCGAGGTTCCTCTGTAGTTGTTTGTATTTATGATAGAGTAGTTTCTGTATACACAATTCTGTGACTCTTATGAGTCTCCATTTACTCAGCACATTGCAAGCAGGGTTCTCCCAGGGTCTCGAGGGTCTCTGAAAGGGGATATGACTAAGTGTTTTGTTAAATAGTGCACCTGGTACATCAAGGGAACTCATTCACCTGTTAAAAGGAAAAAAAAGTGCTTTCTAGCCTTAAGAGGGAAAGGGTTGATATCGCTCTGTTGCAGGAAATCCATCTTGATGATGGGGAACACTGGAAGTTAAAACAGGGGGGTTATGACCAGGTATTCTTTTCATCCTTTACTGCTAAAAGCAGGGGAGTGGCGGTACTTATCCAGAAGAATCTTTGGTTCACTTTATTAGAGCAGGTGAAAGTTTAGCAAGGGCAGTTTGTGATACTTAAGGCCCTGATACATGGGGAGGAATATGGCATTTTAAATGTCTACTATCCTCCGGCGCATCCCCTGAGGATGCCTAGTGGGCCCCCAACTATCTCTTCACAGGCCATGCAGGTGACTTGTGCAAGGAGTTGGGGCTAGTGGACATTTGGAGATGTCTTCACCCTACCAGCAGGGACTTCATCTCTTTTTCAAACCCGCATAAATGTCACACGAAAGCGTTTATAGGGATTCAGTTAGGGCCGAGGCTAGAAATGTACAATTAGTCCAATATGCATGAATGCCTATCACCATCTTTGAGAGAAGATAATATTTCTCTCATTCTTAAGAAGGGGAAGGTTTCTGAGGATTGTGCTTCATACAGGTCCATCTTTCTATTAAATTCAGATTTTAAGATTCTGTCTAAGATTTTGGCGCTGAGATTGGAGAAGCTGTTGCCCTCGATTGTCAAAGTGGACCAGACAGGTTTTGTAAGGGGCCATTGGTCCTCTAATAATATTAGAAGGTTGCTGAATATAGTCCAAGTTTGTCAGCAACGATCGATCCAGGGGTTGTTGATTTCCTTAGATGCAAAAAAAGCATTTGACCGGGTGGAATGGCTGTATCTCTTTTATGTCTTAGAGTGGTTTGGGCTGTGTGGAGTCTTTGCTAGGTGGGTGAAGGTTTTATATCGCCACCCTCTGGCCACAGTCATCACCAACGGGGTAAAGTCTGGGAATTTTAGGATTGGCAGGGGTAGTCGATAAGGCTGTCCCCTCTCACCATTGTTGTTTACATTGGTGATGGAGCCATTGGCAGAAGCCATTCATCAGAACATCCACATAACCGCTCCGAAAGTGGGATTGAGGGTACACAAGATTACACTGTATGCGGATGGCATCCTTCTGTTTTTATCCGACCCGATGACCTCCGTACCCCATCTGATACAATGTATTAATACATTTGGGGCTATTTCAGGATATCAGATCAACTTTGCAAAGTCGGACTCTCTGCCTTTTGGGGACCTTAAGAAAGTGCCAGAGGTTGAAGGTGGCCCTAGGTTCTCCTTTAAGTGGTCACGGGTGGGTTTCCAATACCTAGGTATCTTTATTACTCCCATGTTTGATCGGTTATTTCAGATTAGTTTTGTTCACCGGGGGGGACAATATTGGGCACGATCTCCAGAGATGGGAGGCTCTTCCAATTTCGTAGTTGGGCTGTGTAGCCTTTATTAAGATGTATGTCCTTCCTTGTTTGTATTATCCCATGCGTATGCTCCCTATAATGTTTCCCATGTCAACATTGTGGAAACTTATGGGTTGGTTTAGTTCTTTTATTTGGCGTTGTGCGTGGCCCCTCATCAAACTTACTAAATTGCAATTGCCTCAAGGATGGGGAGGAGTTGATGTCCCAGACATCAGGAGGTTCAATTGATTTCCATGCTGTCCTTTGTGTGTGATTGAGCTCAATATGACTGGATATCGAGGCCTCCCAGGCAAAGTGCCCTCTCATTAACCTGTTATTCATGGAGAAGATGAGGACAGTTATGAACCACTGCCGGAACACCATTGTTATTAGTACGGTTAAGGCATGAACGGCAATGCGTCAGAGTAAGGGTTGCTTCTCCAAGACTTCGCCACTTACGACCATTGTTGGTATGCTAAAGTTCTGACCAGGGATGGTGGACTCAGGGTTCAAACTATGGGCAACGAGAGTTTCCAGTTTGGGAGATTTGTTTGCGGGGGAGGTTATGATGTTCTTCGAGCAATTGAGCTACAAATACTGGCTGCCCAGTCGGGATCTTATTCATTTTTTTTCAGGTTAGGGGTTTCATCCAGAAGACTACGCTTCTCACTAATCCCTATAAGCCCGATACAGAGGGGTTGTTGCTACGTGCCATAAGCACTCGTTCAGTTAGTGCCCTCTATCACCTGCTGGGTGGTAGGGCCTGGCAGGATATTAACCGTTTATGAGAGGTTTGGGAGCAAGAGCGAGGAGTGGAGATCTCTTCTGAAACGTGGAAGACATATGGGAGAACGTGCAACAGATCTCAATTTGTAATAGGACATGCGCTATGCAGTTAAAAGTTCTGCACAGGGTCCATTTGGCACCAGACCATCTGGCGAAGTTTAAAAAAGGGGGCATCTCCAATGTACCCCAAGTGTAAAATAAGTGTAGGTACTCTTACCCATTGCTTCTGGACATGCTATAGGCTCATCTTTATTGGAGCACTGTAAGATACAGCACAGGAGAGATAAGGAGGGTATTGAGGACCGAAGTTAAAGTAGACCCGATATCTCTCCTCCTAGGTCTACTAAATTTATCATCTTTAGGCGGGCATGGGAAGAAACTATTTAATATTCTTACTTACTGTGCATGGAAGAATATTCTGATGAATTGGGTGTCTGAGAACCCACTGGGCTTGTTGGGATGGCGGAAATTAATTATGAAGCACCTTCCCTTGGATTTTTTCACAAATATGGTACACCACACAACAGACCTTTTTCTTTATAACACATTGCAGCCCTTTTTGAGTTATTTGGACGAAGATTTGTCTGCTTTCTTAACTAGAGTGTTAATTTAACCAGGATGATTAAGTTTACTGAGCCCTGGGCCCTGGGAGGGGGACTCCTGAGTTAATACAGGGATGTATACAATGCTCCCATTTTTTGTTTTGGAGCTTTGCAACGAGCTACAAATCTTTTCAAAACTTATTAATTGTTCGAGTGGCCAGCAGATGTCCCAATGAAGGAACTGTTGAGGACCAAACATGAAGAGTGGCTGAAATGAGATGGAGGTTGTGTTATATATTATTTGAAAAGAACCAGGAACTCATCAGTATCGACATGCACATCCAAGGTTTCATATTTTCTCTTGCTGGCAGGTTGTGAGCAACAGTGTATCAGTCTGACAGCCATATGGGCAACATCAAGAAATACATTCATTGACATCTTCGTCTTTTCAGTTCATTATAAGCTATAGCTATGCATTCATTGCTGCTGTCATGGCCATCATACTGTTTTAGCACAACTTATTTGCATCTCCAAATGCAATGAGTTCTAAACGCCAGCCAGATTTGGGTGAAAAAATGCAAGTGGCACACAAATGTCAGGCATTGACCATCTCCAATAAGACAATCTAATAAAGACCCCTCTCTTTACATTCAATTGTGTTACTATCACTGAATCCCCCATAATCAGCATCCTGGGGTTTACCATTGACCAGAAAGTCAACTGGACCCATCACATGAACACAATGGCTACAGGAGCAGATCAGAGTTGCGGTAGTATTCATCATCTAACTCACCCTCTGACTCCCCAAAGTTTGTCTGCCATCTATAAGGCACAAGTCAGGACTGTGATGGAATATTCCCCACTTGCCTGAATGATGGTAGCTCCAACAACACTCAAAAAGCTTGACACCATTCAGGAGAAAGCAGCTATTTGACTGGCACTACATCCACAAGCATCTATTCCCTCCATTACTAAAGCTAATTGCAGCAGTGCGAAGTATCTACAAGATGCACTCAGAAATTCACAAAAGATCCTCTCACAGCACCTTCCAAACCAACGGCCCCTTCCATCTCAAAGAACAAGGGCAGCAATACACAGGACCATCACCACCTGCAAGTTTTCCTCCAAACAATTCACTATTCTGACTTGAAAACATATTGCCCATTCCCTCACTGTTGCTGGGTCGGAATCTTGGAATTTCCTTCTGAATGCAATTGTGAGTCTACTATCATACATGGACTGCGAGGTTTGAGGTGGCAGCTGATCACTTCATCTGAAGGGCAACTACAGATGAATGACAAATGGTGGCCCAGCCAGTAACAGATATGTCCTATGAGTGAATAAAAAAGAAGCTCCAGCATTAGAATCTGATTGTTTTGAACCTATGGGAACAGATAACATGGTGCCAGTGTGCATCTGTAAGACTCAAATGTTTTAAGTAGATTTAATGTTGAAATGGATTGAGAAAAAAACTCAAATTAGCATGAGAGAAAAAATATGCTAAAACAATATAGTGGCCACCACCATAACAATGAATGCATAGCTAAAGCCAGTATTGATTTGGGAAGATGATGATGTCATCTATGCAGTAAAACACAAACTGACTTTCAATGTGTCATTGAACACTTATTTTCTGAAGAGGAAAGGATCAGCTACATGCATTTGTGGTTGAGAGAAAGTGTTATATTTGATCAGTAACTGGGAGATAAATGTGAATGACAGTTAAAATCCAGATAAAGCTTGTTTGAAAATTCAGCACATATCTCTAGCCAATGAAGGACCATTGTATTGACCAAATTGAGTTTCAAAGCCTGAGACAGGAACCAGGGGCACCTGTTGAAAATTTCTTTTGCAAGATTGAAGAATGCAGCCAGAAAATGCATATGCCAGAAAAAACATATGACAGAATAATAGATCAGCTGATTGAAGCTCTTCACAACCTGAAATATAAAACTAATTCAAGACAAGCTCAAAATATTGCAGGCTGCAGACACCATAAAGCCACAAGATGATGAATGAAGACATGGTTACCCAGAAGGCTAATATTCAAGTTAGTCAGCAGGGTTGTTGTAGTGAAAAAGCAAGAAATACACACCAAACTGAGAGAAAGACGTGAAAGTGCTATGGACAACCATGACTCCAGACAGAAATAAATGTCCTACATGTACAAACTAAGAATACCAATCGCTGGGGGAAACATATAGGACAAAGAAAGATTGTAAAAGGAATTATCAGAAGTACAGCAAAGGAGAAAATAAGGAAAAGAAACCAAAATATCAATACCAAGAAGGTAAACGCGTAACAGGCACTGGAATCATACAATGCATGAAATGACTGAATATCACAAATTATAGAGAAAATTACACAAAACCATTCAGATCTGATAGGTGAGATAAAAGCTCAGAATCATAAATCTAAAGACTGATGTTCAGGCATAGAGTAACATCATTCCACTGAGACTATGTCAGAAGACCTTGCCAGAAACTTTGCAAGAAATTGATTGCTAAAGGCAAGTTGCTCTGAAACAGCAACCATTTAGAAAAAAAATGACTTGACAGTTAAAACACATCAAATTAGAGGGATACAAAAAGGGAAGAGACATTAACTGTGATTCTGGGTAGAAAAAAGGATTCTGGGTAATCCAAGATGGAGGATGGGAAAAATTTGTGGCTGTAACAGCTACTCCTTTTTTGAGGTATTTTAGGTGTTGGAGGTGATTTCCTCAAACTCCAAGATCAGCAATTACTATTTTATATACTGTTGCATTGTTTTGGAACTTTGGAAAAAAAGTCAAAACAACAGCACTTTTAAAAGGGAGAGGAACAGACAAAGGAAGCAGATGGTGAGGTCAGTGCAGGAGAGAGAGGGAGGAAGAGAGAAAGAAACCCACATTGCTAACTAACACAGCAGTGAACCTGCATATTTACTGCCTTTGCTGTTTGAATTCATGTATCGCTGCACAGCGGAGTGCATCTGGGAAAATTAACAAACAGTGAAATTCACAACTAATCTTGGAGAAACCTGTTTGGGAGAGGTCACAGCACAGAAGCAGATAAGTGGATATTTTAAGCATGGCTATACAGTAAGTCTGCAGCAGTGAGTAGAGTGGGTTCTTTCTTATTTGTTTGTTGAGATACGTCTCTTGATTAAACTTAAAACATAAGCCATAAGTATTAATTTAACCTGGAGCAGTATTTTGTAGAGGAATAAGACAGTGCTATTTTCTGGGTCTGTAGATTGAAAGAAGCAAAAATGGCCTTTAGTCGAGTGATATGCTCTTCTTGTCGGATGTGGGAGTTTAGAGAAAGTTTACATGTTACTGAGGAATATATCTGCAATAAATGCCATTGGTTGAGAATCCTATCACATCGCACGGATCAGTTGGAGAGACACTTAGAGGCAATGATGAATTTACAAGAGCAAGGAGATGTGATGGATGGCAGTTATAGGAAGAGGGGAAAGTCGGAGATACAGTCACATAAACGGGTTAACTTCAGGAAAGGTAAGACAGGTGGGCAGTTAATGCAGGAGTCTTCTGTGGCTATCCCCATTTCAAACAGGTATGCTGTTTTGGAAATGTATGGGGCGGTGGATTCTCAGGAGAATGTAGCACAAACAGCCAAGTTTCTGGTAGTGAGACTGGCTCTAATCCGAGAGAACAATTGTCTGAGGTGCAGATAAACGTTTCTATGGCCAGCAGCGAAAAATCAGATTGGTGTGTTGCTTCCCTGGTGCCAGGATCAAGGATGTAAGGAGAATCCAAAGGGATTTTTGCAAATACATTAAGGACAAAAGGGTAACTAGGGAGGGAATAGGGTCCCTCAAAGATCAGCAAGGTGGCCTTTGTGTAGAACCGCAAGAGATGAGGGAAGATATTTAGTTAGTATTTTGCATCAGTATTTACTGTGGAAAAGGATGTAGGGAAATAGATGGTGACATCTTGAAAAATGTCCATATTACAGAGGAGGAAGTGCTGGATGTCTTGAAATGCATAAAAAGTGGATAAATCCTCAGGACCTGATCAGGTATACCCGAGAACTCTGTGGGAAGCTAGGGAAATGACTGCTGGACCTCTTACTGAGATATTTGTATCATCGATAGTCACAGGTGAGGTGCTGGAAGACTCAAGGTTGGCTAACGTAGTGCCACTGTTTCAGAAAATGGTAAGAACAAGCCAGGGAACTATAGACCTGTGAGCCTGACATCATTGGTGGGCAAGTTGTTGGAAGGAGTCCTGAGGGACAGGACATTCATGTATTTGGAAAGGGAAGAACTGATTAGGGATAGTCAACATGGCTTTGTGTCTGGGAAATCATGTCTCACAAATTTGATTGAGTTTTTTGAAGTAGTAGCAAAGGGGATTGATGAGGACAGAGCAGATGATGTGATCTATATGGACTTCAGTAAGGCATTTGACAAGGTTCCCCATGGGAGACTGATTAGGGATAGTCCATAGGGATAGCAAGGTTAAATCTCATGGAATAAAGAGAGAACTAGCCATTTGGATACAGAACTGGCTGAAAGGTAGAAGACAGAGGGTGGAGGTGGAGAGTTGTTTTTCAGACTGGAGGTCTGTGGCCAGTGGAGTGCCACAAGGATCGATGCTGAGTCCACTACTTTTCATCATTTATATAAATGATTTGGATGTGAGTATAAGAGGTATATTTAGTAAGTTTGCAGATTACACCAAAATTGGAAGTGTAGTGGACAGTGAAGAAGATTACCTCGGATTACAAGGGGATCTCGATCAGATAGGCCAATGGGCTGAGAAGTGGCAGATGCAGTTTACTTTAGATAAATGTGAGGTGCTGCATTTTGGGAAAGCAAATCTCAGCAGGATTTATACACTTAATGGTAATGTCTGAGGGAGTGTTGCTGAACAAAGAGACCTTGGAGTGCAGGTTCATAGCTCCTTGAAAGTGGAGTTGTAGGTGGCTAGGATATGAAGGCGGTGTTTGGTATGCTTTCCTTTATTGGTCAGAGTATTGAGTACAGGAGTTGGGAGGTAATATTGCAGCTGTACAGGATGCTGATTAGGCCACTGTTGGAATATTGCGTGCAATTCTGGTCTCCTTCCCATCGGAAAAATGTTATGAAACTTGAAAGGGTTCAGAAAAGATTTACAAGGATGTTGCCAGGGTTGGAGGATTTGAGCTATAGGGAGAGGTTGAATAAGGTAGGGCTGTTTTCCCTGGAGCGGCGGAGACGGAGAGGTGACCTTATAGAGATTTATAAAATCATGAGGGGCATGGATAGGATAAATAGACAAAGTCTTTTCCCTGGGTTGGCGGAGTCCAGAACTAGAGGGCATAGGTTTAGGGTGAGAGGGGAAAGATATGAGAGACACCTGAGGGGCAACTATTTCATGCAGAGCGTGGTAATGTATGGAATGAGCTGCCAGAGGAGGTGGTGAAGGCTAGTATAATTGCAATATTTAAAAGGCATCTGGATGGGTATATGAATAGGAAGGGTTGCGAGGGATATGGGCCAGGCGCTGGCAGGTAGGACTAGATTGGATTGGGATATCTGGTCAGCATTGACGAGTTGGACCGAAGGGTCTGTTTCTGTGCTGTACATCTCTATGACTGTATGTCGCTGAAACAGGTGTAGTCTTGCTACCCTGGTGTTGAGCAGTTTAGAAGTTTTGCAGTTCATCTCAGTAAATCAGTAATTGAAATCTCAAGGTCACTCCTGAAAGACAGCTTTGGACAAAAAAGGAAAGATAATAAATTTGGAAATTTTCGGCAGCTAAACTGATTTCCACGAAGTTAAGTACTCCAAGATTACGGTACAACACAGCAAATAGTAAACAAAATTAGACATCATGGAATACAGCGTAATGTACCAAGATTGATAGAGGATTGATGAATGGAAAGGAAGTCGTAGGAATAAAAGAGTCATTCTAAGGACATCAGGCTATAATTAGTGGGATCAGGCTATAATTAGTGCAACGATTTGTGCTTGGATCCCAATTATGCACAAGTTATCAATTTGTATGCAAGGACCAAATATAATGGCCCAAATTTTCCACTGGCCGCAGTTATTAATCTAGCATAGATAGGAGTTGCACGTGGGGGCCAAGGGAATCCTCACCATAGTAAACAATGAAGGAATTACTAGGAAATTGAGTTTTCCACTGGACAATTCCTTTATAACTGAAACCCTCCAAAAGTCTCCATGAAAATCAGATAGAGGGATTCTGATGAAATTAAGGAAAACACTTACTGAAGAAAGCTTACAAAGGATGTGAAATTAAGAGGAGTTAGACAATGAAATAAAAAATTTAACTCCTGAGTAAGTGATGAATAGATCCTAACCACACCTCCAGGCCAAGAACGCTTCCCCCAACCTACCCCATACTGGACCCAATCTGACCCATTCCAATCCCCTTAGACTAGATACCCACACTCTCTGCATCCCTCCGTTCCCCCACTCCCCCAAACTCCCAGTGCACCACAACCTACCATAAATACCACATCACCTACCTGACCTCTTTACCAAATGGCACCATACCCATTTGACACGAGAGCCTCTATCTATCTGACAACTTTCCTGGCACTCTATCCAGTTAGATCCTGGTAACGTAGCACCTTACTTACCTGAAATTCCATCATCTCAGCACCCTAATATGATAGATACTTACAGTTGACCACAGTTGTCAAAGTGACTGTCAGGATCTTTCAATATCTGAATGCGGCAGCAGTCTGCTGTGAAAAGGGGACAGTTTGCCTTTCCTACCAATTCTGAGCTTCAAAGGAACAGTCAGAATGGAAGTATGCCTCAGCATTTCTGTCAAAGTCCAAAGTAGATTCTCCTCTCAAATACAGAGCTCCCTTTTGTTAAAATAAAGGACTGGAATGGCAATCTACGTGAGACCACAACACCCTGGAACATCAAGTCTATAATTTCAAAATTTGAATGTGCCTCAAATTTACATGGAAATGTTGTGACAACGAAGAGCTTTAAAGGGGAATTAGATTGAGTGAGCAAGAATATGACAGAATATAATGTGAATAAGTGTCCGGTTATCCACTTTGTTGTAGGAATGCACGTGCAGAGTATTTCTTAAACATTGAAGGGTTAGGAAGTATTGAATTCCAAAGGGACCTTAGTCAGTGTCCTGGTTCATGAGTATATAAACAATAAGTAGACTGTTTGGCCCCTCAAGCCTGCTCTACTACTTATGATCAGATCAGCTACAGCCTTAATCAGAAATGTGCAATCCTCTCTACCCCAATAACTTTTCAACCCATTACTTAACTGCAAGTTACCCTGGATCATTAGTCACTAAAAGTGATTTCGGTACCTCAGGTGGATTGAGAAAACAAATTGTGTACAGGCTTTTATCACAAGAGAATATGTGTACAGGAGTAATAATATCTCATGTTAATGGCATCAAACCTTGAAAAGAACAGACCGGGAGTATTATGTGCATTTTGTCCTCATACATGAGGATAACTGAGCCAAAGAGGACATGCAGCAGATGTTCACCACATTAATTCAAAAGACAAATTCTTGGGATACCCTGAGGAGAGATTCCCTTGAGTTTAGAAATCTCATTGAAACTGGAGGGCAAGCCACTTAGGACTGAAGACGAGGAAGAATTTCATTTACACAATAGACAATAGGTGCAGGAGTAGGCCATTCTGCCCTTCGAGCCAGTACCACCATTCATTATGATCATCCTCAATCAGTATCCTGTTCCTGCCTTATCCCCATAACCCTTGATTCCACTATCCTTAAGAGCTCTATCCAACTCTTTCTTGAAAGTATCCAGAGACTTGGCCTCCACAGCCTTCTGGGGCAGAGCATTCCATACACCCACCACCTCTGGGTGAAGAAGTTTCTCCTCAACTCTGTTCTAAGTGGCCTACCCCTTATTTTTAAACTGTGTCCTCTGGTTCAGGACTCACCCATCAGCGGAAACATGCTTCCTGCCTCCAGAGTGTCCAATCCTTTAATAATCTTATATGTCTCAATCAGAGCCCCTCTCAGCCTTCTAAACTCAAGCGTATACAAGCCCAGTCGCTCCAATCTTTCATCGTAAGATAGTCCTGCCATTCTGGAAATTGACCTCGTGAACCCACGCTGCACTCCCTCAAATAGCCAGAATGTCTTTCCTCAAATTTGAAGACCAAAACTGCACACAATATTCCAGGTGCGGTCTCACCAGGGCCCTGTACAGCTGCAGAAGCTGGTAATTTAGAGGCTGGTAATGTTTGGAATACTGTATTCCCAAAGGACTGGAAGTTCAGTGGTGAAGCATGTCAAAACAGAGATTGCTAGATTTCTAGATACTAATGACAAATGGCTAATGTCAGGAAAGTGACACTGCTGAAATCTCAGGTTGGAAAGGTTGGCACCCATTTTGATAGTTTGTCCTAATCAGGCAACCCCCATGGCGTCAGTCCTGGAAGTTGTCCCTCAGTGCCTTAATTGGATTAACGGTACTGTTGGCAAGCTCCCATGACCAAGGTGAACCTGCTTCCAGCAAGAATGCACGGGAGGCCAGATGTGTCAGGAACTTGGCTAGCTTTTTCCTGGACAACCCTTCAGAGCCACCTTCACAGGCCTGTCCTAGGGCTCAGCCTCAGCATTTTCTGCATCATCTCTAGAATTTCTATTTTTGTCTTTTATATTTTGGCAACCACAACTAGATGCAGTACTCACTATGAAAGTTGACAACAGCCCCACACAGCTGCTCAAAAACTATTTGTATTGTGTATGCCAGTTGCCTATATGTACACCTCAATCGTCTACATGCCATGACATTTGCTAGGGGCTTAACCGATTGATCCTTTGCATCCAATTGACAAAATTTACTTGGATCCTGCTGTCACTTTGAACTCCATCCAGAGAAATTTCAACTCTCCTGAAGCTATTCCAATCGAAGATATGGATTTATAAAAATTGGGTAAGGATCCAAGTCCTGAACACTGCTCAGTGAGACAATGGATGGAAGGGAAAATCAATACAGTGGTTTGATATAAAAACAAACAGTCGCTACATTTTCTTTCTGCTGAATTGTTTTCATTTGTTGATGGTGTCACTCTAAGTGAATGAACTCCACTTGCAATTGCTGAAAGCTATCCCTAAGAGAATCTCTGAAAGCAACAATTATGGTAAAGATTGAAACTGGGGGATCTGCAGCCAGCAGGATAATACTCAAACTAAGCTACTGGCATCAAATTGTTGATGTGGGCTTCTGGACAAATAGTGAAGTCAAACAAACAGCAACCAATGCTGTAGATTATAACTTTTATTGGCAGGTTTTGTCTTAATACAGTGGTTTGTTTGAAGAGGACAGTTTTTTTTTGTTGAATCCAGTTCTTCATTAAGCCATTAAGAATATTTAGTAAAAACTTATTTTCAATAATAGGAACTAAATGACATCTTTTTTAAAAACTTGCTTTATAATTATGCATTATCTTAGTTAGCTAGTCATTTACAGACAAGGAAGCTATGAAAACAAGAATTTAGAAGTCCTTCAACTAAAGAATACTTTGGTACAACTATGTGTATACAGTTTATCCATCGCAAAGCACCCCAGATAACATCAAAGGTTCATTTTTTTAAAGATATCAGTAGTAAATACAGTATTTCTTTCCCTCCCAAATCAGAAAACAGTAATACAATTTCAGTTCAGAAAATATAAATAAACAACTTGATCACATCTCTGTAGTCCTGAGTTCCTGTAGCAGTAAAGTCCTGATCTTCTTTAGGATAATTCTGAAGTAAAAGGGAAAAATTTGGCAACCTTGTTTGGAGAACTTGGACTCTGACACTCTGCTTCTTCACTGATTTTAAAGAAGTTCTCCTGGTCTTTCTTTTTCTGGGTCAGCTCTTCTTCCAAAGCCTGCAGCAAACATATCACTATGAAAACTGGCCTAAGCATTCAAGCACCAACATTTCAAAAGACCTTGAAGAATCAAGTTCTGAATACTAACCATAAGTAGTATTTTACAATATTACTATTATTCTGTGATATTAAAATTTCTTTATTGGTCCACTGCTCTGTCATTACAAATTCTTAACTTTCAAATCAAACTTGTTAGCATACAATAACATGATACTTTGGTACATTTTAAATCTAAATAAAGGAGCTAAGTAAATACAAATATGAAAAATAAACCATAGTCTGGTGCAAAAAATAAATCATGTATAGAAACATAGAAAGTAGGAGTAGACCATTCAGCCCTTCAAGGATCGCAAAGATCTGTTTTGGGGCCACTGCTGTTAGTCATTTTTACAAATGACCTGGATGAGGGCGTAGAAGGATGGGTTAGTAAATTTGCAGATGACACTAAGGTCGGTAAAATTGTAACCCGCGACATCCTTCCGCACTATCCAGAGAGGGACGTAGATAAACTGCAGGGCTGGGCCGAGAGATGGCAAATGGAGTTTAAGGCGGATAAGTTGAGGTGATTCACTTTGGAAGGAGTAATAAGAATAGAGAGTATTGGGCTAATAGTAAGATTCATGGTAGTGTGGATAAGCAGAGAGATCCCTGTCTCCACGTGCATAGATCCCTGAAAGTTGCCACCCAGATTGATAGGGTTGTTAAGAAGGCATACAGTGTGTTAGCTTTTATTGGTAGTGGGATTGAGCTTCGGAGCCACAAGGTCATTTTGCAGCTCTACAGAAGTCTGGTGCGGCTGCACTTGGTGTACTGTGTACAGTTCTGGTCACTGCATTATAGGAAGGATGTGAAAGCATTGGAAAGGATGCAGAGGAGATTTACCAAGATATTGCCTGATATGGAGGGAAGGTCTTATGAGAAAAAGCTGAGTGACTGGAGGCTGTTTTTGTTAGAGAGAGAAAGTTTAGAGGTTACTTAATAGAGACATACAAGAAGATCAGAGGATTAGATAGGGTGGACAGTGAGAGCTTTGTTTAACTCTATCAATACACAGTTAGACCCCATCTACCATCCACTGAGAAAAGGAACAGGAAGTGACCACCACAGGAAGTGACATCACCAACCCAAAGAAACCCAAACATATAAATAGAAAGTAGGCATTTTCAGAATTGCTTTGCCTGAGGCCCACTGAAGATGTTAACTGGTAGGGTAAAGAAACATCTGGAAAGGAACCTTCCAGCTCAGCGAGTAAACCTACATCCAAAACCTCAACCTGAGCTACAAAATCTTCTCAAAACTCACCAAATAACAGATATCTATCACCATTTTACAAGTATTCAGTGTCTTGGTCTCAATCACTTCCTGTGGCAGAGAATTCCACATTCAAATTAAGGACTGTATCTCAAAAATATTTGTGCCTTGTCGATCCTTCTAAATCATATGCCTCAATGACTAACAGTGAATTGAAGTCCTAAATAAATTCTGGAGTAAAACACAAAACAAAACTACTGGGAATACTTTTTAAGAGGTATTGTGGTACAAAGGAGAAACCCTACCTTAAAGAGCAAGCAGCTTCAGTGCTGGATTTGATGGCCGAAGCAAGTGTGCTCATAACAAAGCTAAACAGGGTCGACAATCAAGTATCAAAATCCTCCAATATGCACTGGTGACAGGCAGTCACAAGGGGGCAAGGATTACTCATCAACCACATTTTGGAAATAACCTGGAAGCTTCACCATTCATAACCCAGGGCTACGAGATGCCCATACAAATAAATGCAGCCTGCAAGGGTCATGCCAATTTTCAGGTTTCGAAACGGGGTCATAAATGGGAAGTGGAAGAGCACTTCACTATAGCTGTTTCAAGAACAGCTGTCGGACCAGTTAAAGTGCAGCTTCCAGACAGTGGGGCATTTACACAATACTACCCACTTGAAGTGGAATACTGTAAATGTAGATAAGAGAAGAAAAGATTATTTATTTTGGAGAAGGGTAAAGGAGTTCTCCTGACGTACTGACATTTATCTTTCTACTATCTCAAAGCAAAACAGCTTGACTGTTTGTTGCTTTCACTTTGTGCTAGTGAGATTTCACTACACAACGAAAGTCTTTGGCTTCGATGTGATCTAGGATATTCATGAAATTTGTTCTGTAAATCAAAGTTCTTTTTATCATTATTCTAGTGTGATGGCATTCTTGATCCTGCTAAAATAGCTTGGAATAATTGGAGTACAAATTGTGCTGAATTGATGGACGCAGCACATCAAAACTTTCACCGTAGATAAAATTCGGCTTTGATCCCAATGGCTGGCCTGCGGTAACTTAACGTTGGGAGTAGCATTATTTGCTTTAAGGTATAATTCCCTCTCGTGTGTATAAGACCAGTCTTAGACAGCCTCCGTCAGGTACATGAGCAGTCCCAATATACCAAGGAGCATAGGAAAATTCCTGGTGAATAAAGTACTGCTGGCAGCAGGTGAGGCCTTAATTGGCCACTCACAGACCTCAAGAAAGAGGTCCATCATCTTCTGCCACTTCCATAACATTTCAGCTAGGTCAGGGATGGCGGAAAGGCCAACTTTGGCTTTTATATCCACCCTTCACACATCTGTCCTACTGCACATCAGAAATCAGACACAATATCACTTTTCCCCCCCAAAACGATATGTTGCTTAAATGAATGAAAGCCACATAACACAAGCTTGTTTTGATTACAACAGCACATACAGATGAATTGTTGGATATAGGAGTGTTTACCAACTTTCACTTTGTAAAAAAAGTAAATCATAAGAAATACGCAAGGTTTAGCCATGAGGAAATATTTTTTCATCTTATCTCTGACTCTTCATAATCACTTACTTTCTTCCTTGGCCTGAGCTTCTCTTGCCATTCCTTGAGTTGCTGGTTATGGTTTTCATCAAGCGCTTTTAACTTTTCAGTTTCGTGTTCAATCAAAAAATGGCACTTTTCATTCTGAAGAATTAAAGATAATTAAATTTCTGCAGTTGATCATTTGTCGCAAAGCTATTTACATTTCTGAAATACCATTAAATAGTTTTACACATGATTCCACTCTCAGCTATTGACAATTTACTACTGATAGTTGAAAGTAAAGCAAATATATGCAGCACATGCCATTCTATTTAGCATCTTTAGGGCTAAACTGTATAATTCAAAGGATACAAAGGCAATGACAAAATAATTGATTCAAGGAAAAACTATTCATTAATATCAAAATGTTAGCCATATTTGTTTAGAATTAGATTGTGTTAATATTTGGTGGGGGAGTTACTGCCAAGTCCTACTGAGATCTGTACATAGTCGCCCTAAAAATTAGTAACACACAAGACAATCTCAAATGTTTACATTAGGTGTGTGTTTAATTTGTGATTCAGATAAAATCTTTACAGGGCCACCTGCATGAATCATTAAATAGAAACTACAGCAGGTTCAGTTTTGACTACAGACTTCATTGCCATTACAGCACATTTTTTTGCTGTTTAATTCTTTTAGTTCAGCCATTTGCTTATTTATTTAGATTGCTTTGAGTACCATTTTTGTCTCAAGAAGGCTTTTTAAAAAATTTACAAAATCATTTAAAAAAAATTACCAAACTCACCCAAGGCAACAGGTTAACATTAGGAATAAAACTGATTTTGTTTTAAAAGTTGCACTTAAAGCAGATGACAATGATAGCCATTAGAACTAATTTTTGTATAAAGTTAGCACTTTATCAGGATGAATGAGCATTTTATAGTCACTGCAGAAACTAAACATTCTACTTTCTCCTGAAACAGCAAAATCAAACAACCAGGAGATTGATGAAAACTCATTGATCTGAAACATTAACATTGATTCTCTCTCAAATGCTGCCAGACCTGCTAGGTATTTCTAGAATTTTGTTTTATTTCATGTTACAATGTTCTTTATACAAAAAACTGATAATTGTACCAAAAGTCATGCAACAAATGCTATTTCCATTACCTGTAGCTGCTGGAGTTCCTGGATATTATTGTCACATGTATGTAGCATGTCTTTCATTTGGGTTTCATGTTTTAATTGTTGATTTTGCTTTTCCATCTTTTGCCTCTTCTCTTCCTGCAGTCCAAACTGTTTTGATAAATAACAGCATGGCATAAAACAAAAAAACAAGTTACACAAATATACCATGGCACTAAAATAGAGGGTCAGTCAAATGATGGAGCAGACTTGACAGGCTGAATATGAGCTACTGACAGCATGATGTCCAGAAAATGGAAGTACCAGTTGATTACTTAGCTTTGTTGGGACACCTGAATTCCTTGCATTTTCCGTACACCACAGACATTTTTGGAATGTGAACACCATTCATTACTGAATTAAGAAATAAAGAGAGAGACAGATTGCTACGGTGTATGGAGAATTTGGAAGAGTTGCACTTGCTGACCCATATCAATATGTTAGATTGTCAAACTGAAGTCATGAATAACCTGGAATCTTTTACCCTTCTATCCACCCAAAAACAAACTACAAAGAAAATTCTTGAATTTTTCTAACTTCAGTGACCAAAACCTCTAATCCTACAACATTGTAATTCTCTTGTAAAATTCTACAAATGCCTGATTAGTTTTCTTTCTTGTAGTCCTACCTTTTAATTAATAAGTTTCAGTTGCAAGCTCAAAAGAATGGAGCATAGTTTGTTTTTTAAAAAAGTAGTTTCACAGTCTGTAGATTGCTCTTCTGACAAGCTGGTTTACACTTTCACAGCTGCACCTGCAAATGTAAGTTTCAGTTCAGAGGCTGGGACGTCTTATTGCAGTTATAGTAAAACCACACCTGGAGTTCTGCATGCAGTTTTTGGTGTCTCTATGTAAGAGAAAATATACTTGCCACAGAGAAAGTGCAGTGAATGTTCACCAGGCTGATACCATGGAACTGCCTAACAGTTTATGGTGCTGTTGGGTGTTTTGAGGGGAGGAGAAGGGGAGGTTAACAGGGCCGGTATTTGATTGAAAAGTACAAACATCTAACAGGACTGTCTACACAGACTGGATGCTGGAAGATGTTTTCTCTGGTTTCGGAGTCTAGAACTAGGAATCAGTCTCAAGAAATAGAGTAGTCCATTTAGGCCTAAGGTGAATAACCATTTGTTCACTCGGAGGGTGGTCAACCTGTGAACTTCACGACAAGAGAAGGTTGTGGATGCCAGGTCAGAATATTTTCAAGAAAAAGATCAATAATTTTTCAGATTTTAAAGGCATCAAGAACTATGGAGAGTGAGTGGCACTAAAATACAGGATCAGCCAAATGGTGGAGCAGACCGGACAGGCTGAATGGCCTATTCCTGTTTCTTGTTTAATTGTTTCTCGAACAAAAATAAAAAAACATATCAATCTGGGGACTTATTTTGGTTAATTTTCACTCATTCACTGGGACAAAAATTTGGAGCAGACCCATCGTCCTTCAAGACTGTTCTGCCATTCAGTAAAACCGCAGCTGTTCAAATTGTGGTGTAGGATTGAGTAATTTTTATCAATCGTTAACTTTTAATAGAGTAAGCAAGTGAGGAACTAAATTATATTGTTTGTGTAGTTAGTCGTAAATATTTTGTGAGAAGAACACCATATTGTTTGGTCAAAAACAAGGTTTATATTTTGTTGCTGTTTAATAGCTCAGGCTAAATGTAAAAACTTGGGCTAAAAAATGACTTTTTGAAGAGGACAGCTTTTACTCAAGTACAGCACTGTGTTTTAAAAAGTTGAGTTTTGTAACTTCGTAACAGACTTATGGCTGTACCTGTACAAATGTATACATTACTTTGGATTTAGGTTCTATACTAACTTAGTTATTTTAAAATACTTTAATTAGGATATTTAGGAAGATAGCTCATCACGAGGTGGTGACATAACATGCCCTAGACAGATTAATACATTACCTCAATAAGGCCATGTTATGTTGGTAAAAATTTAAGGAATTGGTAAATTGTAGAATCATACAGTGTAGAAGAGGCATTTCTGCCCATCAAATCTACATCGCCAAAAGTATACCTACATGTCCCACTTACCCACACCTTTTAATGTTATGAAATCTCAAGTGCTCATCCAAGTACTTTTTAAGATTGAGGGCTCCCACCTCAACAACCGTCCCAGATAGTTCATTCCAGACGCCTACCATTCTTGGGTGAAAGCATTTTTCTTCAATTTCTCTCTAAATCTGGTTTTCATTTTAAAATTCTGCCCCATTGTTATTGATCCTTTGACTATGATGAACAGCTAATTTCTATTCACCATGCCCATGCCCCTCAACCTTATATACCTCTATCCTCCTAGACTTTCGCTGTTCTGAAGAAAACACCCTGAGCATATCAGCCTCTCTTCATAACTGTAAACTAAGGACAAGCTGTCATAAAAGGAATAACCTTACAAAAGTGATTGCCATATCAAAGAATGAACCAAGACGACAGTAGGAATGAAATCACTAAAATGAATATTACTTTTAAAGAAATCAAGAATTGGGATAGATTGTTGAGCAAATCCAAGATGATCATTAATTATAATAAGCCTGTTGGAACTCAGGATCGTTCCGAGCACAGACAGCAAGCGATGGTTTTAGGGACCCACTGTACATGAAAGATCATACATAGGAGATATTCAAATCAACAGAACAAGGGATGTGTGCCCAACTTAACAGTGTTCCAAACTGGCACTCCAACCTGAATAGGTTGAAAACTACTCTTTTTATTAAGTATCATTTCTTTTATATTTGTTCTGATAAACTTAATAAATTGTGTCATGGGTCTTGTCAGGAACTAGTTAAACTTTAGGTTGACACTCCAACTTAATCTTTAATTGTAAGTGACATAGGTCTTACAATGAAAGTGCATCCCAAAAGTCGTACTGGCATCAAATCCACTTTCCTGCCCATCTCCTTTACCTTCGGACTCCCTTTTTAGTCAAGACATATACCTACCTCTGCCTTAAAAATATTTAGTGAATCTGTGACCAATGCTCTCCAGAGATCACTTCGAAAAATGTCCCTATCTGCATCTTAAATGGGAGACTCCTAATTTTTAAATTTGTATTCCCTAATTTTAGTCTCTCCCTACATAAAAGTGTCATTATTTGCATTCACTGTCATGGATATTTGCTTATCTTGTCCAACTTACCATCATCCAAAGAACACAGTAGCAGAAATAGGCCATTTGGCCAATTGAGTCTGCTTCACTATTCAATGAGATCATGGCTGATTCAATAATCCTCAGATCCACTTTCCTATCTTTCCCCAAAGCCCTTGGGTCCTCTCATTTAACCTCTTTATCCCTTTGTAACACTTCAAGTCCTCTTCATAACTTATTTTATGGCCAATCTTTGTATCAGCTGCAAATTTAGCAATTGTACATTTAGTTCTTTCAGCTTAATTATTTATATAATCATGAATGTGGACTGTAAATAACTGAGGTCCCAACACCAATTCTGTGGCACGCCACTTGTTACATTACACCAACCTGAAAATAACTGCCACCTTCTTCCAAATTCACAATCCTTGCTAATGAATTCTTATGTATTTAATTTTGTCATGATAGGTTGTAAAATGCCTTCTGGAAATCTAAATACAATAAATCCACCAGCTCCCTTTATCAGTGTTTCTTATTACATCCACAATGATGTCTGATCAATTATTTCCCTTTCAAATAAATAGTTTTCAAATAATAAAGCCAATATTTTTAGCTGATCAGACTCAGCCAGCAAGAGTACCTGGAATGTTACAAGATATTTTCAAGCTTTCAAGATATTAAAGGAAACCAACAAGTAGATTTTAAAAAAAGTGAGGTATCTAGGTCTTGTCTATAAATTACAGATCAGACTGTAACACTCGTGAAGTGAGGCAGAAATGACACTAGAAAACATTTGTGCAGGCCTCTAAAGAAAAAAGTGAGGACTGCAGATGCTGGAGATCAGAGCTGAAAACGTGTTGCTGGAAAAGCGCAGCAGGTCAGGCAGCATCCAAGGAGCAGGAGAATCGACGTTTCGGGCATGAGCTCATGCCCGAAACGTCGATTCTCCAGCTCCTTGGATGCTGCCTGACCTGCTGCGCTTTTCCAGCAACACGTTTTCAGCTGCATGCCTCTAAAGGAAAGGTTTTGAAGTGATTGGCTACATAATCTAGGCTCTGGAAAGTTGGTAGCTGCAGCAGAGTGAGAAAATTGAGGGGAAAAGACCCCGATTGATGGCCAGGTGGAACAGAAATGGTTCCTCCTGCCCCCACCTATGCTTGCCATAATGAAAGACTTCCAGCCTCAAGGATTTATGGCTTCCTCCTCGCTCAGAATCAGATATACTCGATCTTGTGGCCTCCTCTGGAGTTCCCCAGCAAACTCCAAACCAATCCAGGATCAATTGAGATAACATCCTGCTAGGGCATCTGTCATAGCTAAGCGTTCCGCCATTTGAAACCACACTCCCCTGCCAGCAAGCTGCCTATCAAATTTTCCATTATTTTAAAAAGGAATACATCTGTCTTGGAAAGTTATGCACGTTTTTGCTATTTTTTGCCTTGTGGGTGTCTGTATTGATAGCTTGTCGAAAGTCAGAAAGCAGCACCTATTGCAATAATGGAGATTTAGGGTGTAGGTTTGCTCGCTGAGCTGTAGGTTTGATATCCAGACGTTTCATTACCTGGCTAGGTATCATCAGTGGCGACTTCCAAGTGAAGCGAAGCTGCTGTTGCCTGCTTTCTATTTATATCTTAAGATAGAAGATATAATCTCAGCGAGCAAACCTACACCCTAAACCTCAACCTGAGCTACAAACCTTCACAAACCTTGCGATAATGGAGATTAGGTTATACCTGCTTTATTTTTTCTCTGTCTTCTGTGTGACTCCCAGTAGAGTTAATGCGCAGACTCTTCTTGTACATAACCATTCTGGTCTTCCCATCGCTTCTTTGGATCTTGGGAAGTCTGTTCTTTTCCTGCTGCTGTCTGATCTTTAGCTGCTCAATCATTCGCTGATTGTAACGCTGCATTTGCTCCAACTCCTTTGGCCATATAAAATAAACAAAAGGAGAAAGCATGTAGGTAACATGCAAATTTGCTAAAATTCACTGCAATTCATGTCAAATTCATGTCAAATACACCATTGATTGTATGAGTAAAGATAAATCCATTTTCTCCCAAGTCTGTTCTCCTGCCCTGCATCACCAACTGTATATTGTCCCTTTTGTTCTCCAGATGCCAAATCCATCCTAACGCACTACTCTATACTGAGATTCCAGGATTTCATTCAATGGCTCCTCTTCACCAAAGGATTCAAACCCAAATCTGCAGTAAATTAACCAACCAAAAAACGGCTTCACTGCTAAAATTGATCATGTCTTTACTGCAGAATCTTACAGCAAGTCTTACAGCTAGTTACACTGAGTTGGATAATGCTTTTTGCTTCTCAACCTTGGACCAGTAAGGCCATTTGGAGCTCCATTGTTATGCATTTTATTATAGTGTAAACTGAAGTGTTTCTCGCCCTGATAGTGTTCCTTGTAGGACTCATATCCAAGTAAGCCTTCAGTTGCGATTATGACTCTGACCAATTGCCTGTTCTGATCCAGAAACCAGGACAGATAAATAAGCAGAGGGATACAACACTACATCATTTAGCCAATTAAAAGTTCTCTGATTATACATGCTGGTGGCAGGTATGCCAATGAATGTACTGAAAGTCATTTTGATCTAAATGATATCTTGTAAACATAAAATCCTACTAATAACAAGACCAATGTATTCATTTCTAACATTACCATTGTAGAATTTGTAAAATAGAGACACTAATTTGTGTAACTGTAAATAATATTTACATCTAAGTATTACACAAACATTACGTCTATTGAAAATGGATTGATGGTTACAAAACTGGATACTATAAAAAGGATACTATTTGTCATAATAGAACAAAACAAATTCAAAAGCAGAATGACTAAGCCAAGTATACTAAGTCTCTAAGGGATATTTTGAACATATCTTTCAATGGGTGGAAGATGTTCTCTTACACGGCAATCCTTTCTATAAATTAGTGCTATTGAATATTATAGGTATTAATTTGAAATATACAGAAAAAATGCTACTTTATGGTTTGGAATCTCTGAACAAAGTAATCCAGCTAAAATTCATACTTTCATGCAAAAACTCCTCCCATTCACAGGTGAATTATACTGTAGATTTCCATTTCTAAGTGGTATTCAGGAACTGGAAATGCTAATTTCAGGAACTAAATGCATGCCATTTTCAAGTCAGGAGCTAGCAATGATTTTATTAAGTGGGGTTAAATCAGATCAAAGAAATAGCTTTCACTAATCTGGTGTTACAATCAACTGCTCAAATTGGAATTCAGTCCATGTTTATTTGCTCCACTATCAGCTTTCTTTTGGTTTAAAAAAAATACTCGATTAATGCTAGATTATTATACAGGCAGTTCAGCACCAGTTCCTTTCCTGAAAATTTCGTCATTATTATTGCCATTTATGGGTATACACATCAGGAAATAGCTGAAGGGTCACCCGAAATTGGGTTTTACAGAGTGGTTCGAAAGTAAATGTTCCCTCCTGTGAGAAAGAATGTAACAAGAGGCCATCAATATAAAATTATCAGCAAGGATTCACTAAGAAGAACACTCTTTACCCGAAGCGTGACAAAAATTGAGCCTCCCATGATAAGGACTGGATGATGTGAACAGCATAAAAGCATCTGAAGGGAAGATAGATAAGCTCTTGGGGAAGAGTAGAATAAATGGTTGCTATGGGCAGACTTGGAAGAAAAAGATTGAAGGTAGCTTCAATGGAGTATAAAAACTGGCATGGGCTGAATGGCCTCATTTTGTCATAGATTCAATGGAACATTTTTAGAAAGGGAAAGTTGATTAAACAAAGACTCTTCCATATAGGCTGAAGACTAGTAAAAATTCATTGATCACAGGCATTAATTCAGTCCTTTAGGGTCTGACATGCTTTTTCGATATTGTGCCAGCTCCTTTTCTTTTACCTTTTCATGTTTCTTCAGCAACTGTTGCCTTTGCAGGAAGTATTGATCCTTTAACTGCTGCTTGAGGAACTGATGTTTCTCCTGCAGATGGTGCTCTTCCATCTCCCAGAGAGCAGCCTCCCTATCTGCACAGTGAAATAAACAGGTTCAGAAGCTGAACTCAATGAATCCAGTGTAGTATATATTTTCTTTCAGACTGATATCAGTAACACATATTCTGGTTCTAATGTAATTAAGATGGTCTAAGAACATGTTTATGCAGGTTGATTCATCCCTTTGGCTCAGTTCAACAGGCAGCAGGAATCTTCCAAAACTTTGCTGAAAACCAAAACTGATCAAAATTCATGAAGTAGCATGGACAATGAGCTTGATGTTTAAAATATATCTTGACATTTGGAAGCACGAACAAAGCTACATTTATTACACATCGCTAATTCACCTGACTTTCCAAACTACTTTAGTGCATCAGTTTTAACATTGTGTGGATCAGGTAGGCAGAGTGCCAATAATGCAAATGCCTGGTTTGACCACTATTGCCAGGGTGATACTGGGATCAAATACATTAGCAATTAACAGTGTGGTCCTGACTGCTAGGGGAATTGGCATGAGTGGGGTGTATTCAGAGGAGATTCACAAGTTAACAAAGTTGGAGTCTAAATAAAAATCATTATCAGGTTTGTGCACAATTAAGCATTTGTCTGCCTGTAGTAAGTGTTGCACACACTAACCAAAATGTATTCATTGAACTAAGGTGCGAGTGACTGAAGGGTGGACGAGTACAGCCTCCAATATTTAACCAATATTTTAAAGACCTTGGAAGCTATATTTTGGTAAAATATGGAGGATTAAAATTGGGTCTCTCATGTGGGACTGAGACAATTACAGGCTTGACGGATAGCAAATTCTCTTGTGAAGGTTTTATAATAATCCAGCAAGTTATGTTAACCCAATATCCTGAATTCAATTTCACAACCTGTGTTGCAATATGAATTCAGCAGTAGTGTAACTGCACTTTTGATGACACAAAGGGGCAGTGCAATCAAAACATGAATGATACCTAGAGTTTGGAGATTGAACCAGAGATGGTTCTGGTCTGAATTGCTTTAGTCACTCAATTGATAACTTTATTAAGTCATTAACAGCAACTGAGTTGTAAGTTTCCATGTAATTGTCTGTAGACCCAGTATATTTCGAAAAGGAGTCCAGCATGACTAATCTTTACACACATATTGCTCAGTATGGACATTTAAGGCATTTATTGCCGTGTATTTAGTATTCTCACCAACCATAATATTTTCATTCACAAATTCCATAACATCAAATTCAAATCATGATTCCAAGAAAGTCTCATACCTCTCATTAGCTGCTGCTTCTTTGTAAGGCACACCCTTTCCTGGTCAGAAATTTCCTTTTTGTTCTGTGTGATTATTTTTTTCAGTGCCATATCCAGCTCTTGGTGCTGTTTTGATTGAAACTCATGCTCCTAAACAGTTGTACAAATGTTTTAGTGAAGTTAAATAGCCATCTAAATGAGCCACTGGTAATTACATTATGTAGTCTTTATCTCATCTCATTATGAAGCTCATTGTTTTGTAAAGTAATTAACAATGCACCAGTTGAAATTCCTGTGCCTTAAATCTTCAAGGTCTACTTTTATTATTGCCATCAGCTTCCTAGTAATGACATATCAACATCCTGGAACAAAAACAGCAAATGGCAGCTGATGTGAATAGTTACTTTGAACAAGCAAGGTAGATATGGTCATTAAAAAGGAATCATGAAAAACTCCATCATCACTTATGCTGAAGACCCAAGACATTGTATCATAATCACTCTTTTCCAAGAACTGCACAAACGTTTAACAAAAGGAATTTTTGCATATTTAAACTAAATCAGAGCAAATAATTTGAAATGTTGCTTAAATAAAACAACAGCAGCGAAAGACACAAGAAAACAAAAATTGGACTGAAATATTCATTTGCAAATATTAGGCAGTAGAGGGATATAGAGACATGGGCATTAGCAAGAGCCTGAAAGTTTTTGGTCTTGGATCCCCAATCATTAAATGCAAACAATAGCTAAATGAGGTCAATATTCAAATTCAATGTTAAACAATTCACATAATACTATTTTTATTCCAATGTACGATGGAGGAATGGATCTAATGAACATTAGATTTATTCACAACAAGGGTTACTATGACGTTGGCACATCAAAAAATTAAATAGGGAGTGAAAACAGAAAATAACTGAGGATGATTCAAGTTTTTAAAATAACTAAGTACTGTCAACTCGAACTCATTTGCCCAGAATTTCTTCTAAGAATGGAATTGAAGGACAAGATCGAGGCAATTAATCAAATTTTGCAAAGAACATAATTCATTTAGTGATGGCACTCGCCAAAACAAACACTTCGAAGATTTTTGTTCATTACACTTCAGAGATGAAAGTTTAACAACTTGGGATATTTACCCATTGCTCTACCAATTTGTTTGGTTGGTTGGATGTGGTCCACAAGGATAAACAGTACATGGTATTCAGAGGAAATGAGTTTGATGAGCTCCGTGGACAGCAGTCATTCAATATCTTACCTTATAAATGATCTAAAGGCACTAAATTTGCAAAAATATTACTTGGCAGCCAAAATATTATTGCTACACAGGATATAAACACACCACAAACATAGCAAGACTTCAGTGGGTCATAACATGGTAATTCATCAAGTTCAATAATTAAGGAAATATTCACATAATAATTAACTCAATGGTCAGAATTGCTTTAAGAATTTATCGCAAAATGTCATCTTATTTCTGCTCCAATCTTTCCAGCTAGAAAATTATGTTCAAAATTTCTTACAGAACTTATTTGCCTATACCCCAAATATTTAAAAAAATGGCATAAAATGAGCACGTATTTAGGAATACTACCTTGCTGATTAAATTTTCGATTGTGGATAACTGAACAGAGGCTTAAAGCACAGGTCTTCTGTGATGCGATGTTGCATTCTTGAGTAATAGAAAAATCTCTCTTTAGAAACAGCACTTAAAACGTTGGCAATGTAATCGCTTTACAGCCACACGTTTTAAAAGTTTGTGCTTTAGAAGCAGCGTCCCCAATTCATCAATTGCATTACAGAGAATTTGTGTTAACAAAACATGTGTTGTGGCAGAACAACCTGTAATGGCTAAATTAGTAATTTTCTAAAAAAAAAATTTAAAAAATCTTCCTTTTGTTGATTCTCCGTAAGTGTAACTAATTCAGGAATTCCAGATATGAATTTTGAGAAAACATTTTTTGAATAGTACCTGCAAATAGCTCTTGTGGTTCCACACAATCATTAAAATTTACTGCTGAATTGGACCAGCTTTTAAACAGAAAAAAAAATATTGTATTTTCTATTCACCAAATAAGCTTCTTTACATCGATGGAAATAAAAATATTTGATAATTATGAAACTTTCCAAAGAAAGAGGAAATAAGCCTCATATCTGACAATGGGGCTAATTTGGCAGTTGTGCTGATATAGTGATTAAGTCTTGCTACACTTAGATTTTGATAGGCAAGTCTGGACCAGCACATCACTGGTGTACAGGCAAGTACTCATGAGAATTGTCAGGTGGGTAATGGGGAAGTTAGGTAAATGATTGGCAGAGACTTTCTGCAGATGCATCTTGGAATCAGTTATGGGTGAATCTCCTTGATCAAAAGTGGCACAGGCAAGTACTCATCTTCTAAACATGTTCATAAGTCTAGGGAATTTCAGGATAATACTTCAGCCAATTGGGAGAATGCCCAGGTGGGGGCAGTGAATTAAATCAGCAAAATTGGGCAACTCAAGGGAGGAGTGTTTGGGAAGCAGGTAGATAAGAATGGAAGGAAGATGGATACACCTGGCAGGGTGGTGAAGTGTTGGTATCTCTTATGATAAAAGGTTATGCCCACAACAGACAGTAGCCCTTCCCTTTTAAAGACTAATAAGTGGGCAACTGTGACATGTAGGGTGTATTATTGGCGTAAATTTGCTTACTAACAATCTCAATAGATCTGAGATTGTTTATTTAAATATGGGGCAGATTGCCAATTTCAGCATACACCTATGTTAGGAGGGCAGGCTCCAGGTAAAAGGTATTGGAAAAGAAAGCTGGTTGAAAATACAAAGAAGAAATATATAAAAGTTTAGTTTTATCAACACCTTCACCCAAAGAAAGCAAAAAGGTACAAGCCTTGAGGTGAAGCTCCACTCAGTACACCCAAATGAGAGAGAGTAGCATCCACCCATGTATCAGTTACCTTCCAGTATGAATATGTAGAGCTTGTCCCCATCATGCAAAAACAAGATGAACCATAACCACATTATCAAGAACAGAAATAGAAAAAAAATCTGAATATAGTTATGGAAACCCTTAAGGCCTATTCAAGAAGATAAAGTAAAACCTGGAAAGGAAGAAACAGCAAGATTTGACAGCAGAGACTGTGCAGTCCATTGATTGTCTTGTAATGTGCTTGGAAGCCATTGATTATGATTATCTGAAGACAGCAGATTTAAGATTAACCACGCTCCTTGGAAAGAAAGCTGGCTCCCACACTAGCTCAGTCGGAGACTGTTGCTAGCTCTGAAATAATCTTGAAACATTTAATATCTCACAGGGTAATGGAGTTTGCTTTAAAATTTTAAAGAATGTAAAGTTATAAACGTTGCCAAGAAAGTGTTGAAATAAAGCAACTGGTATCTGCTGTTGGCATACGGATAATGTTGTCTTGGTTGCTTCCTTCCTTAATTGAATTAGTGAAATATAAAAACATAAGGCATTAAGAGTCAACCAAAACAGCACTGGAGTGAATTGGGAAACAAATTCCCTGCTCTCCAAGACATTAGTGCAGGAGAAAAGTTTTTAAAATGACAGTCTGGGACCTTTTGGTCTTTTTCTCAGTTGACAGTTCAAATGATCAGTTTTCTTGAACTTAAATTCACAGTTTATAAGTAGATTCTGATTGTGTGTCTGGAGTTAGTATTTCAACACCATTATCCCTCCATAGAAAAACACCCTTTCAAAACAAAAGTTAATGCTCTTCCTCAGAAAATGAAAAATCATTGAAAAATACAGAAACGATCAGTAAATTAGGGACAGGATCCTAATATTAATGTTAATATCTACAAGTTATACCTCCCAAACAATTAACACATTTTCAAGGAAATAGGATGTTTCATCTAACCTTAGTGTACAGCATCCATAATCATTTTCATCACTCTCATTCCTCCAATACTTTTGAAAATGCGATGTTCACTGCCTTCAGAATACATATGATGTTTCAAACCTTTTCAGACCATATATGGATTCTTGTTGTGAAATGTGTTTAACTACACAGAAATACACTTGTCTGCTCCATTAAATGACTTGAAATTCCAGTCCCACTCCAAGATAATGAAATTAATTGGATAAATGATTGTTTACCCATTTAAAGATTACTGGATAATTTTTAAACATACCTCCAAACAGAAGGTTGTCCATTGTAGAAATGCATCTGCAATACATCAGTTCTTCAAATACAATTAAACATTCAAGTGTACACAGATAAATGATCCTCAAAGCAGACTTGTACAGGACAGTTTCTCCAAAGCTAATTGTTTTATCAGCTGTATAATTGGCACAGCAGTCAAACACTTAACACCCTGCCTGCAGATACCAATATTGCTGTTGTTAATGCAACAAAACACGAATCCCACACAAAGCTTAAACTAGTGGATTATAAAAGAGCATAATTCAGTTCTGTTCTCTAAGCCAAGAATCCAATATTCCAGTGTTCCCATTAAGGGTTGGTTCTGATCTATCTAGAATTTGTACTAAGTCCAGGTCTTCTATTTGACCAAAGTAAAAGGGAGATGTCTTTATAGGATGCTTCACTGGATCAAGAACTGAATCACAATTTCAAACCTATCCAAACTTCAACAATGAAAGTTGGGTAAGAACCAAACTTAACCTATGGAAAGGTAATTTTGGTTCCTTCAGAAAAAAAAAATCCCAGGATATTTGAAACAGGGAGGGAGATCATTCTTTCACGTTTGCGACAACGAGACAATTTGTTTTTGTACTGAAGGAAGAGTAATTTGGGAAAGAACATCCAAGTCTGTCGCATAGTTAGAACTGCAGATTTAATTGCCAGATAATTTTTCTTTAATAAATGGAATAAAGGAAAGCAAATTAAGAGTTTTGAACAGCAGCTAGGACAAGGAAGTGGAAGAGTCCAATGGGTTTTAGCCAATTCAACTCGAGAATGACTGGAAGCAGCTTACTTATTCAATTTTAGGCCTTTCTAATCCAATGTTACTATTTACTGCTGCTACCTGTGTTTGTTTCTTCTGTGCAAATTCTCCCATTTTTTGTTTCATGCTGTCTCTGCGTTGGTTTCTGGGAAGTTTTTCAACTTCACTCTTTACCTAATGTACAACAAGAAAGTACATATTTAAACAGTTAATCTAATAATCTGCATTAAATGCAGAGATTTCAGGATCATGAACAAGAATGCCCAAGCTATGCATGAATGTTATTTACTTGTGGTTAAGTAAAATAAGTTGCAAAATTTATTTTGATTTTCCATTGCTTTGTAGATGATAGTCCATGTACTTCAGATTCTGGTCAGTCAATATTGGAATTAAAGCACCTGAATAGAATTGCACCCCAAAGGAAAGGAAGATAAATTCAACAATAACTCAGGAAATCCAAAAAAAAAACCGAAAGTTTCCTAAACCTTGTCCAATCTCTCAATAGACTTACACTTCTCGTGCTGCAAAATTAGGTCAATGCATGGTGGTAACCCACCCCTCCAAGAGCAATCAAGTTCCTGAGTTGCATCAAAGCTAAACTTATGAGGCATAAATAGCAGTAAAATGGAACCCTGATTACAAAAATGTTTCTTATGTAATTGGACGTGGGTCCTGCAGAGAAAAGAATGCTTCAAAAGTTTGGAACCCTCCTAGAAAGTAAGTATTCTATAACCCCACAGTTCCCTGACAAGATATAATCAATAATTAGGAGAAAGTGATGACTGCATCAATTGTGCTTTTCTTCATATGTTCAACTGCAATTCGTTTTAAAGAACAGTGTAACTACATGTTTCAGTCAATTACAGAAAAGGCGCTGAATGTTATTAGGGACTGAAAAACTTCCCAATAATCATGCTTTTGAAAAGCAGTCTAATGATATGTGAAAGTTGATATTTGGACATTTTTCCAAAAACAAAATCAGAAACCAAAATGGATAGACAAAGCCCACAGTGGATCCTGATTGAAGAGATTTGATGCAGTTCAAGAGAACAGAGTTTAAACTAGTAAAAAAACAGTCAAAGTTGATTTCCAAGTTGTTAAAACAATGGACTGAAATATAATGAAATCAACAGTTTTGAACTTGTTGAAACGAATAAAGCATGAGATATTGCATCAAGTCCCCACCTCCACATAATTATATAGAGAGCAGAAGGAGGAGGAAAGAGTATGCAGTACAGCACATTTGCAGCTCCATAGAAACATGTAAAACAGTCACATATAGCCAGTAGTCAAAGCAATAGAAAAATGAGAAACGCTGGAGGCAAGAAGTGGGTAAGTGATTTCAGAACAAATCAGCCTTCCCTTTCATATAATCCAAAAGTTAAATGGGTGTAAGACAACCTTTGCAGGGCAAAGAAACTCCTCTGCCAGCACTACTACTTTATTCAAGAGTGGTCAGATGGGGATAGATTTTAATTCTGTCAGAACATTTTCGTGAACACAAGGAAGAAGGGAACAGAAAAATAAAGGCCCCAGTAAAACACAAATCAGAGCGCAAGTAGATTCACGTGGAGGACCATAATCAATTGTGTCAAACTATCTGTTCCAGTGCCATACATTCCATGTAATTCTATTTATAGCTTTTAGACTGAAGAAACTCAAAAGCAAAACATTTCAAAGATAGCTATCTTCCAAATTTTGCACATAGTCTGAATAAATTAATTAGTACAGTTTACAACCAAAGAGCCTCATACCTTTGTATCATAACAGAGGCTGATCTCTCTGCAGGTAACAATACAAAGTGCAGAATCGGACACCATTCTTTTGCTTCCTGCATATGGGAGTCGAAGACCACAGGGAATAATCTCAAAGCAAGGGATCACCTATTTAAGGCAAAGTTAAAGATCGCAACACCAGGTTTATTAAATCCAAGCTTTCAGGTAGCTAGTGATGAAGGAGCAGCACTTCTAAATAAAACTGTTGGATTATAACCTGGTGCTGTGCTTTTTAACTTTGCCCACCCCAGTCCAACACCTTCACATCATGCCTATTTTAGACAGGTGAGGAGGAACTCCTTCTCTCAGAGGGTTGTTAATCTGTGGAATTCTTTGACAGTGCTGTAGGTGCTGGCTACAGACAGGACTGGGAAAATAGTGCTGCTGAGGGATAAGTAGTTTAGGGCCAAATTAAAAAGCAGAACCACACAAGATTATCATCTGAACCACATGCAAATTTGTGTGGGTGAACAGAGGTAAATGTGTGGTTCAAAGATTGATGTGAGAGGGGTTTCAATTCATGGGACATTGGAATCAGAACTGCAGAAAGAAAGCTGTTCAGCTTTAATGGATTTCATTTGAACCACACCAGGACTAGTATCCTGGTAAATTATATCACTAGGGCTGCAGATAAGATTTTAAACTGAAGTACAGTTAGAGGGTTAAGGGTTCAAGTGAAGGCAAGTATATTAAAAAAAAGAAACAAGAGGAGAGGTGCTATACATTGAACAGTAATCAAAGTCTGACAGTAAGGAGCAGACAACGTACACAAAAGTGTGCAGAAATCAGACCCATAAGTAGTAATAATGATAAGACGTCAAAGCCTAAAGCTCTATCTAAATGCACTTCATTGAGAAAGGCTTAACATAGAAAGAGTTAACACGGCTTTGTGAAAGAAGGATCACATTTGACAAATTTACGAGATTTGAGGATACAACAAGCATCGTCAATAAAAGGAAACTGGTGGATGTGGTGTATTTGGATTTTCAGAAGGCATTCGCTAAGGTGTAATAGCGTTTGTGTAGCACACGATCGACCTCATTCTACTAGGGGTATTACATGACTTTGTATTAGCCTGGATGATGCATTAGTTAACACACAAACTAGAGGTGGGATTAATGAGTCTTTTGCAGGTTGAAACAACAAACCAAGTGGAGTACCACTAGAATCAGTCCTGGGATCTCTATTTACAAACTAAATTATGAAGTGGAGCATGGCACAGATTGTAATGTATCCAAGCTGGCTGATGTGAAAAAGGGGGTATGTAGTGATAGAAAGAACATAAGGCTATGTGGTACAGGAGACAGGAATCTGCAAGGAGGTATAGGTAGGTTTAGAGAACAGGCAAAACTTTGGAAGATGGATGGTAATGTAGGGAAAATGGATGGTAATGTAGCGGTTATTCACTTTTGTCAAAAAAATCAAAAGGCAGACTGTTAGTTAAATGGAGAAAGTCCAAAAAAAGTCCAGAACCGAGGGATCAGAGTATTCTTGTGCACAAAACACAAGTTTGTGTACAGGTTTAGAAGTAATTAAAATTTTGGACTTTCTAGCGAGAAAGTGGAGTTTAAAAATAGGGAAGTCTTGTTACAACAGTCCAGAGTTGGCAAAGTTGCACCTGGTGGAGTGCACACAGTTTTGGTTCCTTCTAAAAAAAGATGCATTAGCGTTGGAGGCAGTTCAAATGAGCTTCACGCAGCTGATTCATGGGAGCAAGGGATTAATTTATCAATAATGGATAAAGAGGTTAAGCCTTTATACATTAGAGTTTAGGAAAATGAGGACTGATCTTATTAAAACATAAGATTCTAAGGAGGCTTGATAAGGTCGATATTGAGATGATGTTTCTAGTGGGAGGGAAAATCTCAAATTGGGGATATTGTTGGAGAAAAAAGGGGACACTTAGACTTGAGGGAGAAAGGAACATCATCTCAGAGCGTAGTAAATGCCTGGAATTCTCCACTCCAGAGAGATGGAGGTCACATCACAGCAAAGTATTTAAGGAGGTAGAAGATGATGTTTTGAAATATTGAGGAGTTGAGGACGGTGAGGTGTTGGCGCAAAAGAGGAGTTGAGGCCTGGGGCAGATTAGTCATTAGTTTATTAAATAGTTGGGCAAGCTTAAGGAGCCAAATGGCCAACTCCTGCTCTCAATTCTTATTCTCTTCCATACAGAAGATATAAATAGTTGAACATAATGCACATGCAGAAGGATTATTTGTGTGGAACTATGAGCTACCTCATTTATGTCCCAGAACCTACACGTTTAGGCATCTTATGATACAAAGGATACACTAGGGAATGATGGAAAAATCATTGAAAATGTTACACTCTTCGTATCCAACCACCTCCCCATCCACTATCACACTGGCTACTCTTGCACACTTTAAAAGAACCGAAGCCAGACACCACCAGAGACACAAGGCAAACATTTGAGTTACCCACATGTTTTTGGTATAAGATACCAAGTAAAGAGAAATATACAAGAATTACAGATAGATGACAAGTGACCAACTCAAGTCCCTAAAAGGTTGTGGTGTGATCTCCAACTCGAGTGTAACTTTGCAAAACTAAGAATTTGAGTCACTAGATTAAGAAAAAAGGAAATTACAGCATTTTTCAGGTATAAAGATCAGATATAGATGACCAAACAGATATTAAGATCTTGAGAGGAAAGTTCACATCCTGTGCATTTAAGATCTTCGATTTTTTTCATGAGGAAGTTGGAACAGTGGAAAAAAAACCCAAAGTAACCAAGAGGGGAGTTTTGGTACATGATTGTATCCAATTTTCAATCCATTCAAACAAGAATGCAAACCCAAAGTACAATGTTTATGGGTTATGCATGCAGTCTGCATTTGGACATTAAATTACTTGCAATTTGAAGGAAAAGAGCGCTCCATTAGATCAGAAACCCCATTTTAAATAATTGCGACAAATATATCATCTTGGACAAACGTGATAGACATGTAGCTAGCACAGATTGCATGTCAAGTTTTAATAAACTTTGCATACAGACTTGCTAGCAAGCTTTAAACTTGAAAAGGTACTTTATCACATTATTCCTTACCTCTTTCTTCTTGATTTTCAAGTGATCAATAAATTTTGCATATTCCCTCTCTTGTTCAGTTTTAATACGCTTGGCCTCATCACGTAGACGGTTTGTGTGATCTTGTTCCATTTTTTCAATCTGTTGCTTTTGCTGTCTTTCTAGATTCTCTAACTCTGTATCAAAGAATTTCTTCTTTGCCTATGGACAAAAAGCAGTTATATGTTCATATTACATTCACTGTTAGAAATTCATAATTGGAAAAACATCAACTATATAAAAAGAGAAACAGCTTATTATCAAAAGATTAATACCCAACTCATTTCTAAAGATGTGTCCATTCAAAAAAATTAGAACAAATCATACTTGAATTAATTCTTCTCAATTGTTCTGAAGGTTAGGTAAATTAGTCATGCTAAATTGCACCGTAGTGTTCAGGGATGTGTAAGTTAGGTGCATTAGTCATGCGTAAATGTAGAGTAAATAAGATGGGGAATGGCTCTGGGTGAGTTACTGTTCGGAGGGTTGGTGTGGACCTGTTGGGCTGAATGGCCTGTTTCCACACTGGAAGGATTATGTGAAAGTAATTTCTTTAAAGTAAGAATGCACTCTAATCGCCTTTTGCTACTTTTCACTGTTGCCTTAAACAAACATTAAAAACCACCAATGCTTCTCATCCCCAACTCTCACAATTCATACTGACAAGAATCTATGAGGATGCTGTAAGCATAGATGTGGGCCTCTATATTTTCATGTGGAATCTCTTCAGCTGGACAGTGGTTAATCTGTGGAACTCACTACCGCAAAACACTACTGTTATGGAGGTCAAGTCATTGAGTATTTAAGACAGAGATGCATAGGTTCTTCTCAATGGCAGGAGAATGGGCTAGAGGAATGTATCAGCAACAACCGAAGGGCAGAGCAGACATGATGGGCTGAACGATCTAATTGTACTCCTGTAATGTATGGCCTTATATACATAAAAATGATCACTGTCATCAGGTGGCTAACTATCCTTGTGGGGAAGTTGGATTTATCCATAAAGACAATTACTCAATAGCTATACAATTTTGAGTCTCATTACACAAATGACAAAAAGCAAATGTTTAAAAACAGAAGACAAATCATACATTAGTCTCCTGTTCAAACCGACGAAGCATTTGTTCTAATTGCTGTTGTGATTTGATATTGAGTTGAGTTTGAGCCCGATGTTCTTCCTTCTGAAGCAACCGTAACTCTCGCAACTCTTGTCGCCTGTCAATTTAAGAACAAAATCAAAGATCAGGCAAAGCTTTCACATGATGTACATAACAGATAATTTTGGCATGAGCTTTATTTCCCCCAAGTTACACAGCTCTCCTTTGCCACAAAAACATAGCTTTAGTTTTTAAAAAAACATACCAACCAATCATGTATGGAAATAAAACTATATAATAGTTTTTCTACTCAGCTTCAGCTCACAAAACATGGCCATTGGCTGTTAATAGACATGTTATGGAAAAATTACAGATTTGCTCAAGCAGATCAAAAGGAAACCTCCAGAAAGAAATAAAATATTCAAAGCAGACTGTGTAGTTATTCTGATCTATTTGTTCAATTGATTAAAATAACTTCAGAAATTATATACAAGGTTTTCACATACCTTAGGAAACGCATTTCTTCAGCTTTCTTCTCATCCTCACCAATAATCTTTGATGTAGTGACACTCACTTCAACTCCATCTACAACAAATTTTCTTGTTCGTTTCAGAGTTTTGTTATTTGCCTTGTTACCCTACAGGAATAAAAAAAAATAAATTGTACAAAGTAAAGCATACTTGACTGGTTGATTGCATTCTCTCAAACATGAAAAATCTAGGTTTGTGTCACTTCAACTTTTCACATTTTGACGCAATTTGCTAAACACAACAGAATCCTGGGTTTTCCTATGTTATGGTGAGGGGTATTTATGATTTAAGTTCTCTGGCACTGCCTCATTAAATACCAATGCCAGAAGTCAGTGAGTTTTTATACTTTAATGTCCACGGACGGTTCTCAATTTTATGGTCAAGATGGTCTTGCTTACCTAAAGCTACTGACTCAAATTCCTGTACAATTGAACACAGCCATTATTCACTTTGCAAGGTCAGAGAAATCAACAGCAAATATCTTAATCTCCAACATGCACGGTCAACAAATCATTGCAAAATTTCTTAACCCAAGGCTTATAACTACTGATATGCCTACAACAAAAAAAAACCTTCCATAGGCAAGACATCAATATGTTCTTTGTGTTATGCATTAGCAAACTCCTTTTGTCAGATGTTTTATGACATTGTGATTGTACTGCATAGGAAAGAACAACTTGTGGAAACATTTTTGAGAGTTTGTGCATTTTATATTTATCATTTAAACTGATGGCAATCTTCATTACTATTAAAAACTGAAAATGGCAAGAGACATTTAGTTTGCATAGAATCTCTGATCCAGTTATGAGTTAGTTTCTTTTGAATATGATAGGGAGTTGCAGTCATATACAATTTTGGGTTCTTCAATTGAGGGCAATTTTTTTTTTAATGTAGCTTATTTCTCAATTATTTATTATTTTGACTGTGCCATTATTCCACTGAGCACTAATGACGGATATTTATCCACAAATATAAAAAAAACTTAAAAATCTGTCTTCAACCATTACGGTCAAATGAGTAGAACTACACAAACAGTTTGGGCACTGTTTCCAAATAGAACACTATTAGATTGGATTCTGTTCACTACATGCAAGAAAACTTCTTCCAATTTAATGAAACAATTGTGTCATTTCAGGGAAATTAAAAGAATCTCTGGCAGAAGTTTTGCTTCACTATTCCTGGTCATTTAGATAGAACACCTACGACTGGAAAAAGATATTGCTGCTGTACAGGACATTGGATAAGATTAGAGTGGTGCTGGAAAAGCACAGCAGGTCAGGCAGCATCCAAAATCGATGTTTCGATGTTCCTGATGAAGGGCTTTTGCCCGAAGCGTTGATTTTCCTGCTCCTCGATGCTGCCTGACCAGCTGTGCTTTTCCAGCACCACTCTAACCTCAACAGCACCTGCAGTACCCATTTCCCCCAAGGACATTGGTTAGGCCACTTTTGGAATAGTGTGTGCAACTCTGATCTTCCTATCAGGAGAATGTTGAAATGTTCAAGGGTTCAGAAAAGATTGACAATGTTGTTGTCACTGTCAGAGGGTTTGAGATATAGGAAGGGCCTAAATAGACTGGGGCTGTTTTCCCTGGAGCATCAGAGGTTGACAGGTGACCTTAGAGGTTTATAAAATCAGAAGGGGCATAGATAGGGTAAATAGACAAGGTGTTTTCCCTGGAATGGGGGAGTCCAGAACCAGAGGACATAGGCTTAAGGTGAGAGGGGAAAGATTTGAAAGGGACCGAAGGGGCAACTTTTTCACGCAGAGAGTAGTGCGTGTATGGAAGGAGCTGCCAAAGGAAATAGAGAAGACTAGTACAATTACAACATTTAAAAGTCATCTGGACGGGTATATGCATAAGAAAGGTTTAAGAGGGATAGGAGCCAAGTGCTGGCAAATGGAACTAGATTAATTCCGGATATCTGGTTGGCATGGACGAGTTGGACTGAAGCGTCTATTTCTGAGCTATACATCTGTACGACTAAGTTTAAACTGACAAGGTGACAGAAGCTGCAAGAGAGAACATTCATATCTACATGGGCTGAAGAGGAAATAAATTTGGTCGCTTGCTTTTGCTACAGGATAAATTCTGATATTTAATGCTTTGTCTTCTGTATTTATGAAAAATACAACAAAATTAAATCAATACCAATGTACAATATTAGGCTAAATACAATCATATTGGCCATGGCTAGGAAACACTAATTATGCAGCACTCAAGTCTCATTTGCTTGAAGGGAATCTACTACAATCATTGACAATATGTAAAAAACAATCATTTAGAGTATTTATTTTGAAGCCTCTGGCAAATATAATGTGTGGGGAGTGTTTGGCCTATTAGAAGAACAGTACTTTTTAAAACCGTAAAGCTTACAAACATACATTTTTACCAAAGGCACTAAGAAAGGGAATTTCTTAATGAAACTAAACAATTTGTCAGTACAAACAAAAACTTACCCGTATTGACAGAGAGCCACTTTCCTTGTTTAAGGAAAAATCATTTGAAAGGGAGATATTCAAATCAATGCTGCCAGAAGCAGATATGCTACCTGAATCAGAATCTCTCCTTGATTGTGTGTTGGTAGAATCTATTGCTCCATTGACAGTCAATGAGTCTGGAATCAGAGTAACTTGTTTATCAGATTGACTTCCTTTTTCATTTTCAGTTAGCACTTTTTCATTTTTCAAATCAGCAATGTCAACAGAAATCTGTATGCCTGTTGGCTGGACAGTCTCAGAAGTGTCCATCAAACTTGGTTGTTGTTTAATGGAATTCTGTTCTGAAATTTGTGCTGAAGCATTCATGCCCTCATTTGATTTTGCGTCGTTAGTCTGCAAGTCCACTTCAGGCTTGTGTTTGGTACATGGGCTAACTTTACTATCATCAGTTCCAGAGTCTGAGCTCACAGTCTGAGCAGAGTTCTCACTCTCAGCCTTGTCACTGTCACCGCTGCATATACCTTCATCCAACAGACCTTCACTGGACTTGTCAGCTTGATCTTTTGTAACTTCAGAACCACTGTTGATTTCCAATGATTCTAGGATCTTGGGAAGTTTTTCTGCTTCGAGACTGATTTGGCTCAGTTCAGAGGGACCACGTGTGTGACCTTGAAGGGGCTAAAGAACAACACTTTTATGCAGGATTTCAGCTAAATTAAAAAAAAATAAAGTCTGGACAAGTAATGTTTCATAATATACATCATTTTTGCGTCAATATTTCATGTCATACGAGTAAAACCCCAAATATAACCCTTTCAACACAAGAATTTCTCCATCTGTAATTGGCCTTAGACGAAACAAAAATTTAACAAAAGTCAGACGCCGACCTCAAACAATTCCCATATCCATGTGATGACTCCTACAGAGAGAGCAAATATAATACCAGTGTTTAATTTGTCTGCTAAAGTAAGAGCACCTGGGTAAATGTGCATTTTTGGAGTAACAGATTGGTTGAAATATCTCTACAGAATATTTTACAGGCAACATGCCTGATGGGTACAACTTCTGAAAGAACAAAATTCAGATTAAGGATCTGCATAAACTGAAACTCTAAACAAGAACAAAAGTATCCTGATCTTTTGTTTTTGAGCTTTAGATAAACTATGAAGGTGATTATTGGAATTGTATTGCTGGCTTTCACAAATGAGTCAGTAGCAAGGATGAGTGGAAGTGGACACTGTGTTCAATGCAACCATGAGCTGCTCTGGGGCTCCTTAGGGGTCGTGATATTTTACTCCCTTGGTCAGAGAGGCGGAAGTCTACAAATTGGACTGGTTATCAGCAGAATTCAACAGTGTGTGTACTGATTAATATGACTATTATGTATTATTCTATAAATAACCAAATGCTGATATGCTCAGACTGACGGTGTTGGGAGATGCCTCCTCCCACAAATTCATGCATTAGTTTTTGGTGCAGTTGTAACTTGGAAGTCAAGTCCATTTGCACTGACAAAGTGTCCTGTAGGAAAATAAGGACCGAGAGGAGGGATAGCTACGTGAAGTACAGGTAAAGATTGGTACCAGTCATTCTGAATTTCTTGGGTATTCACTTACCATCATGGTGTCCAAAATCTTTACCTAACATTTATAAGAAATTAGTGAAAGCGTTGTTTCAGCAAGAGGTTTTTGCAATTGAGTGGGAGAAAACGGAATGCAGGTGTTGGATAGGAGATGCTGCAGGCATTTCTACTCTTAAACAGAAAGTAAATGTGCAGGTATTTCTACAGTTAATCACTTAAGACATTAATGCTACAAGTGATTGATTAAATCAATTAACTTCTCAAGTTAAAGGTATATCAGGTGCGATGAATGATAACACTAAATTTAGTACAGAGAAACTTCGATTATCCAAAGGACACAAGTGGGGAGTATTTCGTTTGGTTAATCGAATTCCGGATAATCGAATGTCGGATAACAGTTTAGCCAAGCATAAAGGACTTTGCGATTTTGCCGGATAATCGAATGCCGAATATTCAAAGTTCCTCCGTAGTCACACAAGGATCCTTGGCACAACTGATCAGTGCATTTGGCTGTTAACTGGAAGGTTGGCGGTTCAAGACCGCCCAAGGACAACGCCCTCCTTACTTGGAGAAAGTGAGGGCTGCAACTGCTAGAAATCAGAGTCAAAAAGTGTGGTGCTGGAAAAGCACAGCAAGCAGTCCTGAGGAAGGGCTTATACCGAAACGCCAACTCTCCTGCTGTCTGACCCGCTGTGCTTTTCCAGAGCCACGCTTTTGTCCTTGTAGGGACAGCACTTAAGGAATGCCAATAGGCTGAAAATTGTTTGTCCCTAACTCATTTACATAATTGGACAAGCCACGCAAGGTAAACTGTGTCTTGATGTTTAAAGTATCACTCCAGAAAATGTAATCAAAGTTGGATAAAAGGCAAAGGAGAATACTGTATGAGAATATCTTAAAACGATCAAAAACTGCCTTGTCCTATCACTGATGCAATATTTTATATTCACCCTCAAATAGCCATATGAACATTTGAATTGGTTAAAATCAGGAAAAGAAATCTAATTAGTCCTCCTCCCTTGTCCTCTCCTCAGTACAGCAATATTTGTCTTACTTTTTTAAAAAACGCCAAAATTCCCTTTTGAAATTGACTCTGAGGTATTCTTATTTGTGAAGGCAGAACATTCCAGATGATAAATACTTTACATCAAGAGAGATCTGATCTCTTCTGGTTCTTTTCTTAACTATCTTTCCCACTCATTGTCTACGCTGTTTCTCCCCAACCACTGCATCATTACCCCAACAATTTTCAACGTGGGCAACAGGTCTGGGTTTTGCAATACTATCACTAGGAATGCTTTTTGGCGTGCTCCCAATTTAAATGGTTACAGTTAAAATACAGTTGGGCGTGAGCAAGTAGGTGGAGTGGAAATTGTGCTTTCATTTATTCTTTTTAAAAAGGGGATGAAGCAAGGTGGGGGTTACTGTCTACGGAGCGCCCATCAGGACACCTCCCCAAAAGACTGTACAAACTTCCTCCTCCACTACTCAAACTTTAAAATTCACTCCTCTTAGCGTCCCTCCCAAAATGCTCAAACCTTTCTTGTCCCATGCCCCTAACATACCTAGATCAGGGCATTTACTGGGTGTTTTCACCCTAAGCATGCCTCCACAGTTGGGGCTGGCAGCATCAGAGCTATCAGATTGGTCAGCAGCTCAAGATGGGACATCTGGTCACCAATGGAGTGCATCATCTGGTCTGTATCAACATTGGCTGTAGGATAGGCATCTCACCAGGCTGTCGGTTAATGCCGACTTTTCAACCAAGGTACAGTGTGAGAGAGGGGTGTGGTATAAATGGTGTCTCAGATATAAAGCAAAAATAAATCAATTCAATTTTGAATTAGTAAAGAATCTTTTCAAACATATTCCCATGATAGTATGTATGAGAGATTCTAAACCCAAGTGCAAATCAGTGCAGCCATGTTTCAGTCTGGCCAGAATTTAGAAGCCAATTTGAAAAGTAAACACTATTTCAATCTGTACTCACCGATAATGGTTCTGATGAGTCATCATCCTCTACTACTTCTCTGTTGTCTTCTATTTCCTCCATCACTTCAGCTTTTGCCTCTGCCACCAATTCCCGGAGTGGTTTATTACTACTGACACTGCTCACAAAAGGGTGCTGTTAAAACAAAAGGAGATTAAATTGACTATATTTAATCTAGCTGTTACTTCTACAGAATTAATAATGTCAAAGATAGAGTCATAGAAATCTACAGCATTAAAGCAGGCCCTGCAGCGTATCATGTCGGCCAAAAATCCATCTAACTATTCTAACCCTAATTTTCCAACAGTTGGATCCCGATTATCACTTAATTCTGGATCACAGTTTGCTAAGAAAAAAGGGATCAAGAAACCTTTCCCTCCCTCAAAGTAGTTTCAGCAACTAGAAATGTAATAATTTGTTAAAAATGTTTCATATAAAGCCAAAAACTTATTTAAAATCCAGACATTTATCAGAGATACAGTTACTAAAGGTTTTCATAGTGTACTCATTCGACAAAAATAATAAATGCTAATTAACCCTGACCAAGGAATTTTAATCTAAAAAAAAAGTCAAAACTCTTGGGATTCAAGCCCATAGCTCCCTGGAAGTGGCCACGCAAGTAGATCAGGTGGTAAAAGATGGTTAATGGCAAGCTTGCCTTTATTGGTCAAGGAACGGAGTACAAGAGTAGGATGGTATGTTGCAGCTTTTTAAGACTTTGGTTAGGCCATACATTCAATTCGGGTCACCACATTTTTGGGAGGATTGGGAGATTTTGGAGAGGGTGCAGAAGAGGTTTACCAGGATGCTACCTGGATTGGAGGGTATGAGCCATAAACAGAGGCTAGAATAACTCGGATTGTTTTCTCTGGAGCAGCACTGGCTGAGAGGAGACTTGATAGAAGTCAATAAAATTATGAGATGCACAGATAGAATTGACTTTCAGAATCTTTTAGAGTTAAAAAGTCTAATACTAGGGGGCATGCACTCAAGATAAAAGTGGGAATTTCAAAGGAAATGTGAGGGGAAAGGTTTTGTTTTAAAAGCACAGAATGATCAGTGTCTGGAATGCACTGCCAGACACTGGTGGAGGCAGATACGACAGGGGTGTTTAAGCTACTTTTAGATAAGCACATTAGATTAGATTACTTAGTGTGGAAACAGGCCCTTCGGCCCAACAAGTCCACACCAACCTGCCGAAGCGCAACCCACCCAGACCCATTCCCCTACATTTACCCCTTCATCTAACACCACGGGCAATTTAGCATGGCCAATTCACCTAACCTGCACATTTTTGGACTGTAGGAGGAAACCCACACAGACATGGGGAGAATGTGCAAATGCTACACAGTCAGTCATCTGAGGTGGGAATTGAACCCGAGTCGCTGGCACTGTGAAGCAACAGTGCTAACCACTGTGCCGTCCATAACACGAATATGCAAGGAATGAAGGGATATAGATCAAGTGGGCAGAAGAGATTAGTTTAATTTGGTGTCATGTTCAGTACACCATCATTAGCCAAAGGGTCCATTCCAATGGTGTAGTGTTCTATGTTTTAAAATAAACTATCCCTCAAGGTTTAATATGCTACTATGCTATTAAATAAATGTGTGAAATTTAGATATGAAAAGGCAACTATTTATAACTTAATTAACATGGACATAACCTTGATATTGGCTTCTCAAATTTATGCACGTATAAAATTCTACTTTGAGTGTTTGTGCATTGTTTCTCAACGTTAAAGTTTCAAAGTTCAGCCACTTTGAAGCCAGAGGTACCACAACTCAGACAAATGCTGCTTGGCTGCAAACACTTTAGTAATCTCTAAAATGGTTTATACCAACAAAACGTTCAAACTCCCAACTCCCAAAAATATAAGAGTCTATTTATTTATAAAAATGAGTCATGCGGAAACTTTGAAACAAGCTATTAGTAAGGGAAGGGAGAGAGTGAAACTCCTGCCAAGTTAATCATTTTCTGTATAGGAGAGGTGACACAAATACAAGGTTAACATGGTGGTTTAGTTAACAAATTATCCATTGCTTAGCCAAAGTTGGATTGGCATTTTTCTAAAAAAGTATATAAAAGGGACAATTATCTCTGATCATGTGCTGTTGTACGTGGGAGTGCCAATATCAAGTAAAGTTATCAAACAAAATAGGTTAAGAGGAAAGGGCCATTTGGATGAAAATGTGCATACGTAAATATTATGTCCACATAATTACTTCAGGGAAGATGATGGCAAAGTGAAAATGTCACTGGACTAGTAAGCTAGAGCTGTAGCCAAATGTTCTAGGAGCAGGGCTTCAGATCTCACCTTAACAATTGGTGGAATTTACATTCCAGATTTATTCATGGAATTTAAAACTCACAGTGACTACCTGCCTAGTTCACGAATGTATTTTAAGAGAGGGAAATCAGCCCTCTTTACCTGGTCTGGCTTACATGTGATTGCAGACCCCCAGCAATGGGTGACACAAATGCACTTTGAAATAGCCTAGAAAGCCTATGAAACTCTGTTCATGGACAGTTAGTTAGTGAGCCAATATCCCAAATAATAATGATGGAAACATATCTCAGACTATGTAATGCAGCACACTTGTAAGGCAGCAGTTAGCTGGAGCAGTTGGAAGGGTGGGCAAGCTGGCACCGACGGTAGCCTGAAGGGCCTGTTTCTACTTGAGTTCTCAACCCAAAACACTAACTGATTTCTCTCCACAGATGCTGCCAGACTTGCTGAGCCTTTCCAGCAATTTCTCTTTTTAGACCTGTTTCCATGCTGTGTGACTCTCTGACACTAAGATAGGGATAAAGTGGGGTCTGTCCATCACTGCAACTTTCTAAAGGCAGCATCCATCACAAATAAGAGTAGGAGTACTAATAACGGTAAACTATTCATAGGGACTTGTGGGACTGAATACTGCTTATATTTTTTAAATAGATAAATTAATTGTAAAGCATTCTCTCAAGTGGACTCCTGAAAGCAAAAATAAGTTAAACATCTTCTGCCAGAACTTAACTAATCTGTCTTCCTGCATGGGAATGCCAAGAATTGTTTCATTTGCTAACAACCATATTTTAACACTGACAGGAAAATATATTTGTCTTCATTGGAAAAGCTCATTAAGAAATTGAGGGTTTGGTTAAGAAAAAGAAGGAAGGTATAGACAGGATAGATCTAGTGAACCCTTTGAAGAGTATAAAGGCAGTAAGGGTATCGTTAAGAGAGAAATCAGGAGGGCAAAAAGGAGACATGAGATAGCTTTGACAAATAGAGTTAAGGAGAATCCAAAGAGTTTTTACAAATACATTAAGGACAAAAGGGTAACAAGGGAGAGAATAGGCACCAGAAAGATCAGCAAGGCGGCCTTTGTGTGGAGCCACAGGAGATGGGGCGGAAAGTAAATGAGTATTTTGCATCAGTATCTACTATGGAAAAGGACATGGAAGATATAGAATGTAGGGAAATAGATGGTGACATCTTGAAAAATGTCCACATTACACAGGAGGAAGTGCTGGATGTCTTGAAACTCAAAAAAGGATAAATCCCCAGGACCTGATCAGATGCACCCTAGAACTCTGTGGAAAGCTAGGGAAGTGTTTGCGGGCCTCTGACTGAGATATTTGTATCATCAATAGTCGCAGGTGAGGTGCTGGAAGACGAGGTTAGCTAACGTGGTAAGGACACGAGAACTATAGACCAGTGAGCCAGACATCGGTAGTGGGCAAGTTGTTGGAGGGAATCCTGAGGGACAGGATGTACATGTATTTGGAAAGGGAAGAACTGATGAGGAATAGTCAACATGGCTTTGTACGTGGGAAATCATGTCTCACAAACTTGATTGAGTTTTTGAAGTAACAAAGAGGATTGAGTAGGTCAGAGCAGTAGATGTGATCCATATGGACTTCAGTAAGGCATTTGACAAGGTTCCCATGGGAGATGGGTAAGCAAAGTTAGATCACATTGAATACAGGGAGAACTAGCCATTTGGATACAGAACTGGCTCAAAGGTAGAAGACAGAGGGTGGTGGTGGAGGGTTGTTTTTTAGACTGGAGGCCTGCGACCAGTGGAGTGCCACAAGGATCGGTGCTGAATCCACTACTTTTCATCATTTATATAAATGATTTGGATGCGAGCATAAGAGGCACAGTTAGTAAGTTTGCAGATGACACCAAAATTGGAGGTGTAATGGACAGTGGAGAAGGTTACCTCAGATTACAACAGGATCTTGATCAGATGGGCCAATGGGTTGACAAGTGGCAGATGGAGTTTAAATTTAGATAAAAATGAGGTGCTACATTTTAGGAAAACAAATCTTAGCAGGACTTATACATTTAATGGTAAGGTCCTAGGGAGTGTTGCTGAATAAAAAGACCTTGGCGTGCAGGTTCTCAGTTCTTTGAATGTGGAGTTGCATGTATATAGGATAGTGAAGGCAGCATTTGGTATGTTTTCCTGTATTGGTCAGAGTTGGGAGGTCATGTTGCAGCTGTACAGGATATTGGTTAGGCCACTGTTGGAATATTGCTTGCAATTCTGGTCTCCTTCCTATCGGAAAGATATTGTGAAACTTGAAAGGGTTCAGAAAAGATTTACAAGGATGTTTCCAGGGCTGGAGGATTTGAGCTATGGGAAGAAGTTGAATAGGCAAGGGCTGTTTTCCCTGGAGCATTGGAGGCTGAGGGCTGACCTTATAGAGGTTTATAAAATCATGAGGGGCATGGATAGGGTGAATAGAGAAAGCCTTTTCCCTGGGGTGGCGGAGTCCAGAACTAGAGGGCATAGGTTTAGGGTGAGAGGGGAAAGATTCAAAAGAGACCTGAGGGGCAACTTTTTCACAGAGGATGGTGAGTGTATGGAATGAACTGCCAGAGGTGGTGGTGGAGGCTAGCACAATTGCAACATTTAAAAGGCACCTGGATGGGTATATGAATAGGAAGGGTTTGGAGGGATATGGGCCAGGTGCTGACAGGTGGAACTAGATTGGGTTGGGATGGCTGGTCGGCATGGGTGGGTTGGACCGAAGGGTCTGTTTCCGTGCTGTACATCTCTATGACTATGACACTGCTTGCAAGTACAAATCTGTCCATCTGCAATTCTTGCTGTCATGTTCGCACAGAAGTGCTGTCATTTGGAAAGTGGATGAACCACAAAGGAAGTAGAATCATTTTCAAGTAATCAAGTTTCTTGGTTTGGAATAATCATTTTGAAATTTGTGGATTTTTTCCTAAAAATCATGGCCTCTTCCACAAACTATGTCCATTTACATAGGAGCAGGAATAGGCCATTCAGATCCTTCAGCTTCTTCCATCATTCAATGATATTATGGCTGATGAATGGCCTAACTCCATATACTATACCTGTTTTTGGTCCATATCGCTTAAACCTTTGCTTAAAAAAAATCTCAGATTTAAAATTAAAAACTGATCCAGCATCCACTGTCATTTGTGGAACAGAGCTCCAAACATCTACCACCCTGTGTGTGTAGAAGTGCTTCCTAACATCTCTCCTGAATGGTCTGCTCCTAATACTCAGACAATGCACCCCAGTTGTAGGATCCCCAATCAATGGAAATATTTTATCTTTACCAAATCTGTCTTTTCTTGTTAATATCTTAAATGGTTTTCATCAGATTGCCCCATAACCTTGTAAATTATAGAGAAAACAGACTTAATTTGTTTAAGCTATTCTCATAACTCCTGAAGTCCAAGTTTCATACTTGTAAACCTACACTGTACTTCCTCCAAGGCCAACATATCCTTCTAAAGGTTTGGTGCCAAGATCTGCTCTCAGTCCTCCAAGTAGACTCTGACTTATTTGTCCATCATTATCATAGGCAGGAAATCCTGGGGAAACCTTAAATGGACAAGAAAATTGGGGAAAACTTATTTTGTAACTTTCAAATTTTATTTGTTGTCTAAACAGTTTGGTCACATTTTTAAATTCATTCATGGGATGTGGGCCTCACTAGCCGGGCAAGCATTTATCATCCATTCTTACTTGCCCTAGGTGGTAAGTTGCTTTGAACCAATGCAGTCCATGTGCTGTAGGTAGATCCAGGTTGAATTTTAACCTCCATTCAACATTAAGACATCATGGCTACTGCATTTAATAAAAGTCAATAAAGTGTCTCAAGTTCCATTATCTCATTTCTGTAGGTAGTATGGAACTATATATTTTTTAAAAGTTAATTTAAATATAAACTCCATGACATTTCAAAAAATATACTGTATGCTAGCTAGTGTGAAACAATGCCAGGGAAACTTGACAAGGCACAATAATGAACAATCCATGATAAGAGTCAAGAACAGATTCCACATGCTCTCACCTGTAATAGCTGAGCAGCACTTAAACGGGTATCCGGATTCTTATCTAGTGCTTTCTTGAGGAAATCTTTAAAATCTTGGGACCTACAGAGATGACAGTTCCAATGTTTAACTCAGTCTTATTCAAATCATTTTTCATTTGAAGCATTGGAAACGTTGCTCGGTTTTAAATGCAACATGCTTTGCATTAAAAAGGCAACCTTTTCCACCCCACCCACCGCTTCCTTCAGTCTTTCTCCACTTAAATAATATTCAGCTCCTTGATCCTTCCCATTGTACATAGCCTCATTTTTTCACATCATATCTGCATAACCAAACCCTCACCTGATTAAGTGCAACTGCATCACTATAAATAGTTGGACATCTAAAGAAAACAACTTTATCTGGTCACTACTCCTGCCACTGGATACAACTGCCACACACTCTGGTGTCACTCTGTGCCAAGTGTGCAGGAAACTCTGGAATGCTTTGCAGCAACACAGTGCAGCCTACATTGTTTTAAGGGTTAATCCCAAATGCATTCTCTTAGGTTACGAAAAGGAGGCTTTGTTGGTATCACCAACATTCCCAAGAACACAGGCCAAATTTGAAAATATCACCTGCCCAAATTCGACTGCATTACAGAAGCACGTGTGACACTGAATGTTGAGTTTTACTTTGAAAGGTTCAAATTTGGTGATATTTGGCAAAAATTACTTTGTGACTTGCCACTGTTAACTCTTAACCCACTTCAATGGGCTGAGAAAATTCTGCCATCCTTTTTAACAGGAGCTTTGCAGTTACTGTCAATGGCATGATCTTTCAGACCTGTAACATGAAACTGATTACACAACAGCAAAAAGCATGGGACCATTTTGTTGTGACAATTTATACAGAGTTGGGATTCTCCAGAGGGTTGATTATAATCTGAAGAGTCATACTAATCATTAACATTTTCCTCAACACTTCATGACTCTTGATCTTATCAGTTTGGCAAGTAAAACCATGCATTTGCAAATCTGAAGAACAAAGGAACTATCAAAGCCAAACTTTGTGTCAATACAAATGGGAATCTAAACTCAACTCTCTACCATTTATCCCACCTGCAAGAGTTACTGTGTTCAAAGAGTGAGCCAGCTTTCCCAATTACAATTAGTGACATTGTGGAACTAGAACAATAAGTCATAACGTTTGGCCATTAGGTTAACCATTTTGAACCGGCCAAGTCCACATGCACAAAAAGCTGTGCTGCCTTATTAGTGCCATATTTTTCTTCCTAGATTTAATGAACATTGTTTGAGTTTATCCACTGTGGGATGCCAGCGACTGATGGGGCACCTTGTCAAATGCGTCCTGGAAATCCAAGCACAGCACATATTAATAGGTCTCCCTTTATCTACATTGGGAGTTCTTTGAGGAAATGAAAAGCAATGAGTTAGGTAATCATTATTTCCTTTTTAGAAAACTAACTGCACAAGAACTACAATGACATTTTCTAAATACTTTTGTTATATCCCTCCTCACTAATACATTCCAGCACTTTTTATATGACAAATGTTAAACTAACTGGCCAGTCACTTCCTGCCTTCTGTCTCCTCCTTCTCCTGACTTAGAGATACGTTCACCATTTTCTAGTTATTACCATTTTGATGGATTTTCCAGTGTCGGAGGATCACTCTTGGCAATTTTCAACAAAACTCTCATTGGATTTAATTCATGATGAGGGGGCTCGATTTGAGCCATTTCAATCAATGTTATACCCAAGGACCAGATATCAGCTTTATAATCATATGGGGTATCTTTCATAGTCTCACATATCACCACTTCTGGGGCCATCCTGAAAGAAGACAATGGTGGAGAAAACAAAGTGTGGTAAGCTTATAGAATTCTATTAATTAGGAAATTTTCCATGGTAAAGTACTTGCATGTTTAAAAGTAATCCTGAATAAATCCATTGTATACAGTGTCAAGATCCAATCCAAGTATATATTGCATATTTTATATAAAAGGTCGAATCAAATTAACAACAGATTTAGGGCATTAGTCTAACTAATGGGAGGCAATTTGGTATCATTAGGTCAGTGTAAAGAAGTGCAACAACAGCATTGCCTCTGACTTTCTTTACAGATTTGTGGGCCGGAGGCCTATACACAGCAGCAGTCCCAGATATCAATGCCATGATTGGCATGCTGACACCACTTATTGTGCAAGGAACATTGGAGCAGTGTGCACAGCCACCCAGAGGGATCTTTGGCAAAAACAGTTATGCATGCAGTTTAGTATGCAGCCAAGTTAAAACAGATGGCTTATTTAAGACAAGTGTGATGCAAACGTCCGTTTGCATAGTTCATATGTTTTAAAGGTGACTCTATTAACTTGAGGAATCAGATTTTTAAATTCAAGTGGAAAGTTAACAGATAAACTAAACTCCGATCATCCCAGGTCTAAAAGATTACTTAACTAGGTTAGAATTGAAAGTGCAAAATCACTGAATGACAAACCCATTTCTGGATGCCTTGGTAAAGTACGAATGTCCACAATCAATGAAAAGTTTGATGTATGTTAGGAACAAAAGCATAGGAACATAAATAGGCCATCAGCCCATTGAGCTTGCTCCACCATTTAATTCAATGATTGATTAAATGCTTCAATGCCTTTTATTCTCCCCACTTCGTAATGTAAGCCATCAGTAATCAGAAATCTTTCAACATCAACTCAAAGATGAAGCCTCCACAGCTAGTGCCTTAGAGGATCTCTAAAACTTAGTTACTTTTCAAAAAAACTTGATTAAGAGGATTAAGGAGGGCAGAGCAGTGGACGAGATATATATGGATTTCAGTAAGGCATTCATCAAAATTCCCCATGGGAGACCGGTTAGCAAGATGGAATACAGGGAATACTAGCCATTTGGATACAGAACTGGCTCAAAGGTAGAAGACAGAGGGTAGTGGTGGAGGGTTGCTTTTTAGACTGGGGGCCTGCTACCAGTGGAATGCCACAAGGATCGGTGCTGGGTCCTCTACTTTTCATCATTTATATAAACGATCTGGATGTGAACACAGGAGGTACAAGTTAGTAAGTTTGCAGATGACACCAAAATTGGAGGTGTAGTGGACAGCAAAGAAGGTTACCTCTGATTACAACAGGTTCTTGATCAGGTGGGCCAATGGGCTGAGAAGTGGCAGATGCAGTTTAATTCAGATAAGTGCAAGGTGCTGCATTTTGGGAAAGCAAATCTTAGCAGAACTTATACACTTAATGGTAAGGTCCTAGGGAGTGTTACTGAACAAAGAGACCTTGGAGTGCAGGTTCATAGTTCCTTGAAAGTAGAGTCACAGGTAGATAGGGGTGTTTTCCCTGGAGCGTCGGAGGCGCAGGGTGATCTTATAGAGGTTTATAAAATAGTGAGGGGCATGGAGAGGATAAATAGACAAAGACTTTTCCCTAGGGTGGAGTTGTCCAGATCTAGGGAGCAAAGGTTTAGGGTGAGAGGGGAAAGAAATAAAAAAGGGACCTAAGGGGCAACCTTTTCACACACAGGGTGGTGCATGTATGGAATGCGCTGCCACAGGAAGTGAAGGCTGGTACAACTTTTAAAAGGCATCTGGAAGGGTTTAGAGGGATATGGGCTAAGTACTGGCAAATGGTTAGGATATCTGGTCAGCATGGCCAAGTTGGTCCAAAGGGTCTGTTTTCGTGGTGTACATCTCAGACTCTAATTCTTCAGAAAAAATAATTTTCAATAGCGAGGTCTTTGCCCATTTACCAAGCCTGTGTAAATACCCCTGAAGCTGTCTCACATCTTCTCAATACATTCCCAGTTAGATTTTTATTATCAGCAAATTTGGAAATATTACATTTAGTCCCTAACTCCAAATGATTTATGTATGTCGTAAAATGTTTCGAACCAAGTCTTGATCTCTCTGATACGCTACTAGTCATACCAATTAAAATGAGGATGTTGTGCCTTGAAAAGCTTAAGATAAGGTTTTAAACATGGGGGTCTCTTGATAGACCCAGCAAGAAGGGAGAAGAGGGCAATCATATCTATTAGTGAAATACTTTATGCATGAGGGTCACAGAAACAAAAGGGCTGGATATGAAGTATAGTCAACAGTGTGAATGCTGGTTTTCTCTTGAATTTATGTTCTTGCAATATGTCCTGATGAATGCAAATGAAAGGTTTTGACAAATTGTCCATTCCACGAATATTCCCAACTTGCACTACATAAAGTGTGTTTGCATATACATCATGTGTATTTAAAAAAAAAATCAAAACAGCCATTTAATTCTTGTTCATATATTTTAAGTGTTGCTGCATACAGAACACAGGATATAGCATAAAGAATTACAGCCATATCTCATTCCTATTGTGTTTTGGGATTCCTCACTTCCCAGTCTAAAGTCTAAAAACGACATGTGCAATACTAATTGCTCTAAGAAATCTATGCCCTTCTTCAAAGCAGTTCCACTTTAGAGCGCTGCTGGCCACTCAGATGGTTGAAACTCTATAGTTCATCCAGTGTGGCCAATGTTGGTATTACAGGCAGTGCCATCACTGAATAACCCAATTAAGCCTGTGATTAGGGATCTCTGAGGAGTGGCAGGAGAAAGATCGGGTTAAAGGAGGGAAGGGGTAAGTTACTTTTAAAGGGGCTACAGGATGTACAACACCCCAACACCCCATATCTGACACCAGCCCTCGCAGTGAAGCTGCCAGGCTTCCTGCATGGTGTGGGCCTACAACTGCCACACATCAAATACTGACAGTGGCAGGATGATGCTCTTAAGAGGCCACTATTTGGGCATGCATGGCTTTAATAAAATCAACAGCAGACGGGCCAATTGGCAATCCATATGCCCAGCCCTGAGATATTTTGGGCAGATTGGAGGCAGGTACACAGCTACCCACTGGATTTTAAACAAGCAACCCCTGCCTTCAACACGGTTGGTGGCGGAGCATAAAATCCTGGGCCCATCTGCTGGATCTTATGGTCATAACAGCTTGTGGATAAGTAAACCCCAATTTATGTTTCATAATCATACTTAAAATTAAAATTAGTGCAAACTAAAGTTATTTAACAGGTGACTTACATTTTTATGGTCTCTAATTTTGTTTTATTATTTGTTCAGAATGTGGCTGTCAGTGGTAAACCATCATTTGTTGTCTATAAGATGTAGACCCTAAGTTGTAGGAACAAAATTAGGCCATTCAGCCTATTGAATCTGCTCTGCTCTTTGATTATGGCGGATACGTTCCTCAGCCCCATTCTCCTGCCTTCTCCTTGTAACCTTTGATCCCCTTACAAATCACCTGTTTTACCTTTCCACAACTTACTGAAGTGACAAAGACAAGTCCCTTTGAGGTCCATCCTCAAAGGGCAGTAAAGAGTCAGCCACTTTGCTGTCAGTCTGAAGTCAAATTTAGGCCAGACCAGGTAAGCATGACAGTTTTCGTTCCCAAAAGGATACTAGTGAGTCATATGGGTTTTTAATGACAATTGGCAGCAGTTACAAGTCACCATTAGGCTAGTTTTTCCAGATTTTCTTTAATGAATTCAAATTTCACCAACTGCCACAATGGGCTCTAGAACATTAATCTGGATTACTGGTTGAGTGGCATTACTGCTGTGCCACCACTTCCCCTAATGAATAACATTCTCAGCCACTTCATTTTCAAGATATCGACCAAAGAACACAGCATTTGGAAGAGTTAGCCAAAGACTCAGGTGTTTCATGATTCTCAGGAACATGTGATTTTCAAAGTTTACTGTTGATAAGAATCATGACCCAGCAGTTGTTCCTTTTAAAGCAGAGTACCCTCCAGAGAAGGAGAGCAAGTGAAAATTAGGTACATATGCAATGTGCAGGATAATCTTCTCCTGAAACCAAGAACATAATTTCAACTTACTTTACCAGAATGCTCCAAATGTGTTTTGGAAAAAACCAAGAAAGCATTCAACGCAGAAGCAGAGTTTACTTTTCTTATATAAACGAATCCCTCCATTGTGAACAGTGAATTGTAAACTAATTCTCATGGAGAAATTAAAAGTTTTATGTGAAACTAAGTTAATCATAAAGTTCCTATTTCTAACCATACAATAGTTAGTCTAATATCTGTATTCAGATAAGGATATTTCCATTTGTACTCACCAATAGGGTGTTCCTATGAATGTTTCTCTCTTTTGCATTGTTTTTGTGTTTTTTGCTGAAACACCAAAATCAGCTGTAAAGGAATGTATAAAATTACATTTTTATTAATTGTGCACAGGGAGCTATGATTCCTGCGTTTTAATTCAACACCATGTGGGTTCAGAATAGAAAGTATTCTAACTTATTTTCTGATTAGCAGCAGAGCCGTAACCAATCCTGTAACAATCTATATATAACCTTCAACAGTTTCTATTCAATTGAGCCATCCTCAACAAAAAGCCACGCAGTAGAGACTGCAATTGTCTAGCAGCACTCATGGCCACTGAACATTGGAAAACATGTTAAAAGTAATTCAATGGCGAGAGGAAAGTCACAATGAGGGCGTTCATCATGAGACTCAATGGCATGGCGACTGCCCTCCAAATGTTTCAGTTCAGAAGGGTAGGCTTGGTTTCCCACATAAGCAACTACAGCATCCTCAAACAGATCTTCCAAGAGGTATTATGGGCAGGTGGTTGGGATGTCACTGGGTTATGCCCAAAACGTCGACTGTCTCGCTCCTCAGATGCTGCCTGACCTGCTGTGCCTTTTCCAGTGCTTTATTGACTCTCGTAATACAGTGGCCTACACTTAAGCTCTATGGATTAGAGTCCAAATCCAACTGGTGGAGTTTAACTTAAATTAATAAATCTGGAATTAAAAGTTAGTCCCAGTAATACTGACGAAAAAACCCATTGTTGACTGTCACAAAAAACCATTTGATTCACTCATGATCTTTACAGAAAGGATTTTGCCAGGAGGTTAACTAGACTAATACCTGGAATCAACAGATTGCTTTGTGAAGAAACATTGCTAAGAACACTAGGTCTGTATCACTTGGAGTTCTAAAGAATCATGGTAGACTTAATTGAAATATAAAAGACCCTGAGGGTGTTGATGGATGGATGTTGAAAGGATGTTTCCTTTTGTGGGAAAATCAAGAACTAAGGTCATAGTTTTAAAAAAAAACAAAAAAGAGGAGGTGGACATTCAGAACAGATAACGAAACATTTCTACCCCCTCTGAGGATTGAATGCCTTCAGAATTCCCTTCCTTAAAAGGTTTGGCAGGTTGGTCATGCTGAATTGCCCATAGCATCCAGGGATGTGCAGGCCCGGTGGATTAGCCATGGAAGATACAGGGTGATGGGGTAGGGGATGGGTATGGGTAGGCTGCTCTTTGGAGGGTTGATGCAAACTCGATGGGCCAAATGGCCCGCTTCTGCATTGTAGGGATTCTACGAAAAGGCAGTGAACGTAAAATGTTTAAATATTTTTAAAGCAGAGTAAGATTATTATCAAGGGGATGGCCAAAAATATAAAGGAGGATAGTAAAAGCTTTTTTTAGGTATGTGAAAGGGAAAAAAAAGGTTAAGACTAAAATTGGGCCCTAGAAGACAGAAACTGGGAAATATATTACGGGGAACAAAGAAATGGCAGAAGAGTTGAATTGGTACTTCAGATCTGTGTTCACTGGGGAAGACACAAGCAATCTCCCAGAGGTAACAGTGGCTGAAGGACCTGCACTGAAGGGAATTTATATTTGCTAGGAATTGGTGTTGGAGAGACTGTTAGGTCTGAAGGTTGATAAGTCCCCAGGGCCTGATGGTCTACATCCCAGGGTACTGAAGGAGGTGGCTCGAGAAATCGTGGATGTGTTGGTGATTATTTTCCAGAGTTCGATAGATTCAGGATCAGTTCCTGCAGATTGGAGGATGGCTAATGTTGTACCACTTTTTAAAGAAAGGAGCGAGAAAGCAGGGAATTATAGACCAGTTAGTCTGACCTCAGTGGTGGGAAAGATGCTGGAGTCAATTATAAAAGGATGAAATTACGACACATCTGGATAGTAGTAACAGGATAGGTCAGAGTCAGCATGGATTTATGAAGGGGAAATCATGCTTGACTAATCTTCTGGAATTTTTTGAGGATGTAACTCTGAAGATGGATAAGGGAGATCCAGTGGATGTAGTGTACCTGGACTTTCAGAAAGCTTTTGATAAAGTCCCACATAGGAGGTTAGTGAGCAAACGTAGGGTGCATGGTATTGGGGGCAAAGTACTAACTTGGATTGAAAATTGGTTGGCTGACAGGAAACAAAGTAGTGATAAACGGAATGGCAGGTAGTGACCAGTGGGGTACCGCAGGGATCAGTGCTGGGACCGCAGCTTTTTACAATATGATATAGAAGATGGTATTAATAGTAATATTAGCAAATTTGTTGATGATACAAAACTGGGTGGCAGGGTGAAATGTGAGGAGGATGTTAAGAGATTACAGGGTGACGTGGACAAGTTAGGTGAGTGGACAGATGCATGGCAGATGCAGTTTAATGTGGATAAATGCATGGTTATCCACTTTGGTGGCAAGAACAGGAAGGCAGATTACTACCTAAATTGAGTCAAGTTAGGTAAAGGGACAGTACAAAGAGATCTGGGTGTTCTTGTACACCAGTCAATGAAGGTAAGCATGCAGGTACAGCAGGCAGTGAAGAAAGCTAATAGCATGCTGGCTTTCATAGCAAGAGGGATTGAATATAGAAGGAAGGAGGTTCTTCTGCAGCTGTACAGGGCCCTGGTGAGACCGCACTTGGAATATTGTGTGCAGTTCTGGTCTCCAAATTCGAGGAAAGACATTCTGTCTATTGAGGGAGTGCAGCGTAGTTTCACGAGGTCAATTCCTGGAATAGCAGGACTATCTTATGTTGAAAGATTGGAGCGACCGGCCTTGTACACCCTTGAGTTTAGAAGACTGAGGGGGAATCTGATTGATATGTATAAGATTATTAAAGGATTGGACACTCTGGAGGCAGGAAACATGTTTCCACTGATGGGCGAGTCCCAAACCAAAGGACACAGTTTAAAAATAAGGGGTAGGCCATTTAGGACAGATGAGGAGAAACTTCTTCACCCAGAGTGTGGTGGGTGTGTGGAATGCTCTGCCCCAGAAGGCAGTGGAGGCCCAGTCTCTGGATTCGTTTAAGAAAGAGTTGGATAGAGCTCTCAAGGACAGTGGAATCAAGGGTTATGGAGATAAGGCAGGAACAGGATACTGATTGAGGATGATCAGCCATGATCATAATGAATGGTGGTTCCTGCTCGAAGGGCAGAATAGCCTACTCATGCACCTATTGTCTATTGATTATTGGGGGAATATGTAGGAACGTAGAGTGGAGATCAAAATCAGATCAGCAATGTTTTTCTTGAATAGCAGGGAAGACTTGAAGGACTGAGTGACCCTTCTCATGCTCCTTGTTTGTCTCTTTACTCTTCAGACACACAGCAATGCCATTGTCTCTTAACCTGACCAAGCAAACCAATTCTTTCAAACCACCAAAAGTCAGGAAGGAATGAAACCAAACCACCCACCCTGGATCAACCTCAAGACCTGAAATGACAAAGCACGCAGTTTAAAGGACCTGGCAAGTCCTCCTTACTGACATCTGGGGGCGCTTGTGGAGAAATCAGGAGAGCTGTCCTACAGACCAGTCAAGCAAAAGCCTGACAGTCATACTTACCAAATCGTATCATGACGATGTTCTAGACATCATGCTTGCCATCTCTGGGTACATCCAATCCCACTGGCAAGACAAGTGCTCCAGAGGTGATAGCATAATGGTACACAATAGTTTGGAGTTCACTTCGGAGCCCCCAACATAAGGGCTGGAGTCAATTAAGTCTCATTAGATCAGACCAAACAGAAAACCACCCGTTACCAACGACCACAGTGCCCCCACGTCCCACTGATCTCAGATGAAACAGTATGCCATGTCAAGCACTAACTGGAAGCAGCACAGAGTATGGTAAGGGTAAACAATGAATTCAGAATGGGGGCTTCAATGTCCATCACCTTAACTGGCTCAATAACATCACTATTCAACAATCAGAGTCATAGAGATGTACAGCATGGAAACAGACCATTCGAACCAACCCGTCCATGCCGACCAGATATCCCAACCCAATCGAGACCCACCTGCCAGCACCCGGCCCATATCCCTCCAAACCCTTCCTATTCATATACCCATCCAAATGCCTCTTAAATGTTGCAATTGTACCAACCTCCACCACTTCCTCTGGCAGCTCATTCCACACACGTACCACTCTCTGCATGAAAAAGTTGCCCCTTAGGTCTCTTTTATATCTTTCTCCTCTCACCCTAAACCTATGCCCTATAGGTCTGGACTCCCCAACCCCAGACTTTGTCTACTTACCCCATCCATGCCCCTTCTAGTTTTGTAAACCTCTATAAGGTCACCCCTCAGCCTCTGACGCTCCAGGAAAACAGCCCCAAAGGACAAAGTTCCTGGTCTGTTGTGGGTTATGCCAGAAACCAAGGAAAATACCTACATATCCTCACCCTGATCTAACCGTCTCAGAAGCATCTGTCCATGACAGTATCAGAAGTGACAACATCACAGTTCCTGTGGAGACAACTGCTATCTTCACAATGAGAATACCCTCCATGTAACATGGTCTAACAACATGTTACCGTGCTAAATTGCTCGTAGAGTTAGGTAAGGGGTACATGTAGGGGTATGGGTGGGTTGCGCTTCGGCGGGGCGGTGTGGACTTGTTGGGCCGAAGGGCCTGTTTCCACACTGAGTAATCTAATCTAATCACCAGGCTAAATTGGGTAGCTTTCATACAGATCTAGCAACTTAAATCTGGGCACTCGTGATGTTCTGTAGGCCACTGGCAGAAGCAGAACTTTAGCTTCATGGTCCAGCATACCCAAAACTATGCCATTACCATCAAGCCGGTGAACCAACCATGATTCAACAAGTACAGGAGGGCATGACACAAAGCAAAGTTAAAATCTGACGAACACATTCATGAACAAATTCAAGCTGAACAGCTATCTGAAGCAACAAGAGACTGACAGACTAAACAATCCTACAACCAATCGACAACAACCAAGCTCGGCAGTCCCATTACATTTATTCGTGAATGGAGGAGGACAATTAAATAACTAACTGGAAAAGGTGACTCCACAAATAACCCCATCCTAAATGATGATCCTAAATACATTGGTGCAAAAGGCAAAGCTAAACTACTGACTGAATGATTCACCTTGGCCATCTCTGGAGGTCCCCAATATTGACATATTAGTCTTCAGCCATTTCTTGATGCCATGTGGAGTAAATAGAATTAGTCAAATGCTCGAGATACCACAAAGGCCATGACAACAATTAAGCAATAGTACTGAAGAGTAGAACTGTAATACTAGCCATGTCCTCGCCAAGCTGCTCAACTACAGATGTAACAGTGGCATCTACCTGATGTGGTAAATTGCTGACGTATATCCTGCCCACAAAAACAACAACAAATTGAACCTGGACAAAAATGCATCAGTCCAATGTCAATCACCAGCCAAATGTTAAAGGGGTCATTGATAGTAGTTTTGAAATCTCACTATTGCTGTGATGCAAGAAATATGCATTATGCACGAGTAAGTCTCTGTAAACAGTCATATGATAATGATCAGAATCTGTTTTTGTGATGTTAATGCAGGGATAACATTGGTCAGAGCTCACAGAGAACTTTCCAGCACTTGTTTGAAATAGATGGTGGTGATTTTTTGCATTAACCTGAGAAAGCAGATCAGACCTTAGTTGTAACCCATTCAAAGGTAGCACCTATGACAATGCATCACTGCCTTTGCACTACCCTTTAGTGCCTATCTAAATTTTGCATCTGATTAATTCTTCTGACTCAGAGGAAGAGCAACAGCTGCAGACTAAAGAAAAAGTTAAAATTCATTACCGGTGTTTCTCCTTCAGTATTTATATTAATGGACATCATTCTGATTAAATGGACTACCTATTTGCAATGGAAGGAAGATATCTTGGAAAATATAGATGCCAAATCATAACCATTGATGGGCCGAGTATGAAAGTGGAACGGATTCAGCAAAACTTAAAGCTCAGAAGCAGCAAATACAGAATATCTGTATTTGCTGCTTGAAGGATTGAAGAGTGAGGCTTTAGCTCAGGAGCCTTTGACAAGGAGGTTGAGTGAAGTGATTACGCCACAGTTAGAGAGTGAAGACATGACTGCCAAGCTGGTTCAGTGTGCTACGTGCTTGATGTGGGAGGTCAACGACTCTGGTATGCCTGGCTCGTATAAGTGTGGAAAATGTGTGCACGTTCAGCTACTGACAGAGCATATTGCAGCACTGCTGAAAGAACTAGAGGGCCTTAGACTCATCCGAGAGAACGAGATCTTTCTGGACAAGACCTTCAGCGAGGTTATTACACCAATCGTACCAGAAGAGAGCAGACGATGAGGAAGGCAGAGAGGAGACAGGTGCAAGAGACCCCGGGGGAAGTACCTGTCAGGAACAAGTTGAATCTTTTGGAAACAGTAGAGACAGATGACACTGCCACTCCGCGAGGCGGCCAGGTCTGTCAATCAAATGTTGGCGTGGAGACAGAGCGGAAGAGTCTGACATCGCAGAGAGCCGTGGTAATAGGGGACTCCATAGTGAGAGGAACTGACTGGGGTTTTTGTGGCAACAGACGGAACTTAAGGATGGTGTGTTGCCTTCCTGGTGCCAGGGTTAAAGACATCACAGACAGAGTGCAGGAAATCTTCAAGGACGAAGGTAAAGAGCCAGAGGTGGTGGTACATGTCGGCACAAATGATGTCGGGAAGGAGGAACATACTACAGTGGGACTTTGGAGAACTAGGAAGAAGGCTGAAAAGCAGGATATCCAAGGTGGTTATCTCCGGTTTGCTTCCAGTTCCTCGGGCTGGTGAGGTCAGAAACAGGGAGATAATGGACTTGAACGTGTGGCTGGGGAACTGGTGCAGTAGGCAAGGATTTAAATTCTTGGATCACTGGGGTATGTTTTGTGGTAAGCATAAATTCTACAAGAGAGACGGTCTGCACCTTAATAGGTTAGGGACCAGCATTCTGGCAGGCAGGTTTGCTACTGCAACACAGCTATGTTTAAACTAAGTAGCGGGGGGGGGAGGGGACCAACTGGATGTTTAATAAGGAAATTGGAGGGAAAGTTAGAACAAGGGAAGTCAAGAAAGACAACTATCAATGAGGCAGAAAACTCAAAGGGATCATTCTGTAAGGTTGAGTGAAATAGGAGTTGATGGGAAGGGTAAGGGCAGTAACAAATTAGAAATACTATACACGAATGCACGAAGCATTAGAAATAAGATGGATGAGCTTGAGGCTCTTTTGGAAATTGGCAGATACGATATTGTGGGGATAACTGAGACTTGGCTTCAAGTGGACAGGGCCTGGGAAATGAATATTCGAGGCTACATGTGCTATCATAAGGACAGATTGATGGGCAGAGGGGGTGGGGTGGCTATGTTGGTAAGGGATGATATTCAGTCCCTTGCACGGGGGGACCTAGAATCAGGGGATGTAGAGTCAGTATGGATAGAACTGAGAAATCCTAAACGGTAAAAAGACCCTCTTGGGAGTTATCTACAGGTCCCCAAAACAGTAGTCTGGATGTCGGATGCAAGTTGAATCAGGAGCTGAAATTGGCCTGTCACAAAGATGATACTACAGTTGTTATGGGGGATTTCAATATGCAGGTAGACTGGGAGAATCAGGATGGTATTGGACCTCAAGTGGAGTGCCTCCGAGATGGATTCTTAGAACAGCTGGTGCTGGAGCCTACCAGAGAGAAGGCAATTCTGGATCTGGAATTGTGCAACGAACCAGAATTGGTCAGGGACCTCGAAGTGAAGGAGCCATTTGGAAGTAGTGACCATAATACAATAAGCTTCAATCTGCAATTTGAGGGGGAGAGGGTACAATTGGAAGTGACAATACTTCTGTTGAATAAAAGGGAACTATGGAGCTATGAGGGAGGAGCTGGCCAAAGTTCAATGGTGCAATACTTTAGCAGGGATGACAGTGGAGGAACAATGGCGGATATTTCTGTGTATAATGCAGAAGTTGCAGGATCAGTTCATTCCAAAAAGGAAGAAAGATCTGAGGAGGAGGCATGGGTGGCCGTGGCTGACGAGGGAAGTTAAGAAACATTTAAAGTTAAAAGAGAAAAAGTATAACATAGCAAAGATAAGTGGGAAAACGAAGGATTGGGAAGCTTTTAAAGAACAGAGGATTACTAAGAAGGAAATATGCAGAGGAAAAATGAGGTACGAAGGTAAACTGGCTAATAATATAAAGGAGGATAGTAAAAGTTTTTTTTAGGTATGTGAAAGGCAAAAAAAATGGATGAGACTAAAATTGGGCCCTTCAAGACAGAAACAGGGGAATATATTACGGGGAACAAAGAAATGGCAGAAGAGTTGAATTGGTACTTCAGATCTGTGTTCACTGGGGAAGACACAAGCAATCTCCCAGAGGTAACAGTGGCTGAAGGACCTGAACTGAAGGGAATTTATATTTGCCAGGAATTGGTGTTGGAGAGACTGTTAGGTCTGAAGGTTGATAAGTCCCCAGGGCCTGATGGTCTACATCCCAGGGTATTGAAGGAGGTGGCTCGAGAAATCGTGGATGCGTTGGTGATTATTTTGCAGAGTTCGATAGATTCA
>NC_057723.1:51958213-51974825 GCF_004010195.1 Chiloscyllium plagiosum
TACAGCATTTATGTTTAGGGTTTCAGTCAGTGTTCTGCATCGCTGTTTATGGAATCTCGAGTTTAATAATTGGAAAATAATTCTACTGCATGAGGTAACAATGACATCATCAGCAGAAAGAGGTTACAGGAGTATTTTGGCAGAGATGCAGAGGATGCCATTGTTTTGTGTAAAGTAAGTTCGTCTGAAGTTATCACATCAACTTTCTGTGTTGCTCTGTTGCAAAAATTAATGTTGAACAAACTCTCGCATCTCAGGCACTCTGTGAATGTTTAGTTCCTTATTTCCCACTGCATTTAAGTTCCTCCTTTTTCATTGTTTCATGACAGACAGGAAGTGACACATTGATCAATGATTGTGCCTGACCCTCCCGATTGGACACTCTGGAGGCAGGAAACATGTTTCCGCTGATGGGTGAGTGCCGAAACAGAGGACACAGCTTAAAAATATGGGGTAGACCATTTAGGACAGAGATGAGGAGAAACTTCTTCACCCAGAGAGTGGTGGCTGTGAGAAATGCTCTGCCCCAGTCTCTGGATTCATTTTAAAAAATTGGATAGAGCTCTCAAGGATTGTGGAATCAAGGGTTATGGGGATAAGGCAGGAACAGGTGACTGATTAAGGATGATCAGCCACGATCATAATGAATGGTGGTGCAGTCTCGAAGGGCAGAATGGCCTACACCTGCACCTATTGTCTATTATCAGTTCTATCAATATTGAAGTTGCAGTTTAAAATCAGGTGATGAGAAAAAAATAATTTTTACGCTATATTAAATTAGAAAATGTGATAATGTCAAATTGTAATGCTTGTCAAACATGAAGGATATTTTTAAAATCCCTGAAGACATGTTTATGTTTTGTATCTCATGATGTTGTAACGCCTCTGAAACAGGAACACCCAGGAAGTGTTACAAGATTTTTTTTTCAAAATAATGCAACAAAAATGAATGATCCAAAATTTTAAATTATACCAAAGTAATTTAAAAAAAAATCAAAGAATCAACCACCCTCCCCAACACTTGGACATATCTAATAAAAAACAGCCAATCAAGTGGTTGCACTTAAACAGTAGTGCAATTTCCTGCTATATCTTGATGTGCAGTTTTAATCTCTTGCACAACTTCCTGTTTCAGTGCAGAACAACTTTACGAGTAGCTAATGGCCTCTACGATACCACTGCCCTATGTTTAAACTAATAATCTGGACTTCAGAATTCCAGTACAAATGGCTCAACTAAGAATTATAATGTCATGAATTGCAATGGAACAAAACTGCAGTCCAGAAGCACACACTACATACTAACTATAAGCTAGCAGTATACTTAATGGGTGAATGGAAATTCAAAGCACAGAATATTGAGCAAAATTAATACAATTCAAAACAAATACAAGAAACATGTAATTGGATAATGTATTTAGGAAGTGATTTAAACTGAAAACAGAATATATTGGGTACTGCTTCCACATGCATGGAGACAACATCCACATCATCACTCAGTCCTTTCGCTATTTTTGCCATCAGACCTCTTGTCTGATATCCAGCGTCAGCCACAATTTATTCAAGGACCATTTTCCAAATCCATCACCTATGTAATTTTCCAACACAATGCTTCCAATTTAAATTACCCATCCATTGGATTACCTTCTATCTGCTTCCTTACCCACTTTTAACCTTCAGCAGCCTTACACTACACCAAACCAAAATCACTGCTCCTCCCTTTTCCTTCATCCAACATTTATGATCGTGGCTTTACATCTTGGGTCCCATGTTGAAGTTGCCTCCTTTAATCTATCAACTCCTTTAAAAAGACTTCCTCAAAATGTTAACGGAAAGAACTATACATGCAGTATATCAGAAACAAAACCAGAAATTGCTAGAAAAGCTCAGCAGGTCTGGCAGCATCTGTGGAGAGATATCAGAGTTAATGTTTTGGGTCAAGTGACCTTTCCTCAAATGGATCTGTTTCCATGCTGTACAACTTAATAACTATGAATATTTGTTTAACTCCCTCATAGATATCAACATTGACATTTGCAACTTCAGTTTCTACATCTCTTCGCTCAAGAATCTGTCACCTTTATCTGGTTGATAACACTGCAGTCTGAGTCACAGGCCATAGATGCAAATCTCCTATTGCCTAAAGTACACGTGAAACTTGAAAGAGTTCAGAAAATATGTACAAGGATGTTGCCACAGTTGGAGGAGAGGCTGAACAGGCTGGGGCTGTTTTCCCTGGAGCGTCGGATGCTGAGAGGTGACCTTATATAGTTTTACAAAATTATGAGGGGCATGGATAGAGTAAGTAGGCAAAGTATTTTCCCTGGGGTCAGGGAGTCTAGAACTAGAGGGCATGGGTTTAGGGTGAGAGGGGAAAGATATAAGAGACCTCAGGGGCAACTTTTTCACACAGAGGGTGGTATGTGTATGGAGTGAGCTGCCAGAGGAAGTGGTGGAGGCTGGTACAACTGCAACATTTAAGAGGCATTTGGATGGGTATATGAATAGGAAGGGTTTGGAGGGATATGGGCTGCATGCTGGCTGGTGGGACTAGATTGGGTTGGGATATCTGGTCGGCATGGACGGGTTGGACCGAATGATCTGTTTCCATGCTGTACATCTGACTGTGACTCTGACTCTACATGATCTTCCCTGATGCTTCAGTGTTGTAAATTGTGGGATTTTGCTGCATTCAAAATGGGTATCATAATTTTCAAGAGTGCTTCACTAGTAAATAGTTGTGTAACATTTTGAAATGCTTCAACATACCTCCAAGATATACAATTCATTCTAAAATCAAATTCATTTTTGAACTTTCATCCGTTGAATTGAAAATTAAAAAGATCCATACATCAAAGAACCTTGCAACAGAAATTTATTGTCATGTAGTAAAGTACACTTAAATACTTAACTGGAGCATTACAGAACAGAATGTGATGCTGTATCCACAGAAGGAAGTATTATATCAAATTACATGAAAAAATATATTTTTTATCAAACTTTAAGGAGTGTCTTGGAGGAAAGAAATGTAAACTATTATGGGGCTAGGGGTGTGGTGGGACTCCAGAACTTGGGGCCAAACCAATGAAGTGTGGCCACCAATTGGAGGGGGACTAAACTTGGGAATGCTCAGAAGCCAGAACAAGGGGCTGACAGCTATTATGGAGGTCTGTGCAATTGAAAAACATTGCAAAAATTCAGAGGGGAGGTGCCAGGGAAGGATTTGAAAAGAAAGTTAAAAATTTTAAAATCAAGAAACACAATAGTTAAGGAGTAAGCAGTTCCAGCAGTCACCTTTATAAAGGGAGGGGAATGAGGGGCACGGTGAGGGAGAAAGAAAGATAAAGAGAAAAGGACAAGAGGGGAACGAGAACAGGGAGGAGCACAGAGCAGACACGGGAACAGATAAGTGACTGCTTAGTTTCATGTTTAATAACTAAAATAAGGCAAGGAAAATGGCGATTCACATGAGACCTATTAGACTGATATATATTAGACCTACCCCTGTATTTTCACACTTAGTTTCAGCAGTTAGTTTTTAAACAATACTGTTTTGTCAACAATTAAGTCCCAACAGAAATTTGAGACAAAATCTTCAAATGACATGGATCCAATCCTAGTTAATATTTTTAATATACTTGGGACACATTCAACAGATTTATATCAGAACATTGCTGGTCATGTGCTTTGGAAGGCTTAGCTGCAGAGTTCATAGCAGGGTCAGAAAGCTTGGGTGGTGCTATTTTACACTTCTGGTGCATGCAAAACACCCATATGTTATCAGTTCAAGCAGAAGCAACAAAACTCTATTAATAAATCTAGAATTGATAAATCTGTGCTAAATTGCAAAACATTATTAAAGGAAACAAGAACTTTCCAGACTGGGGCTGCCATAGTGTTAAGGGTTTAGATGGAGAGGAATTTGTTAAGTGTGTACAAGAAAATTTTCTGATTCAATGTGGATGTACCGACTAGAGAAGGTGCAAAACTTGTCCTACTCTTGGGAAATAAGGCAGCCCAGGTAACCGAGGTGTTAGTGGGGGAGCACTTTGGGGCCAGCAACCATAATTCTACTAGTTTTAAAATAGTGATGGAAAAGGATCGACCAGATCCACAAGTTGAAGTTCTAAATTGGAGGGAGGCTAATTTTGAAGGTATTAGGCAAGAACTTTCAAAAGCTGACTGGGGTCAGACGTGCGCAAGTAAAGGAACGGCTGAAAAACAGGAAGCCTTCAGAAATGAGATAACGAGAGTCCAGAAAAAGTGTATTCCTGTTAGGGTGAAAGGAAAAGTTGGTAGGTGTTGGGAATGCTGGATGACTAGAGAAATTGAGGGTTTGGTTAAGAAAAAGGAGGAAGCATATGTCAGGTATAGACAAGACAGATCAAATGAATCCTTAGAAGACTATAAAGGCAGGAGGAGTGTACTGGAGGGAAATCAGGAGGGCAAAAAAAAAAGGGCCATGAGATAGCTTTCACAAATAGAGATAAGGATAATTCAAAGGGTTTTTACAAATACATTAAGGACAAAAGGGTAACTAGGGAGAGAATAGGGCCCCTCAAAGATCAGCTAGACGGCCTTCGTATAGAGCCGCAGGAGATGGGGGAAATACTAAACAAATATTTTGTATCAGTGTTTACTGTGGAAAAGGACATGGAAGATATAAAATGTAGGGAAATAGATGGTGACATCTTGAAAAATGTCCATATTACAGAGGAGGAAGTGCTGGACGTCTTGAAACGCATAAAAGTGGATAAATCCCCAGGACCTGATCAGGTGGACCCTAGAACTCTGTAGGAAGCTAGGGAAGTGATTGCTGGGCCCATTGCTGAGATATTTGTATCAACAGTCTCAGGTGAGGTGCTGGAAGACTGGAGGTTGGTCAACGTGGTGCCAATGTTTAAGAAGAGTGGCAAGGACAAGGCAGGAAACTATAGACCAGTGAGCTTGACGTGAGTGGTAGGCAAGTTGTTGGAGGGAATCACGAGGGACAGGACGTACATGCATTTGGAAAGGCAAGGACCAATGAGGGATAGTCAACATGGGAAATCATGTTTCAAGCTTGATTGAGCTTTTTGAAGTAGTAACAAAGAGGACTAATGAGGGCGGAGCGATAGATGTGATCTATATGGACTTTCAGTAACACATTCAACAAGGTTCCCCATGGGAGACTAGTCAGCAAGGTTAGATCTCTCAGAATACAAGGAGAACTAGCCATTTGGATACAGAACTGGCTCAAAAGTAGAAGACAGATGGTGGTGGTGGAGGGTTATTTTTCAGACTGGAAGCGTGTGACCAGTGGAGTGCCAAAAGGATCGGTGCTGGGCCCACTACTTTTCATCTTTCACAGAAGTGATTTGGATGTGAACATAGGAGGTACAGTTAGTAGGTTTGCAGATGACACCAAAATTGGAGGCGTCGTGAACAGCAAAGTGGTTACCTCAGATTACAACTGGATCTTGATCAGATAGGTCCAATGGGCTGAGAAGTGGCAGATGGAGTTTAATTTAGATAAAAATGAGGTGCTGCATTTTGGGAAAGCAAATCTTAGCAGGACTTATACACTTAATGATAAGGTCCTAGAGAGTGTTGCTGAACAAAGAGAGCTTGGTCATGTGATAAGAGTTTCAGTTCTGGTGTGACATCAGATATATAGGTAGTTATATATCCCAATAGCCAACGGACCACATCAAACAACTCGTTGACCAGAGTGGACAACATGTTGACCATGCTGAACCATCCTGTTCCTGAGATCTTCATACAAGTACCACTGATCTGAGTGTGCTTTTGGAAATCGTTGATTAAATAATCTGGACTATGCTTGAAACCAATTTAAATTCATCTGCTGGGCCTATTGAGTGATGAATGCTTGCATGCTAAAAGTTACATAAACACTCAGGGCTCTGTTTTATGGAGGCAAAAAGAAATTTGTACATATATTACAACTTGTTCAAAAAAATGCAGTCAAGGAGACAGTCTTGTTCCCCCTCAAACACTGGGGTGACTAGGGCATAGTTCTTCAACAATGAGCTCCACAGCATGGTAGCACTTGAATCCAGGCAAATATACACAAAAAGTTTTAGTCCCACTAGCACACTCCAGGAAAGTCGAATCTTGCTTTTCAAACCTCTGTTCTTTTGAATTCTTCAAAGGGAAAACACAAAATAAATCTAGTTTTGGACATAATTGGTAGGGTTGGGCTTGCTGTTGAGCATGATTGGTCAGCCACTCATTATTTTTTAAATCATAAGAAATCACAGTCCAGTGTATTTTGATTGTAGCTTGTCTCCTTTGAAAGACTTATTTGAAGCTCCCTTTGCAGCCAAAGAGGTGGCATTGCATGGGTCTCTCTTTCCAAGTATCCAATTAAGGTACATCAAGACATTGGTCTATATCAATTCTTGTAGGAAAAAAATACAATTTTGGAATTACAAAGGATGCATGCCCACATTACTTCAGTGGTTCTGACCCACAGTCATGACAGCCGCCTTTGAGGATGAGGAAAGTTCCAGATTCTAGCATACTGTATGTGCAAAGGTGCTTCTTAAATAAAAGTTGATTGTTAGGTTCACAAATCTTGAGTAAATATACAGGTTTTAGGTATGAGATACTATTGCTACGTAAGCAAACTGCAAGGGCAGTCCAAAAGGCCAAAAAAGGGCACTAGACTAAACCAGAACTGCAAAGACCAAGACTGGAGGGGGCAGGGAAAGAATGCTGCTGGGGTGGGGAAATGTGGATGAGCACAAGTGTGGTTTGAGAGGAAAAAAAGAGTGGTGGGGGCGATAAAAAAAAGAGACAGGAAGAAAGAGCTGTTTTCTGGAAAAGGAATTCACTTGTGTACTTCTATGGCTGGGGTGTCATTGTTTTATCAATCTGGTCATATACAGTGAAGCTTTCAGAGGAATAAATCAAAATGATAGGAAATATGGGTTTCTCCATGTCTGACTGAGTTTCAGTGCCATTTGATAAATGCTAAGTTTTAGCTCAGACTGTCTTGCTTACCTAGCATTGGTTTCCTGAGCTTGGTTCAACCTGATCATGTGACCACTCTGGCCTTTCAAATCATTTTAGTCAACTTCTTAGTGGGCCTCACTCAGTTCAGCAAGTGGTGCTCCAGGACTTTGATATTAAAAATAGAGCATAGAGTGACAGTTGTAAAGTCATTGGGTGGTTTCCCTGGCTTGGCAACAGCCATTCACCCATAGATTAGTGCCAAAATACTTGGTATCAATCTTGACCATGCATTGGTCAACTTGCAACACTGGAGTAGAGATCAGGAATAAATCAGACAGAGAAATATGCCGCCTGGGGTAGCCTAGTCAACACACTGCTTTACTTACCATAGTCTATCCAACAGCATTGTGCTGCTGTTCAAACTGGCTCAGAAGCAGCCAGAAAAAACTTGATCAATGTCTAACCTGGGAAGTCACCTGGAAGTTATCAAGTTCTGCGAATCCAGGGAATTACTAATGGGATAAAGCGTGGCATCCTGTGCCAACATCTACTGAATTTCCTGACTGCTGCAGCCAAAACGTCTTCACCAAAGAACTGCACAGGCTGATAACTAAAAGAACTCCCCCCAAAGAACCTCCTGCTGGTTTGAAATTCCACTAATTTGCTGGAACCCACTCCAAACCCATCTCCACCTCAGCTGACTGCAATCACCATCAATGGCAACCTGGTAATCAACCAACTTTCCAGGGAAAATCCAGGCAACTATCAACCGATTAAGATTGTTCCGGGAAAAATACAAGTGAAATATGAGGAACAGTTTAATTGTAACTGTGACCATTCTAATCAGGCCATCGTACGTACATACATTTAAATTGCTGCCCGAGAGGTCCACTGCAATTACAACCACTCACACTAGATCAGTTGAGTACATTAAATGGATTTTTAATTTCAACAATCTGCAACAGCTTTTTAGTTGTTTCCTAGATGGAAAACCTTCCACAGTGAGCAGTTAGTGCTGTAATGTCATATCAGCCTAAATTTGTTTGTTTGCGTGTGGTACTGAGCTATGGTCAACACTTGGAGGAAGTGGCTGAAAAACTTTAACAATGCCTTGTTCTATTACATATAAAAGGACATATCAGAAATTAGGTGGAGAATAATATTCAAAACACCCAGCAAACAAACTGCTTTCCTATGTACAGCTACTTGTTAAAAGTGCAATGGCAAGACTAATGCCACTCCCTCCTGTATTGCATCACTCATAATTCTAAAACTGAAAAATTAAGTGCTTTTCACAAAAAGGGAACCAAAATTTATGTTTCCTTTTTAAGGTCTTTCCCAATCTGTGACGGGGTGGGTAGATCTGTTTCAAAGTATTTTAAACACAGTTCACATTCTGTTAAAGAGGAATTTCTCTTCACAATGGTTGTGCAGTTGAAATTTAAAAAAGCAAACAAGTACCTACTGATAAACCTGGGTACTTTCCCCTCCGACTTTATTTTGATTTAATCCCTGCCCTCCATTTCAATTTTTTGGTCACTTAGCATTGCCCTTGTTGAGCAGGGCACTGCTTGTCACTGGCCACTCAGATGTTTCCTTCCTTCCTGGTGGTGGAATATGAAAAAAGATTTATGCACTCACTGTTCTTCACTGTGTCCTACACCTGCATACACATGACATGCGTGCTGGGGAAAATAAACTGTTTAGCAGTAGTGTAGAGTTTAAGAAAGGAAAACATATATAACCAGATTGGAATCTCAAGCCAGGTGAATAAAAAAAGAAAAATTTTAAACGTGGTATTTTGAAGAAAGGCTGTGCCTGTACATTGGGACATTTCAATGGCCCATCCCTTCAAGTGCTGTTGCTGCTGAATACACAAATCTGCAATCACAAACTTCCCCTTTCAAGGGTTACGTACAAGATATAGATACTGGTTCTTGATGCTCTGAAAATGTGCACACCTCTTTCACAGGAATTTGGCAGCGAAAGGTTCATGAATGATCATTACATAGTTTTATGCCCACATTATCTCAAATGTGAATAGTTTACCGTAGGATTCATCTGGTTTAAAAAGGAAAATGATTTCATTCCATCAGACCTTACAAGTGTACAGATTAATCTTTCATGAAAAAGCATTTGAACCAAGTAACTGCCTTACCAAGTTTAATATTGCCATCCTGAGTGAGTAGTACATTCCCTGCCTTTAAATCCCGATGGATGATTTTCTGGCTGTGAAGATAATCTACAGCTTCCAGCATCTGACGTGCAACAACACGAATTTGTGGTTCAGTCAGTCCACGGTCCAATTCTGCACACAACAAAAATCTAAATTAAATACAAGAATGAGTGCTCATAATTAAAGTGGGGTGGTGATGGTGATGATTGGGGTGGGCATGGAGGTCATGGTTTGGCTAAGAACAAACAAGCAAAAATGGATTTGGGAAAAACAGGGATGCTCCATTTGGCTCATAGGGATGATTCCTTCCAACAGAATCTGAAAATCAGACAGGGAACAAGACAGAGGTGTAGCAATGTTCGGATTCTATCACAACATACCTCAAGATGTTGCTGAAAAGCTTTCACGTCAGTGGGAATATTTGCCAAAGCTTTAGAAGCACAGAGCTATTCTGGAAAAGGCGGCATGAGGGGACTTGCACAACAGCAGCAGGGTTTTGATATTGTGTAGCTATGATTTTTGGACCAGTGTTGAACAAAGTCAAAAATACCAATGCCCAAATGGAGGATGGGGGGGTGGGGGGGATGCTCTTTGAAGGGTCAGTGCAGATTCAAATGGGTCAAACAGCCTCTCTCTGCACTGGAGGGATTCTATGATTCTAGCAAAGACCACCAGAAAACTGTACAAAACATACATGCAACCACTAAAATACAACCCTGGTGCCTATATTGAACTGTTGGGAAGAGTTTCCAAAATAAAATTGCATTATGTAGAATTTGGGAACTCATGCCAACACTGGCAGGGAGAGAAAGGGTAGCCTTGGAGAGCTCCTTTGAAAGCTCCTGAACACTTTTGCAGGGCCCTGTTATTCCTCCAAGTTTCTTTTAGAATTCTGATAATGTTTTTTTCCGAATGGAATTACATAACTATCAAAGTTAACAATCTTCCAAATATTGATTGTACAAAATAGCAGCTTGCTGCTTAAATCGTATGACAAGAGAGCTTACCTAACATTGTAGCATCCACTGCACCACCAGGACAGAACTCTATCATAATCTTTAAAAGGAGAAAAGAGAAAACAAGTCAAGTCAAGTCAAGGTGAAGTTTCCAAAGATATTTTACAGAAAGCTTTCACCGAAAAATGTGTACTGTATATTCTCATCAGTGCTTCCCCAACAAACTCTCTCCCCAATCACCTACATAATTAAGATATTGTGGTTTTAAAACATCAACCTCCTGATCATGCTGAGCCATCTAATGGTCAAATATATGATGTAGTATGACCTTACATCTCCATCTGAGTGAACTGGTGCAAGTTAGTTTGTGCCACAATAGAAAGAATCCTCTCTCAACAACAGGAGAAGGGGAGGCTTAGGAAAGTTAACATGAGAGACCATGAAACATCAAGTGATTAAAAATTTCCTAATCAGCTGGCAAAGACAACTGCGACAGTAAAATGAGCACCCATCATTTGTGGACAGTCACACAATATCTAGCGCATATGCAAATAGCTGCTACTCTGTGGGATGCAGGTCACTGACTGAAGCCGGCCAGTTGGAGGACTGATCCCTGTAGGTACTCTTTGTTGGTTGGATACGGACAACTAATTTGATCTCCAAGGTACACAACTGCTGGCTGTTGATTATGCAGCTTAATTAGAGTTTTTCAAACAGCAAAGAATTTTGGGAAGTTTCAGCAGCATACCCCCTTATAACATTCCAGATCAGGATAGCCAGCTTCAGACCCTTCAGGGAACCGGCCTCAATAAGCTCTGAACACTTGCAGCCGGTGAGAGAATCTGCCCAATTATCAACCGCGGTTCAGGGTAGAGCCTCACACTGGAAGCGTGCAGCCTAGGACTGCTTACCTTGTACCAGCAACTGGTGGGTGTCTCTTCTGTCAGCATAGCCAACACATTACACACTACTCTAGTTCATTCAGCCAGCAGCCGTGTAACCACTGCTTCAACCTAGATCAGAAGCAGTCACACAAACCTAACCAACTCAGAAGTCCTCTGGAATTTCAGAAACAAAATAAATGGAGCAGTTTCCTGATCCAATACATTTAGAACCTCCTGGTGTCTGCAGGCAAGATGTCCTCCTCAAACAAACAGCACAGTAAGACAGCTAATTAATCAGTCCTATTGTCACAGGATGCCCGAAAATTATCAGGCTCTCCAAAAACCCATGGCCCATAATAAAACACACTCCATACTTGATACATTGATAACAGCATCCCCCCAACCAACTGAGAACACTTCAGCAGTCCGGGACATTTGACCTCGGACCTTTGGGTGACTGTCCTCCAAGGTGGACGTCGGGATAGGCAACAACGAAAAGTGGCCGAACAGAGGATTATAGCTAAGTTCAGTACCCATGGGGATGGCCTCAACCGGGACCTTGGGTTCATGTCACACTACGGGTGACCCCACTGCACTATACATATATACACACACACACACACAACACATGCACCCTCTCACAGACTTATACCTCTTTATACTCATACATACACACACACTCGCACAGACTCTCATAACCGCTTCCCCCACCCCCCGCCCCCACATCCACATGCACACATATAAGTTTGTGGGGGGAATTTGTAATTGCAGAATTACATTTTACTTTGCTCAAAAACTGCATTAATCCATGTAAGATTCTGTCAATCTGTTTTTTTAGATTAGAATCAGTCTGACCATTGTGGCATAGACAGTCACACGTAGGGCACCTCATACCTTAAATGCATTATCTGGGCTGACATGGCACCAATTGTTAAAGTTCACTTGAGAATGTAACTTTTAAAAAAATTTTGCAAGTTACATATGCAACAACTGAAACCAACATGTCATTCTAAAAGATGAGAGATTTAATAAACAATCCAGGTATTTTGAAATATGTAATTTCAGTTACATCACACTAAACCTTTGCTATAAATTCTGTGTCTTATGATCTTATACTCCACAACCACCTGATGAAGGAGCAGCGCTCCGAAAGCTAGTGCTTCCAATTAAACCTGTTGGACTATAACCTGGTGTTGCGTGATTTTTAACTTAATACTAGAGGGGAGTTGCTGCTGAGTGAAACAGCACTTTGGTTGATAACAATCTTAATTTTGAATTGATTTATTGGAACATGCGGAACCAATAACATTTGAAGATACAAGCTGTATTTCTAAGTGCTGGATGAGGAGTCAGCACATCCAGATGTGCTGAAGCCTAGAGGCTAGAGAAACTATGTGGAGAGGACATGGAGGCTGGAAACAGCAGCTATCAGGAATTAATAAATAAAAGTGGTGCTGGACACTGTTGCAAAGCTGAAGCCCTATTTATAGAGTTGATATCAGCCTTTGAAATCTTGGAATGCACTGCACTAAATTTGCAGCTGGTGACAACTGGGGATATAATCCACAGTTTGGGATGCCCTGTGTTAGGTAGTATATACACAGATAAGAGGAAACCAGCATCTCTTTCTACTGTTGGTGGCTGATATGTTTGGTGTTCAGATTTCTGGTGCATGTGGGGAATGAGCTGCCAGAGGAAGTGGAGGAGGCTGGTACAATTGCAACATTTAAAAGGGATCTGGATGAGTATATGAATACGAAGGGTTTGGAGGGATATGGGCTGGGTGCTGGCAGGTGGGATTAGATTGAGTTGGGATATCTGGTCGGCATGGACAGGTTGGACCGAAGGGTCCGTTTCCGTGCTGTACATCTCTATGACTATTTATATCAACTTCAGTCTGGGCTGAGAGATGTTCAGTGGCCGACTGCCTGAAAAAGAAAATGTAAATTGGTTCAAAAACACTCATTTCCCATGATAAAGGGTACTTCCTCGTATCAAAGACTGTGCCCTGCCCCCGCTCGAGCAACAGTCAAGAACAGTGGTTTTGCTGACGAAAAGACTCTTTTCCCTTATTTGTGCTAACAGGACAAGCCAAACATCCTGTTTTGTCAGCGTACACCAGCTGCCATACTGGCTGAAAATGAAAATAACATACTGCTGTCTAAAATCACAATTTTTGCATGAAAACCTTAACTTTTAAGTGTCCACAATAACTAGGAAATGCAGAACACTTTTCATGAGCCTTTGCACAGAGCCAATTAAATACAGCATAAATGATCAGGACCCCATAATCACAGTTTAGACAATTGACATCTTGACATGTCACCACAAAAAGCTTGGCCTGCTGCCTACAGACAAAGGTAATTAAAGGCGTGTTCCAGCAAACATGCTCCTACCTAGTTTATATCTAGTATGGCAGTATAGCAAGTCTCAACATATATGTGGCTCAAAATCAAAGCACATACTGAATTTACTGTGGGATGTCTTAGTAAAATAGAGGGAGAAAAAGAATTAATGACAAAGTATCTAGCTGGCTGCCAACTGCATCTGCTTAATTAGAATTTTTACAGCACTGTTTAATACAACTAGAAGCGCCAAGTAACCCAATTTATTCCTCACTTGACGCATTCGCCAGATGCACTGTGCCAAACATCGCTCAGCCTCCAACAACCACCAAATCAAAGGTGCTGCTAGAATTATGGTATTTAATTTTATTTGAAACAAGAATTTTTGATATAAATGAGCACTTATGAGACCAAGTCTACACATGTGCAACCAAGCTCTCTGGAAGTAACAGCCACTGTTCTAACTAGCATCTTAACCCAGATGAATAAAGCTTTCAATTTATAAACAAGTGTGAGGTGTATTCATCATAGTCACATAACTACAGAGGGTGTGGTAGAAATCATATTTCAATAAACTGAAACACATGCAATAAGATACACTTCCAAATCAATTAGTTTAGGATGCAGGAGACTGGGATCGGTGGATTGGCTTCCTGTAATTGCATTGCTAAAAAGCAGCTCCCTTTCCATAACAATGGAACCATTCAAATAGGAATCTGCAAATCTACGACAGGGACAGTGGGACAATCAAAGCAATATAAACATCATTTGACTGCACACAGACATGACTTTGCCACAAATCAAACTGAAAGTGACTGTATAAAAAGCTTATGTAGGTAAGCCACCCACATGGTGTTTGTATCCTGCAACAATGAATGGTGGCCAGAATTAGTGCATGGGTCATCAAAACATGAATTTGCTTCACATTTGCCAAGGCTGCAATGAAAAGGAAGCATAGCTATACCTGTTTAAAGAGAAACTTTCATCTCTTCCATCTCTGTCATGTCCAATGTGAATAGTGACTTTAGACTTCTTACATTTGCAGATTAGCCAATGGTATATTATCAATGCAGAAAACTCATTTCACAATGGTGGAAGGTTCATACTTGAGAAATTGAACAGAAGACTAAAGCATCTTCAAATTAGTTCATCATTTGAGCATCTCAATAAAAAAAAACACTGTACCCCAACCGAGGCACTGCAGAGAACAGATAATGATGAGAACTTGATCCTTCAGTTATTGACACTAAATGGAATCACAACAGAGAGAAAAAGGGTTCCAGGCTGTACCCTCAAGCAATTTTCCAGAAAAGCTACTGGCGAAGAAGGAGAATCAACTGAGTCCTTGGACATGAATACAGTGTAGGTACAAGTACTGGAATCTCCGACATAAGCAACAGCACAACTGTCCAAGGTATCATACGCCAAGTTTACAAATGCAATCCAGCTGATAGTTGCTATCTTATGATGCTTAGTAATACAATGTCAGTGCAGCAAAAAGCATAAATGAGCTCATCTTGTGCTCCATGACAGATTTAATAGTACCTGATCAATTTTAAAAAAAAGAAACTTGCAAAAATAACATTAAAAATAGAACTAAAATTACATCTATGGAGAAACTGAGCTGCTGTACCTTCCAAAACTCTTATTAGATTCAGCTGTCAGGGAAAATACAGTAGAAAGAATGCAAGTCATCCTCGCAGATGGTGGCCTGAAGCAGCTGCATGCTCACCCAGTGAGTGGCCCCTGCAGAAATCGGCATTTATTTTCTCCTCAGGTTCTTAACTAATCAGGAAACAGCACGAGAAAGGAAGGTTCACAATCTCACTTACTTGCTACCATTACATGCATTATTTTACTCCTAATCCTTCTTCCCTGAAAGCTGTAACTTTCACATCTCATCCCTCAGATACCATTTCCAACCCAAAACCAGAAAAACTAAAATTAATCTTCATATCCGAAATTTACATCAATATATAAAAACTAAAGAAAACGGAAGTGGCAGGGGAATGTAAACAGAAGCAATACAAACTTCTATTCACAATTTCTTCCTCAAAAAGTATGAAATGTCTTCCGGCCAGCTTTTTTTAAAAACCATTTTATCATTTCATCCAAGTGCATAAAAGAAAACTTGCAGTCAGTAACCAAAAAACTTACACACAGTTTACAGTTTATTTCTTCTTTCGGGAAGAGACAGACCACTCCCGATGCCTTTGAGACAAAATGTCAATGTATACCGAGATTATAACAAAGCAGGTTGTGGGAGAAACCATGCATTTTTATATAGAGTACTAATTAAACAGCCCTTCATCAATTCCAATCTGAATGAGTCCAGTTAAAAACTAAAGCGTGGCAAGAAAGCATTGATAGATACATCCTATAGAGCATTCCTGAATTTCTCCTTGAACTTTGTTCTTCCAGAGGTGAAAACTTGACAGGTCACCAAGTTAGCATAAAGAAACTGCTTTCCTTAAGCCAGGAGTGAGAAGGGGTGAGTGATAAGAAATTGTAAATACCAAGGCTCCAACTTGAAATTTTACAAATTTTATTGACACAATTCAAAGCTTTCCATCAAGTTATTTATAATTAGAGATGATGCTGCAATAAAAATCCTTAAAACCTGTGTTAAGATCAATGATAATTCTCAGCGAGTCACACCTGACTGAGATGGCGGAAGACTGGAGATTGGCTCATGCAGTGCCAGTATTTAAGAAAGGTGTAAGGAAAAGTCAGGGAACTATAGACTGGTGAGCCGGACATCGATGGTGGGCAAGGTGTTGCAGGGAATCCCCAAGGGTCAGGATTTACATGTATTTAGTAAGACAAGTACAATTAGGGATAGTCAACACGACTTTGTTCATGGGAATTCCCATCTCACTAACTTGATTGAGTTTTTTGAATAACGAACAGAGGACTGACGAGGGCAGAGCAGTGGACATGATCTATATGGACTTCAGCAAGGTGTTTGTCAAGGTTCCTCATGGTAGTCTGGTTAGATCACATGCAATATAGGGACAACTAGCCATTTGGATACAGAACTGGCTCAAAGGTAGAAGACAGAGGGTGGTGGGGGAGGGTTGCTTTTCAGACTGGAGGCCTGTGACCAGTGGCATGCAACGAGAATTAGTGCTGGGTTCACTACTTTTCGTCATTTATATAAATGATTTGGTACAGAGTCCGAGTCATAGAGATGTACAGCATGGAAACAGACCCTTCAGTCCAACCCGTCCATGCCGACCAGATATCCCAACCCAACCTAGTCCCACCTGCCAGCAACCAGTCCATATCCCTCCAA
>NC_057723.1:51976861-52001874 GCF_004010195.1 Chiloscyllium plagiosum
ACACCCAAATAACTTCCCTGGATGCATTTCTGGGAATATCCTCCCTTAGCATAGCTGTAATGCTATCCCTTATCAAAAATGACACTCCCCCTCCTCTTTTGCCTCCCTTTCTATCCTTCCTGTAGCATTTATATCCTGGAACATTCAGCTGAGCCATGTTTCCATAATTGCTATGATATCCTAGTCCCATGTTCCTAACCATGCAGAGTTCATCTGCCTTCCCTGTTAGACCCCTTGCATTGAAATAAATGCAGTTTAATTTATTAGTCCTACCTTGTCCCTGCCTGCCCTGACTGTTTGACTCACTTCTGTTCTCAGCTGTACTAGTCTCAAATCGATCTCTTTCCTTACCATCTCCCTGGGTCTCACCCCTCCACCTTACTAGTTTAAATCCTAAGCTGGTCTAGCAAATTTCCCTGCCATTGTATTAGTCCCCTTCCAATTTTGGTGCAATCCGTCCTTCTTGTACAGGTCACTTCTACCCCAAAAGAGATTCTAATGATCCAAAAATGTGAATCCTTCTTCCATACACCAGCTCCTCAGCCATGCATTCATCTGCTCTATCCTCCTATACCTGCCCTCACTAGCTCATAGAACTGGCAGTAATCCAGATATTACTACCCTTGAGGACCTCCTTTTTAAATTTCTGCCTAACTCTCTGTAATCTCCCTTCAGAGTCTCTCCCTTTTCCCTTCCAATGTCGTTGGTTCCAATGTGGACAATGACCTCTTGCTGGCCCCTCTCCCCCGTGAGAGCATTCTGCACCCTCTCAGAGACATCCTTGATCCTGGCACCAGGGAAACAACACATCATTCTGCTGGCCACAGAAATGTCTGTCTGTACCTCAGACTACAGAATCCCTGAACATAATTGATCTCTTGGAAGCCGACGTACCCCTCGTTGCATTAGAGCCAGTCTCAATACCAGAAACTTGGCTGTTTGTGCTACGTTCCCCTGAGAATCCATCACCCCCTACATTTTCCAAAGCAGCATACCTGTTTGAAATGGGTATATCCACAAAAGACTCCTGCTCTAGCTGCCTACCTCTCTTACCCTTCCTGGAGTTAACCCATCTATGTGACTGTATCTGAGACTTTCTCCCCTTTCTATAACTGCTGCAAATTCCTCATCGCTTCTATTTGTCTCTCCAACCGATCCACTCGATAAGATTTGCATCCAACAGCATTTATGGCAGATATAATCCACAGTAACCCTTAAACTCTCTTTAAACTCCCACATCTGACAAGAAGTACATAGCACTGCAAAGGCCATTTTTGCTCATTCACAATCTACAGACCCAGAAAATAACAGTCTTATTCCTCTACAAACACTGCCCCAGGTTAAATTAATAGCTATGGCTTATATTTTAAGTTTAATCAAGAGGCTTATCTCCAAAAACATGTAATCAAGAAAGAATCCACTGTACCCACTAATGCAACCTCTCTTGGACAGACTTAAAACAATTAACTTATCTGATTCTGTGCTTTGAACTTTGCCCAACAGTTCCTCCAAGATTAGTTGTGAAATTCACTGTTTGTTAATTTTCCCAGATGCACTCCGATGTCCAGCGATACAAAAATTCAAACAGCAAAGGCGGTAACTGTGCAGGTTTTCGCTCTCTCTCCTGAACAGGAGAGTGGGATATTTTAAAACAAGTTAATTTGCTCTGCTGACCTCCAGGAAATTGGATGTGGTGGGATGTCTCTGACTCTCAGGTAGATTGTAAGGAAGTTAGATTCCCGTCTCTTGGCATTCAAAGCAACTTGCATGGCCATTTCCTCATTGTTCAAAAACCATTCACATCATCATCTGCTACTTACATTTTCATCCCCTACTCAGAAATCAAAAAGAACATTACAGTTGGAATTTGACTACTCCCTGTAGGTAAAAAGAACTATTTGTAACAGATTTTACCATTAAGGGATGATTTACATTATATTGTTTCTGGAGATGGTCAGGTCACTGCATTGTGTCTTGAGTGGCATGTGACAGTGGGGGATGGCTGGGGGTTATCTTGTGGGCATTACTGACTCTGATATAAAAAGATTGTGTGTAAGGAAGGAATGCTTCCTTTGTTCAGGGAGAGCTCTGACATGACTCTTCAAACCCTGTGAGGTGTGTGTTAAAAGCTCCTCCAGAAAGTTTGTACTTTACCATGCTTAACAACATTTTGGTTGTTCACAGAAGTTGGCGTATTGCAGTTGCATCAAGAGTGTAAGAAGCCCAAGGAAAAAAGAACTTAACATTAGTAAATCTGCAGATGACACCAAAATTGGAGAGTTAGTGAACAGCGATGGAGGCTACCTCAGAACAACGGGATCTTGATTAGATGGGCCAATGGGTCGAGGAGTGACAGATGGAGATAAATTTAGATAAATGTGAGAGACTGCACTTTGGAAAGGAAAATCAGGGCAACACTTACACACTTAATGGTAACGCCCTGGGGAGTTATGCTGAACGGAGACCTTGGACTGTGGATTCATAGTTCCTTGAAAAAGAAGTCTCAGGTAGATGAGACTGTGAAGGCAGTGCTTGGTATGCTTGCCTTTATTGGTCAGAGCATTGACTATCAGAGTTGAGGGGCCACACTGCAACTGTACAGTACATGGGTTAGGCCATTTTTGGAATATTATGTACCGATCTGGTCTCCCTCCAATCAGAAGAATGTTGTGAAACTTGAGGGTTTAGAAAAGATTTACAAGGAAGTTGCCACGGTTGGAGGATTTGAGCTAGAGGGGGAGGGTAATAGGCTGGGACTGTTTTCCCTGGAGCATCAGAGGCTGAGAGGTGACCTTCCAGAGGTTTATAAGGTTATGAGGGACATGGATAGGGTGAATAGATAAGGTCTTTTCCCAGAGGTGAGGGAGCCCATAATTGGGGGTGTAGGTTTAAGGCGAGGGGAAAGATTTAAAAGGGACCTAAGGGGCAACCTTTTCACTCAAAAGGGTGGTGAGTGTATGGAATGAGCTGCCAGAGGAAGTGGTGGAGGCTGGTATAATTACAACATGTAAAAGGCACCTGGATGGACATATGAATAGGAAGGGTTTGGAGGGATATGGACCAGGTGCTGGCAGGTGGGATTAGATTGGGTTGGGATATCTGGTCGGCATGGACGGGTTGGACTGAAGGGTCTGTTTCCATGCTGTACATTTCTATGACTGTATAGCTTTCCCCTCTCACCCTAAACATATGCCCTCTAAGTTCTGGACTCCACAGTCCCAGGGAAAAGACGTTGCCTATTTATCGTATCCATGCCCCTCAATTTTGTAAACCACTATAAAAGGTCACCCCTCAGCCTCCGACGCTCCAGGGAAAACAGCCCCAGCCTGTTCAGCCTCTCCTCAAAGCTCAAATCCTCCAATCCTGGCAACATCCTTGTAAATTTTTTCTGAACCCTTTCAAGTTTCACAACATCTTTCCGATAGGAAGGAGACCAGAACTGCAAGCAATGTTCCAACAGTGGCCTAACCAATGTCCTGTACAGCCGCAACATGACCTCCCAACTCCTCTACTCAATACTCTGACCAATAAAGGAAAGCATACCAGATGCCATCTTCACTATCCTTTCAACCTGCGACTCCATTTTCAAGGAGCTATGAACCTGCACTTCAAGCTCTCTTTGTTCAGCAACACTCCCTAGGACCTTATCATTAAGTGTATAAGTCCTGCTAAGATTTGCTTTCCCAAAATGTAGCACCTCACAGTTATCTGAATTAACCTCCATCTGCCACTTCTCAGCCCATTGACCTATCTGATCAAGATCCCGTTGTAATCAGAGGTAACCTTCTTTGCTATCCACTACACATCCAATTTTGGTGTCATCTGCAAACCTACTAATTATACCTCCTATGTTCACATCCAAATCATTTATGTAAAAGACAAAAAGTAGAGGGCCCAGCACCGATCCTTGTGGCACTCCACTGGTCACAGGCCTCCAGTCTGAAAAACAACCCTCCACCACCACCCTCTATCTTCTACCTTTGAGTCAGTTCTGTATCCAAATAGCTAGTTCTCCCTGTATTCCGAGAGAACTAACCTTGCGAATCAGTCTCCCATGGGGAATGCTGTCGCACGTCTTACTGATGTCCATATAGATCACATCCACCACTCTGCCCTCATCAATCCTCTATTTCTTTTTCAAAATCAAGAAATGATTTCCCATGCACAAAGTCATGTTGACTATCCCTCATCGGTCCTTGCCTTTTCAAATACATGTACATCCTGTCCCCCAGGATTCCCTCCAACAACTTGCCTACCAACGTCAGGCTCTCTGGTCTATAGTTCCCTGGCTTGTCCTTACCACCTTTCTTAAACATTGGCACCACGTTAGCCAACCTCCAGTCTTCTGGCACCTCACTTGATACAAATATCTCAGCAAGAGGCCAGCAATCGCTTCTCTAGCTTCCCAGAGTTCTCAGGTTACCTGATCAGGTCACCTGATCAGGTCCTGGGGATTTAGCCACCTTTACCCATTTCAAGACATCCAGCACTTCCTCCTCTGTAATATGGACATTTTGCAAGATGTCACCATCTATATCCCACCAGCCCATATCCTTTTCCACAGTAAATACTGATGCAAAATACTCATTTAGTATCTCCCCCATTTTCTGCAGCTCCACACAAAGGCCGCCTTGCTGACCTTTGAGGGGCCCTATTCTCTCCCTAGTTACCCTTTTGTCCTTTATATTTGTAAAAGCTCTTTGGATTCTCCTTAATTCTATTTGATGCTGTCATCCAGTACTCTTGACTTCTACCTTGTAGATGGTGGTTAGGCTTTGGGAAGTCAGAAGGTGACTTACTCAGAAGATTCCTAACCTCTGATCTGGTGTAATTACAATATTTATCTGACAAGTCCAGTTCTTCAAGTGGAGGTCATGGGGCAATATATTGCCCAATGCTAACAGATGGGACTAGAGATTTATTTGGGATATCTGGTCGGCAAGGACGAGTTGGACTGAAGGGTCTGTTTCCGTGCTGTACATCTCGGTGACTCTGTTATAGGCAACATGTCACTAACTACTATTTTTTATTCATTTGTGGGATCCGACGTCACTGGCTGGCCAATATCAATTGCCCATTCCTAGATGCCCTTGAGAAGGAAGTGGTGAGCTGTTTTCTTGAACTGCTGCAATCCACTTGCTGTGAGTTGATCCACAATGTCTTTAGGGAGGGATTCCAGGATTTTCACCAACTAACCGTGAAGCAATGGAGACATATTTAAGTCAGGATAGTAAGTGACTTGGAGGTGGTGACGGTCCCATGTATCTACTGCCCTTGTCCTGTTAGATGGAAGCAGTCATCTGTTTGGAAAGTGTCTGAGGATCCTTGGTGAATTTCTGTAGTGCATCTTGTAGATAGTACACCCTGCTGCTACTGAGCATCAGTGGTGGAGGGATTTCTGCCAAGAAGAATTGTATACTTTCATTTTCTATTCACTGTTCGCTACTCCCTTTCAATCTCTGATAACTGTACTTTTAGCTGTTTAGCCTCCATGCTCTGGAATCTTCTCTAACTCTCTCTACCTTGCACACTCTCTTTAAAGCAATACAATGTAGCAAGATAGTCGTCACCTATTTCAATGTCTTTTTATGCAGTCTGCATCAGATTTTGTCTGATATAGCTCCTCTGAATGGTCTTGGAATGTTTTACTGTATTAGAAAGTGTTCTTACAGAAGAATGGCCCAAATCCATCCACAGAAACATTAATAATGCTCTCAAAGGAATCACAATACAAGATTTGGAAAGCACTGGTTGGTGCAGCTAAATACATGGTAGTAAGGTCAAATATTTAAAATCAGGATTCACAACAGATCAGTATTGGGGGTGGGTTCAGATATTGCAATGGTTTTAGTACGGTCTTACATTAGCGATGTTTTGAGAGAGCTGGGGCCACAGAAGAAATTTAAAACAAGTTGATTCTTTTAAAATCAAACATCACTGTAGTGGTGTTGAATGTAGCTTAGCAAAGGGCTGATGCATGAACAGGGCTCAATGTGAGATAATTTACAGGAGTTTTGAGTGCCTACAAGTTTTGCAGGACCGACAGTGGACTGATAGCAAGAAGAACATTAGAAAGTCATTCCTAGAGAAAACAATGGACTTCATGAGCGTGTCCAACTGAGCCAAGACAGGGGTAAGGGAAGAATAGAATTATGGACATATGGAAGCAGGCACCATAGTGACGGAGCAGGGGTGTTGGATTAAGGTTAGAAGCTCAGGTCAAAGTCACAGAATGTAAACGGTCTAATTCAGCCTGAGTGACCAGAGTCATCAGCATGACTCAAACCTCAGATATCCTATTTAGTCATTTCATCCACCAAGATGATTTACATAATATTTATTGCTCACAAAACTAAAGTTCGTTACTACATTCTCTGTTACGAATTTCAAATTTGCCACTTTTCTTTGCTCATGGTCATGGAATAAGGTATGGAACCGAGTTGCCTTTATTCAGCTGTCATAAATATTTACCACTATCAACAAGGAAAACATCGGTCTTGGACTTGGTTTGAATCATCAAAAGCATGAAATTAATTTTGGAAAACACAAATCAGATTTTTAAGTATTCATTTTATATGTCTGCCTTTTGGTCTGTACATTTTGTCATTAATTTGAAAAACTCTGATATGCTTGAAAGTGCATTTCTTCCACGTTCGTGCCTGCATAGTCCATGTTGAGAATTGATTTGCAGTGGGATATCCATGATACAACAATTTAAAAAATCCAGTGTAAAGGGCATACACATGTATGTGCACTTTAAAACTGTAAACTTTATAATATAACTTGTATAGGATTTGAGAGCACAACTCAGACAGAGAAAAGAATGTTTTTCACAACCATCGGGCAACCCAAGTGCTTTCCTACGGTTAAAGTACTATTGAAAGTAGTCATGATTCTAACAGAGAAAACAGGTCATTTACACACAGAAATCTCCCACCAACAAGCAATTTATTCAAAATATTGATCCAGGGATAAATACTAGCTCTAACACTGAAACATTTGATTGGTACGCCTTCTACCAGCTTAAACATTTGCACCCTTCATTATGCAAAATCCTAACAGCAGGTACGATCTACAAGCTGCGCTCAATTAATTTGTCTCCACAAGCTCCTTTCAAAAAACCATCTTTCCCACATAGAACAGACAAGGGCAACTTACACAAAGGACCTTAACTTCCTATTTGTTCCAAGTCAGGAGAGAAATATCCACATTTGATATTTCTTTATTATCAAGTTAACATTCTTGAGCTCCTTTCCTAACAAGGTATCTACACCTCATGAACTGCAGCAGTTCCAGAAAGCATTCACCATCAACGTCTCAAGCAAAACTAGGATAAACACTGGCTGCAGTAATTGGAATAAGTGCTGTGGAGTGTTATGTGATAGGAAAGTTTGGTGAAACTGAAAAGAAACTACAAGATGTAGAAAAATCTGGTGATAACATCCAAGTATCTGCACAATATAACATTGAGGAAAGAGAACCACCTACTAGATATTAATGAGATATGGATGTTGAAATGGGTGTGTGGAGCAATGGAAAAGCTTGAACAACTAGTGAACTATTTGTTCAGTTTTAATTAGGTACTAGTTCAGGTAGCTCAAAAATCACCAGTGTTCTGCTGTACCATGTTCAATTGATAAAAATCCAATAATTTACTCAAAACATGACCACATTTCTGTGGAAAATAATTCAGGAAGATAAAATATGAACAATTTAAGATAACACATATTTCTGCAGCCTTCATCAGCATATTATCAGGGACTGACAGCATGATCTCCATCTATGCCACAATAAATAATAACTTCTTCAGAAAAAAAAGAATTCTACATCTTACCCATAACTTATTCTCATAAAAGAAGGCATCCAACTGTTTAACAATGTAAATATGGTTGCATGAGGCCAGAATCTCGATTTCTACCATGTAATCTTCAAGCTCTTCTTCACTCTTCACCTCAATAACCTTTGCAGCCGCCAACTCTCCAGTCTCTTTGTTTATGGCCTGGAAGAGAAATAAAACTTATTTTCATCCACGGTAACTATGTAATGAAAGATGATAAATACAAAATTCACTCAACACCAGTTCACATTGCTAAGTTGAATCCGTATAAGATTTTAACAAATACATAGTGACACTGTATGCCTGCAATTTTATTGCACAGTTTCCAAAGCAACAATGGTAATGTGTGGGAAAAAAAAATTAGGCCAAAATTTGTTGTAGCTGGTGAACAAAGAACACCCACCTTGACAACACACTTTGACATTCTGCACTTGACGTTGCTACGAGTTAGTTACAGTTCAAAACAGTGCGGCACCATTTGGGTCTTGGATGAATAATGCAAGGAACATGTGTGACCCTAACCACCTTTAAGGATCATTAATGAATAACACACTGCCTGCAATAGGAAGCGCCAGTTAGAGAAGTGAACACAATGCCAAATCAGGTACTGAAAGGCCCAGAGCCAAAAGCAAGGGAAAGATAAATTGGATTGAAAGAGAGACAAAAAAAATTGTAAAAATTTGCAATTTAAAACCAAAGAAATTAGATTCCACAAGTGCAATAGTTCCATTTCAATGGCAGCGAGATTGTTTGACTGTAAATAAGATAATGTTCCATTAAAAAAAGCATCTTATGACTGAAAAGCATAAATCCTAACTTTGCAACAAATCTAGTTCATTATTACATGAACTAGATTAAGCACTGCTGCCTCTCAGCACCAGGGACCCAGGTTTGATTCCAGCCTTTGGTGACAGTCTGTGTGGAGTTTGCAACTTCTTTGTATCTGCAGGGTTTCTGCTGGGTGCTCCAGTTTCTTCCCACTGTCCAAAGATGTGCAGGTTATACGGATTTTCATGTTAAATTGCCCTGTCCATGGATTAGCCATGGGAAATGCTGTGTTACAGGGATAGGGTAGGGGGCTGGGCTTGGATGGCATGCTCTTCAGAGGATTGGTGCAGACTTGATGGGCTGACCAGCCTATTTCTGCACTGCAGGGATTCGAGGATTCCAACTCACCAAGATCAAAGGATTCATATCATTCAATGCATTTGAATTGGGAGCCAGGCAGCAAGATGCCATTTTTGCAAAACTGCTAGGGAAGCAGATCACAGCCAGCAACCTCAGTGTCACATGAAACTGCTTGTCTGTCTTTACTGAAATTTGCTAACCAATTTGCAAAAACTTCATGAAAAACTGGTTCAGCCTCAGCTGTAATATTTTACCAACTGACTGTCACAAGGTCTTGTATTTATCACCTGCACCCTTTACAAGTACAGCATTGGAAACAAAATGGAAAATAGATCGGAAAAATATGAGGCTAGCATCCCTTAAAGCAGATATGGTTAGGAGGAAGATTTAATACTTAAAACTGTGAAGAACTTCAATAAAGTATAGAAGAAAATTTGTTTCGGGGCAGACTTTGTTGGCTGTGCCAGAATTTATTACCCATCCCTAATTACCTAAAGGGCAGGTTGAGTCAACTACATTGATCTGGAGTCACATGTAGGCCAGATCAGGTGAGGACAGTAGATTTCCTTCCATAAAGATCATTATTGAATCAGACAGGTTTCAACGACAATAGACAGTGGCTACACAATCACCATTAAACTAGCGTTTTATTTCCAAATTTTTTATTATGGAATTCAATTTTCACCAGTCATGATGGAATTCAAGTCACTGTTTCCACAGCATTAGCCTAGGATTTTGGATTACAGCTACACTATTTTCTCCCCTCAATAAATGCCAAACACCTTTTAATTCTCTTTATTTTTCCCCACTATCATATGACTCATTGATTCCATATTGTATACAGCACGATCATGAAGGATGCAAGCAGCATGGATTGTGGGTGAGGGTTAGAGAGTCCTAGAAGCCTTTAGCACAACTGAGCCAAAACTCCAGACAATGGAAACGGACTCACCAGCCCAACTCAATCCTGCTTTCCTCGCCAGAGTGAGGATATTCAGAGTTCAATTTTATAGAAACATCTTTGAGTCAGCATACTTCTCAGCTCAAGCTTCCTGCCTCAAAATGTAAAAGAAAAACTTGCTTACCATTCAGCAAGAGAACCAAAGAGATAGAAATATATTTTTAAAATGTGACTAGATTTGATCCGAAAGATCGTGCCTGGATGATGTATTGTAATCAGATTCAATAACAACTGTCCAAGTGGAATGGATGACTATTTGAAAATTAAACATTTCTGAACAACGGAAGGGGACATGCATGATTAATTGGGAGCTCAGAGGCAAAAATGGGACAAATGGCCTCCTTTTCTGCAGTATTACAATTTCCTGAAAAGCAAAGAGGTGTGTCGTTGTCTCATTTACTTTAATAGTAAATTGCTTTATATTCTATTCTACGATCTCGGTCAGCAACCACAGGTAGTGGCAATCTTTGGTTCATGATCAGATGGACAGACTGCAATTTGCTTTAGCTCACCAGAAGGCACAGAGTATAGCTAAAGCGCAAAAGTCAGCAACCTCAGTTTGCAATCACCATTGCAGACCTGTCCCAGCTGAAGAACATCCACTGGTCAGAAACTAAAGCCAAAAATTGAGACCTAAAAACAACTGTGTAAAGAGAGTTAACTGTATGAAGATACTAATGCCCATTTACCAATTTAATGCATTTAGATACCTTCTCTAGTGTTTCAGTAGCTCAGTGTTTGATCCCATTTGTCTCAACCCTACCCTTCCACCAGCTCTAAAGCAATGGATATGATTCATTTAATAAATGAAACCAAAAGTTAACATTTCAAGGCAGTACTATAACAATACTGTATTGTCAGAAGTGCAGCCTTTTGTGAAATATTAAACCAAGGTGCTGTTAACTGACCATACCAACTCCCTACACTGTCTTACTCTTCTTTCAAATACCACAATGTCAACAAATGAATCATTGTTGGTCTTTACTGTAAATTGACTAACATATTTGCACACATAACAAAGGCAGTGAATTTGTTGCCTGTAAGCAGCTTTTGGACGTTTTAACGATATAAAAGTTATAAACATGCAAGCTCCTTACTGAGACAGCTGCTTGAAGTAAAGCTGCAATTATTAGCAAGTATTAAATTACAAGTCCAACAATCAAAGCTGTTAACAGAATAACTCCGATCATGTGAACAAGCTCAGTTTACTTTTTGAAAATGCTTCATTAAAGAATTATCTTATGACTACAAAATTAAAACCTTTACCATATAATGGAAAACTTGCTCCTTTACAGGACTTCTCTGTTCGAATGAATTACCAGCATTTGTAGAGATTTGCAAGTACTGGACTCTCATTAAAAGCAGGAGATAGTGAGGACTGCAGATGCTGGAGCTTAGAGTCATGAGTGTAGTGCTGAAGAAGCACAGCAGGTCAGGCAGCATCTGAGGAGCAGGAGAAACAACATTTTGGGCATAAGCCCTTCATCAGAAATGAGGCTTGTGGGCCGGGACTGAGAGATAAATGGGATGGGGTGGGGATAGAGGGAGGGGGAGGTAGCTGGGAAAGCGATAGGTGGATGAAGGTGAGGGAGAAGGTGATAAGTCAGAGAGGGGAGCGATGGACTGATCGGGACGGTGGTGCTGAGATGGAGGCTTGGGACTAGGATAATGTGTGGGGTACGGGAAACGAGGAAGCTGTTGAAATCCACATTTATCCGGTGAGGTTGCAAGGTCCCAAGACGGAATATGAGGCACACCTCTGGTGGTCGAGGTGGCCCAGGACCTGCATGTTCTTGACCGAGTGTGGGGGGGGAGTTAAAGTGTTCAGCCATGGGGCGGTAGGCTTGGTGGGTGAGGGTGTCCCAGAGATGTTCTCTGAGATGATCCGCAAGAAGGCATCTGGTCTCCCCAATGTAGAGAGGGCCACACCGGGTGCAACGAATGCAGTAGATGACATTGGTAGAGGTACAGGTAAATATTTGACGATTGTGGAAGGATCCCTTGGGGCCTTGGATGGAGGTGGGTTGTAGTGAGAAACACAGCAGGCCAGGCAGCATCCGAGGAGCAGGAGAATCGACATTTCGGGCATAAGCCCTTCTTCCTGATGCTGCCTGGCCTGCTGTGTTTTTCCAGCACATTTTTCAACTCTGGTACTCCAGCATCTGCAGTCCTCACTTTCTCCTGGGAGCGGGTTGTAGGATGGTGAGGGGTGCGGACCTGATGAGGGAGTCACAGAGGGAATGGTATTTTCGGAACACTGATAGGGATGGGGAGGGAAATATATCTCTGGTGATGGGGTCCATTTGGAGGTGGCAGAGGATCATGCGCTGGATGCGGAGGTTGGTGGGGTGGAAGGTGAAGACTGAAGAGTTCTGTCCTTGTTGCGTAGGGAGGGGTGAGATTCAAGGGCGGTGGTGCGTGAAGTAGAGGAGATGCGCTGGAAGGAAGGGAAATTGCAATCGTGGAAGGAGGCGGCCATCTGGGACTTTGAGGTGTAATAAGTCATCCTGGGAACAGATGTGGCGGAGGTGGAGGAATTGGGAATAAGGGATGGAGTTTTTACACAAAAAGTGGGAGGCAGTGCAGTCTGGGTAGCTGTGGGAGTCAGTGGGATTGTAGCATAAGTCTGTGGTTAATCGGTTGCCAGAGACAGTGATGGAGAGGTGCAGGATGGAGAGGTCCAGGAAGGAGAGGGAGGTTTCTGAGATGGCGCCAGTGAATTTGAGGTCAGGGTGGAAGATGTTGGCAAAGTTGATGAACTGTTCAACCTCCTTGTGGGAGCACAAGGCAGTGCCGTTACAATCATCGATATCATGGAGGAACAGGTGGGGGGTTGTGCCGGTGTAACTGCGGAAGATGGACTGTACCATATTTCCGATGACTTGGACTTTAAGGTGACAAGTCTTAGGTTATATCCCGTTTACCTATTACATAGGCATGTAATAAATATGTAATGGGTCAATAGATTTTCCAATGCTAGGAAGACATGATCTATACAGCAGATTGTCTTTGATCAGCTCATGCACTCATTTTTTTTTTTTTAAGTGCAAAGTCAACAGAACTCAGACTTTGAAAGTTGCTATAGGAAGGAGCAGAACAGAGGAGTCAGCTAGATTGATCAGCCACACAATTAATCCTTTATTACTTTGTAGAGGATGCAACTTAGTTTTGTCTTTTGCACCACTGAAAGCAAATTTAATAGTACAATTAGAAACATAATATCAGCAATATCTTTACTCCAGATATTTATCTCATTAAATATCTTTTTGTTTGAAAATGTGCTTGAGCGCACCAAGATTAGCCTGTTCAGAACACTTTTTTTTTTAAGATTAGATTAGATTAGATTACGTTACAGTGTGGAAACAGGCCCTTCGGCCCAACAAGTCCACACCGACCCGCCGAAGCGAAACCCACCCATACCCCTACATCTACCCCTTACCTAACACTATGGGCAATTTAGTATGGCCAATTCACCTGACCTGCACATCTTTGTGACTGTGGGAGGAAACCGGAGCACCCGGAGAAACCCACGCAGACACGGGGAGAACGTGCAAACTCCACACAGTCAGTCGCCTGAGGCGGGAATTGAACCCAGGTCTCTGGCGCTGTGAGGCAGCAGTGCTAACCACTGTGCCACCGTGCCGCCCATGTTGCTCAGGATTCATTTTCTGTTTAAAGCGCCACCTGGAAACTGCACTTAGATGCCCATATGGGTATAAGTAGCAGAATTCTTTCATTATAGACAATGGTATTCACTCACGACCATTTTACTAAAAACAGAATAGCCATTATAGATTCACCAGGGTTTCTCAAGCATGTAGCTGAGTTGAGAGATAAGTCCAGCTCAATTGGGAAATCTCAAACTCAATTTGGGGAAAAAAGGAGTTTGTGTTGGATATTATTTGCAACTGGTTGAAGTAGTATTTTTTTGTACGTTGTTGACTTTTATAGCAATATTTAAATCAAGCTTGGGATGGGGGGGGGGGGGGGGTGGAAGAGAGCGCGAGACAGGGCGAGCAAGCGAGAAAATACAAGAGCGTGAGAAACAAGTGGTGAAATGCACAGATTAAACTAGCATTGAGTGTGCCAGAGTATCACAAGCCTGGCTTTCAATTATTTCCTCATTTCTATGCAGTGCGGCTCTGTGTGTTGTTTGGAAAGCACACTTTTGTTTGAAGAGACTGTTTAACTTAGGGGTGGCCATTATCAACGGAGAGTGTGCATGCAACACATGGCCTTGAAGGAGAAGAGTACACTAAAGGAAGGAATTTTCCAGTTTCTAGCATTAATCCGCATCTGATATGACTTCTACCATTAATTTTAGGAAATTAGCATTTGCATTGTACATCAGACTTAGCTTTACATTCATGGGCTTATATTCTCTGACATCTCGTCTGAACGTCATGCCTTTTGAGTCAATCCTGCTGACTGTATGCAAAGGAGTTGAGAAGCAAGATGGTTTAGACATGGCAGGCTGCTGTTACTATTACTAAAAAGGTTTTTGCAAATTAGCTTACCGGTTAAGTCACTCAACCCTATTTATTCCTGTACATTTATTTACTTCTCTTTTGTGCCATTCACTTCTGCCTTTCCCAGTGCTGTTAATTCAAGTCACTGGTTTTCACTAGTGATTTGTTATTGTAATAGACAGGCTTTTCATCTCTAAAAGGGAGGATGTGGACTTGGAATTTTAGAATAGCCCAACTTAATACGCTAAGTGCTTGAGGAGACTGTTGAACACGGATGGTCATCATCAACAGACAGAATGCAACACAACAGCCTTGAAGGCAAGGAAATGGCTCAAGGAAAGATTTTCAATGGGCCTGTAATGAGTATGGTACTTGTTACTGATTCAAACAGAAGATAGGATGAAGTTCTTGGGCAGCAGATGGGCATATACAGTAAATGTAAGATTTAATAAATCCTCTTGTATGTACTGCTTTCGATGGGAGTAAGAATAATTTCCAAGAACAGGAAAAATCATCATGCAATTAACAGGTACAGATACATTTTTAATACATCAGCTTCAAAACAACAAAATGACATTGATTGACGGAATAGAACTGCCTTCAAGTTCCACCATAATGTCTAAACAATGAGGAGATGAAGGCCTGGGCATGGAAAATTAAGCCACCATTAGCCTGAAAAAATTAAAACAAACAAGTTCTTATTTGTACTGTCTTAGACGTTGAGACAGTGCACAAATAATCTGAAATAGTTCTTTTGGATCCTTTACATTATAGGGACATTTAGTTACCAAACTTGAAACATGCAAAGGGCAAGTGCTTTTTGGGTGAAAAATTAAGAAATTGATAAGTCTGAAGTCATCATGAAATCTGCAACTACCATGCAGTACAGAGAAGTGCTAAACAAAAACAAACCACAATCAAGTCAGGATGTGGAGGTGCCGGTGTTGGACTGGGGTAGACAAAGCTAAAAATCACAACACCAGGTTATAGTCCAGCAGGTTTGTTTGGAAGCACTAGCTTTCGGAGCGCTGCTCTTTCATGAGGTAGGTGTAGATCAATGGAGTCAACAGCGGTGTCTGCCACTGAAACTTTAAGAAAAATGTTTGGAGAGGAGAAAGCTAACCAACTAGGGGAAAAAAGCATCAAAAGGTTAGACCAATCAAACAATAGATTTTAGATTCCAACAAGTGGGAAAGGTAGAGAAATCAAAGCCAGGGCTCCTGGGATGAAGAGGGAAGTACAGAAAATTATAATAAAAAATAAAATGGAATGTATGACTCATGAGTTGAAAATCCGAGGAGGATACTGGGAAATCTGACTGATTTGAATGGATAAATTAGCTGGTCTGAATGGCAGGTTACACAAGGACTGGTCTTCAATTTACAACCTTCCTTGAAGGATTAGATTAGATTTAGATTAGATTAGATTACAGTGTGGAAACAGGCCCTTCGGCCCAACATGTCCACACTGACCCGCCGAAGCGCAACCCACCCTACATTTACTCCTTTTACCTAACACTACGGGCAATTTAGCAAGGTCAATTCACCTGACCTGCACATTCTTTGGACTGTGGGAGGAAACCGGAGCACCCGGAGGAAACCCACGCAGACACGGGGAGAATGTGCAAACTCCACACAGACAGTCGCCTGAGGCGGGAATTGAACCCGGGTCTCTGGCGCTGTGAGGCAGCAGTGCTAATCACTGTGCCACGTTGCCGCCCAAGGATGTGCTAACGGATTTGACTGTAGGAAAGCTGGCATTATTATTCAAGAAAGGGTGCAAGAACATTCCTAGTAACAACTTTGTCAGAAGTTTCAGAGAAAATTATCCTAGGGGAAAACAAAAATCAACTGGAACTTAGGAAAATGAGAGTCAGCATGGACTATAAATGGCAGATCACATTTAATTAATGGAGTATTTTTGAGGAAGTAGTAAAGATGATTCAAGAAGGGAATGTAATAGATGCTGACAATATGGATTTTAAGAAAGCTCTTGACAATGTACCAAATAAAATTCTGGTGAATCAATTTGAGGCTCATGCCCGATGATCAGTTCATTGCTTTTCAGCTAATGGATGGTGAATAGCAGCATTACCCAAAGATCAGGACAAAGACCATTTCAGAATAGAGAATAACATTTCAAAATATAGGTGAGGCTGATGAGGATAATACAAATACTGCTGAATAAGTAGAATTTAATAGAGAAGTATAAAGTGATTAATTTTAGCAGAATGGCTAGAGAGGGGCAACATAGATTAAGTAGTTAGAGAGCACATAGGGACAGAAAGGCCTGGTAAGGTGGCAAAAGATATTGAAGTTAAGCTTTGGAATCTTGGGCTTCATAGATAAAGGTACTAAGTACAAAAGCAGGGAGATATGAAATTCTGTAATATCCTGGTTAAATTACAACTAGAGTACTGTATTCTACAATGAAGTGAGGATTTTTGAGGGGGGTGCACAGAGGATTTACTAGAACAGCATCAGAAATTAGCCATAAACTAAGATTGGAGAAGTTGGGGTTATTCTCATTGGAGAAAGTAACTCGAGGGGAGAATTGATTGCGATGTTACACAATTCAGTTTCAGATGAAGCAGACAAAAATAATCTCTCCCCCCCCCCCCATGGAAAAACGCCTGAGGAAGAGATAGATCGAAGATTTTGGACAAATGATATGGAGTGACAGTGCAGAGGATATGACCAAGAACTTACACACGATGAAAGGTAAGGACTTGAAACACAAGGTAGAGGATGTGAATGATACAAAAGGAAACTGGATGGGCATAAAGAAATAAAATTGCAACATTACAGGAATAGAGCAGGGAAATGAGATGAACTAGATTGCTATCCAGACAATTAGTATAGACTCAGTAGACTAATTGGTTATTTTCTGTGGTTTCACAGTTCTTCTGACAGTGCTTTAATGTCAAAGGCGTAGCCTTTCAGTGCATTGAATGGCTACAAAACAATGCCAATACTATACTATTTGATAGATCCATGGATATTTCGAAAATAGCCCATTTACTTGTTCATGTTCAGTACTGACAGAACAAGGCACTGTTTTGTTTTGCAAATAGCAAGATAACGTCAGACAGTAATTTTTGAATTGTTAGATTATTTCATAACTTCAGCAGAAGTTGGAATCGGCATTAAAGAGGCTGCAGCAATGAGCAGATGGCAATGGCCACTGCTTCATGTTTTTTGGACGTGTTGTTTGGTACTGTATCAGGTCTGCATGAGGTGTTCTCAAGACTGTAGCAATATAATAACTTTATTAAATCCAGGGAGAGAAACTCCAGGTATTTTACTACAATTCGAGGTAGTGGATGCAGAATGTAATTCCATGCTCATGACAGACATAACATGATGCACTCCAAAAAGAATGATTTCCTATTTGTCAAATCTCAATGAAAAAGTAAGGAACGTGAACGTGCCAAGTTGCTCAATGGTAACACGTGCCTGGTTAAATTGGACTACCTGGCAGAGATGTTCTGTGAAAGTATTATGTTAAAGAAAACTAATCAAGGCGAGAACACACATTTTTTTGTGCAGAATTCAAGTGATAGAATTGATGCATTCAAAAAGAATCTACAAACATGGAAACTTGGAGGATGGGATGGTAGAAATTACGGACATGTCCAAGTTCCTAAACTTTCTCTTTCAAGAAAAAAAGTTGACTAGAATGGGGATCAACCAAATCTGGCAGTGCACCATTCTGGTCGACACAAGTAACAACATTTTCTGGAGTTCAACAGAACTACATACTCTGCCAGTGGAGAATACTAATCTATCATCTTTTGTTCCAAAGCTATTAGAAGAGCTCATTGCCATTTTATCAGGCAAGAGAAAGCAACTGGATTAATTTTGGTCAAAATGTTCTGATGAATACTGGAGCATTGAAATTGTTGATCCAACTTTGTACAATTTACTAACACACAGCTAGATTTTTCCACCAATAACAGCAATGAAAACAAAGTAGCAGCCAGGGTGAAAAATGACCATGACTTGCATGTGTTTGTCCCAGAATTATTGCTCAGCATAAATGTCTTGTCTTTCATTAAGAAAAACAAACTTATAGACATAATTATACAACTAGTTTTTTTTTTATACACTGTGATGCAGTGGGTTCACAGAATTGTTAGAACATGGGAAGGGGCTCCAGAACACTTTGAGTTTTGTCCCTCAAGTTACTGAAGCTAAAGCAGAACTAACAGAAGGATTACTTTGTTTTACCCCAAAGCTTTTGTTTAGTGGGAAAGAAGATGTAATCAATTTGCTTATAAGTAAATAAATGCAGATAAAACCCCTCTTCAGAGTAAATGCTTGGGCCAATCTGAGGCTGCAGGTAGGCAGACTGCAGCCAGGACATTGCTGCCACTCAATGTTCTACAATTCACTCATTTTTAGAAACAAATTGAAATTCTGTGAAATTAAGAAAGACGAGTACACAAGCCAAACTGACAATTTCAATTTAAACTAGCATCCATGACATATTCAAAATAGCAATTTTTCACTTCAACCCAAAAGTTAAGTTAGCCTAAAATACGAGAATATCTCATGTAGAGAAAGAACAGCTATGTTGAGAACATGAATACAAAAATTCGCATTGCTGGGAGTTGGTACATCACTGAATCCAGATGGCACACATTCTAGTTTGCTGAAAAATGCAAAGAAAGATAGCATAGATATTGGTCATAAATCTCGCAATCTTTGTCGGATGCAGCTGTAGTGCTCAGACTGAAGAACACTATGTAAAGATAGAGGGAAAACCAGGAAACAGTAGACCAGTAAGCCTCACACCAGTGGTGCTAAGGTATTGCTCATCATGGACAAAATTGTTTACTTTGAGCAACATGGATCAAAGAAAGCTAAAGACAAATCAAGTCCAATTTTAAGCCCAACTTGCTTTAATTATTTGATTAGATAACAGCTGATCAACACAATGAAATGAAGATTGGCATCATCTGGACTTCTGGAAGCCAAAGTGTCACACAGGAATCTTATTAATAACATCAAAGTACAAAGAATTGAGAGAAAAGTGGCGGAGTGGATATGGGCAATGAATGATGGCTCAAACAGTAATATCCACATCCCACAAGTGAATTTTAAAAAATGGTTCAGTGACAGGAAGCAGAATGTCACGATGGGTGTTTAAAGTCTGGGAGGTGATGTGCTATTGTATCTCAAGGACCAGTTTTGGGCCACTTACTCATCATTTTTGTTTTGTAATTGACAGAGACCTATTTTGCGAATCATTCAAAATTTGACAATATGGTAATTAATAATGAGGATTGTTATGACAACCAGGTAACAAATAGGATGGTAAAATAGGCAAAAGTCTGCCTGTTGTGACATGTGCATGCTGGGAGGACTAGTGTGGAAAGGCACTTTCATACAAATCATGTGATTTTGGAAACTCAGTTTGAGAGAAGATTTGTAGCTCAGGTGCTCGTTGTTGTGGTTCTGTTCGCCGAGCTGTGAATTTGTGTTGCAGACGTTTCGTCCCCTGTCTAGGTGACATAGATGTCACCTAGACAGGGGACGAAATGTCTGCAACACAAATTCCCAGCTCAGCGAACAGAACCACAACATTTTGGAAATACTTTAGTGCCTTGTTGACATAAACCCTTAAAGATAGCAATGCTTAAACCATACTTATATCACAGATTAAGATCCTTTAAATGTTGAGGCACTGAATATAAAAAATTGATCACACTCGAGCTTTCTGACATTTATAAGGCCTCAGTTGGAGTACTGTGGAAAATTCAGTGTACTAGAATTTAAATGTAGGTGTCAGCCGAATGATATTATCACTGGACTGTTAATCTAGAGGCCTAAGTAATGTTCTGGGATTCCAGGTTCAAACCTCATCACAATAGATTGAATTAAATTAAAGAAAAAAATCTGAAATTAAAGAGTCAAATGACGACCGTGAGCCAATTATTTGAAAAAAAAACCCATCTGCCATCCTTATCTGGTCTGGCACACATGACTGCAGACCCACAGCAGTGTGATTGACTCCTCTGCATAATCAGGGCTGGGCAATAAATGTTAGCCTAGCCAGTACCACCCTTATCCCAGGATTATTTTTTTTTTAAAAAGTCTTTTGGAACAATATAGTCTTGTGAAGAGAAAACCTACAAGCCTATCACAGGATAAGGACCTTCAGTTATGAGGAGAGGCTGGAAAAGCCAGAACAGAACTCCTTGGAACCAAGAAGATTAAGAGCCAACCAAATTGACAGTTTAACAACAGATACATTTTGATAGAGCAGATTGGGAGAAATATTTCCCCTGGCAGGTGGGTCAATAACCAGAGGTCAGAGAGTCAACTGCAAATGATCTAGAAGTGAGATGAGGGGGAAAGGCATCTGGAAAGTATTGTGTGTCAGGATGACCGAAGCTGACTCCTTGAATAAGTTTGGAAAGAGAATTGGATAGGTACAGTGCCTCAGTGGTTAGCACTGCTGCCTCTCAGTGCCAGGAAATCGGGTTCAATTCCCACCTTGGGCAACTGTCTGTGTGGAATTTGCACATTCTCCCCGTGTCTGCGTGGGTTTCCGGGTGCTCTGGTTTCCTCCCACAGTCCAAAGATGTGCAGGTCAGGTGAATTGGCCATTGTGTTAGGGGGATTAGTTAGGAGTAAATGTTGGGGAATGGGTCTGGGTGGGTTGCTCTTCAGAGGGGCAGTGTGGACTTGTTGGGCCAAAGGGCCTGTTTCCACACTGTAGGGAATCTAATCTAATCTAAAAAGACATTCCAGGGATAGAACAAAACGTACAACAGTTCTTTCAAGGTAGGATGGGTCAAATATACTCTTCCTGCGTTGCAAGCTTCTGTGATTGTATTGTTATGATTTTGAGGGAGTGGAGTAGTTTTCAAATCTAATTTGGACTCAGTTATGAATGGAATAATTAAAGCACAAGATGTCACATTTTTAATACTGTACAAGAAATAACCGGAGTACAATTAACTTAATCCGACTCACATTTCCACCCAAGGGTTCCCTTACACTTTGTAGCAGTGGTTCCAAAACATTGTCCTACTGGAACCACATTACAAGTCTGAAAAATTGTGACTCTTCAAATGAGAGAACTGAGTGTATGAGCATAATCGGGGACAGCAGGGATCGGGGACACCTGTAACAGCACAGGGTGTGGAATGGAAAACGTTAGGAGCAAACTGAATATTTTCCAACAGCATATAAGGACACATTCTTCATACCTACAGAAGCATGCCTCGAAGTTGTTTCAGTCACAAAGTTTGCAAAGAAGAAATTAGGATTTAAATGGCCAGGAGCCAATGCTGCCTCAGAGCACATAACTACAAAATTGCATTTCACAATCCTCAATTTGGGAAGCACTGTTTACAGGTTTTTTCCCCCCACTTTCCTTAGGACAAAGCCTAAATATGCCACAGCCCTCAAGGATGCACTTTAAGTCTCCAAAGTACAGGATTACATGGGTTCCTCCCATTAGAATGTGGATAGACAACCCTTCTGAAGCGCATCATGTTTGTGAAGATTCCAGCTCAAGCATGAGTCTCACTGCTATCTTGCTGAGTAACTCTAAAATCAAAAGCACCCCCACTTTCTACAGAGGTTGGAAAACTTCTCTCTGCTTCTCAAAGCTGCTCCCAGCTGTCCCAAACTGCAACTGTTTGTGAAATTACACAGAGCCAAAATTCCCTTCATTCCACCCAAGATATTCCAGATTGAGATAGCAACTAAAACTTAACATTTAATAATAATTCCAATGTGTTCCTGATTCTGGGACCCACTTGAATAATTAATGCTTCCAAGGAAGACAATTACAATCTTGCCAGATTCACTAATTCCATTGCGAAGTTAAAATAATGATTTGTTTTCCTCATTCTAACTTTGACTCTATTAATATCAACAGTGCAATTCAAAGAATAGCCAATTAATTCAGGCCTGTTTACCAACTTCTCAGTTGGGAGTTTTCATTATCACACATTTATACTTCCAGTCCCCAAATTATTTAAATTCATATGTCCCATGAATCAATGCAGAGCATTTTCACACTATCCGGACAGATACTCGAATAAGCAAGGATTAGAGGAATAAAGCAAAAGGCTTTTACTTTAGAATGGTGTCATGTATTGATGCAGGCTTGGTTGCCCAAAGCACCTGTGCTATAATTTTCTTTTGTTCTTAATCATTAGTTCATGCATACTTCTGAATTCCAAATATTGAAATTTTCACAGTCAAATGGGACAGCTTTTTCTGAACCACTTTTGTATATACAGACTAGTTTTGTCTGAAGTATGTTGTGGTTTGAAAAGTGCTGTCATTTCCCTGAAAACCACCACACCAAAGCTTGTTTGCTTTATTTGATGCACAAAAGTTACTTGCTAATGTCATTGCTACAGTACCGTTCAAGCTATGTCACACCCCCCCCACCCCATAATTCCAACTCCACCCATAATTTCAATTCCTTAAATGCCAACTTAGCCTTGTGCATCTATGTGGTATTATCTGAATGTAACCAGATTCCCTGTTAAAGCTTATCCCTTACTTATTAAAATAGAATCCAGTTCACGCAACAGTTTCAGTTTCTAAAGCAACAGCAAACAAATAAATTGAGGTGGTGAAAACCCCCCAAAATGCCTATGCAGCTCCAAATCAAATGAGTTTGTGATTTTTGCCTAGTTGTCACCAGATTCAGTGCAGTTGTTTAAAAAACATTCACATAACATCTCTGTGGAAAGTGGACTGCTTGGCTTTCATCAAACGGTTCCTTTTTTCAATTACACATCAAATTTGAAGTTAACACACCCCTGACAGAATTCATTCAGCAGCCTTACAACACGGACCTCGAAACTGAAAGAGGGATTAGGTTTTAAAACCAGTGTAGTCAAATAAATACTGTGGCCATGCACATTTTACTAGATGATAATAAGATAGTCTATTAGAATATTTGTAACCACAAATGCAGCTGCATTTTCAAGATGACATACCTATATTGGACAATTGCAATACAAGGCAACCTCAATTATCCGAACTTCGGATTAACCGAACAAGATCTCAGGGTCCCGATACTGGAGTAAACTGTGTTATCCAAACATTCCATTATTCGAACATAATACTCCCCGCCTATGTCATTTGGATAATCGAAGTTGCCCTGTAATCCTTTTTGACCAGGTCAGATTACTGAAATTCATTTGCGATCATCTGACTAAGTCTTCGGATGTGATTCGCTTTATCCTCCATCGGTGCTTCTCTGACCCAGGAACTCTGAACAAACACTTCAGTTCCAATAAATTCTGGCTCATTCCCACTACTGCATCTGACAAAGTTAAGTTTCATGAAATAAATGTGGAAGTTTGAGAACAGCTAGTTCTCTATAGAAATAATGGTGATTATGAAACTGCTGAATCTTCTTTTAAAAAAAAACTCTCTCTATGCCACTCCAGACCAGAGCAATTTAAATGACTTGCTCACCACCCTCTGAAGTGACCCAGCAAACCCTTTAGTTGAATTTAAGGTAGCAGCTTACCACTGTAAGGACAAATTAAAATGAGCAATAAACATTGGCCTACCCACCAAGGCCAACTTCTCAAAAATAAAGTTTAAAACAGAAGTTGCTGCATCAACATTTCGGTCAGATATTTGAACTTTAGCAGCTTAATATGCTGAACAGCTACTTTTTTTATCATGACTATATTTAACGCAAACTTCAGCTTGCATTTAGTTATGTTTTCGGTTTTTCACAATTCTTCCTGCCCTATCTTTTTTGTCACCAATTACAATGAACGAAAAGACAGACATTCCAATCAAATATCAACTAAACAAGGTAATACAACAGAAGCCAAGATCTATTAAAATTGGTTTAAAAATTGAGGCAGAAAATGGATAGGCTACATTTTATATTAGCACTGGACTGTTATAAATCCCATTTGGGAGAAGCTTCATATCAACACTTACTCAAGTTCAAACTGCTTTGAAAAATTTATTACTGTTTGGCAGTAAATTTTGATTTTTAATTTCCTTTTCAAATCTAAGTGTGAACAGGCCTCTATATAGTGGAATCATTGACTTGTCACATTCACAGCAAACCAGCTAAATTTAGAAAGTTTTGTTTTTAATGAAGCAGCACCTGTTTAGAAGAGTTAGAGTCAGGAACCATTAAAAGTCCTTCATAATTTGAATAAATATTGCCCCAAACAGTTCATACCATAGATGTTTCTACATCTAAATAATCAGAGCTTATTGAAACCAGGTTCTGAACAACGTACAAAAATAACTGGCTAACTAACATTAAAGCAATGTACTATGGATGTTTGTCATCTGAAATAAAAATGCTGGAGGAACTCTGCAGCTCTGATAACATCTGGGGAGGTACACAGAGTTTGGTGTTTCAAGTCAGATATGACCCTTCTTTGGGTAGTCAAAACTGTTGACAAACTAGGAAGAGGAGAAAGTGGAACAGATGTTGAGAATGAACAGAGTAAGTAGCGGAGGCAACATATAAATGAAGGATAGGTGTTAATAGAAAATAGGTCAGCTGTTTTGAAAACAAACCCACACAAACAAGACCCATTTTTGGGTTTTGGTGGGGTGGGGGGGGGGGGGGGGGGGGGGGGGGGGGGGGGGGGGATGGA
>NC_057723.1:52001882-52084451 GCF_004010195.1 Chiloscyllium plagiosum
GGGGGGGGAGATGGAATGTAGTCAAGAGCTTTTCATGAACTGGAATTTCTGGAGAACAAGGGGGCATTGGAATAACTGAAGTGCAGATTATGTACAGTTTCAATAAAAGAACAATCAGCTAGATTGAAAACAGCTAGTTCTCTAAATAAATAACGGTGACTATGAAACTGTTGAATCTTGTTGAAAAAAAAAATTTGGTTTACTAGCGTTTCTAGTTTTTCTTTGCTGTTCATTCACAGGACATGGACATCACTGGCCAGGCCAGTATTTATTGCCGATCCCTAATTTGCCCAGAGGGCAGTTGAGAGTCAACCGTAATGCTGCAGGTCTACAGTCACATATAGGCAAGGGTGTCAGATTTCCTTCCCTGAAGGACATTAGTGAACCAGATGGGATTTTCCTGACAACCAACAACAGTTTCATGATCTTTCCAGATGACCACTGAATTCAGATTCCAACATTTGCCATGGCAGGATTTGAACCAGGATTCCCAGAACATTGCCTGCACTTCTGGATTAATAGTCTTAAATGAGCAGAATATGTAGATATAATGATAGGGAAGGTAAGCGTTCTTCGTAAGTGTAAGAGGATCTGCAAATAGGAAAGTGGTTACAATGCAGTTCCCAACGTGACCATAACGGGAATGGAATCAGTTCCAAAAATAGCAAGTTTGTGCTAAGGGCTAAAAGTGGTTTAATTCTTTCTGAATTTTAAACACAGAAAATAGGAGGAGTACACTATTCAATTCATATATTCCTGCTTTGCCTTATACTCTTTAGCCCCAAGAACTATATTAACTCTACTTTGAAAAAAATGTCTTGATCTAAACTGCTTTTCTGTGGCAGAGAATTTCCACAGGTTCATCGCAGTCTGGGTGAAGAAATTTCTCTTCATCTCAGTCCTAATAGGTTACCCTGTCATCCCATTCCTACCTACTTAACCCTCCCCCTCATCTTTATTCCAGGCCCCTGGAGGGAGACAGAACAATTGCCCATGTGCACAGGGACATGAGTTCACAGTCTTCTCTCTCAAACAGCAGTTTCTTAATGAGCATCCAGATAAGTCAACATATATATTGATTGGGTGACCATTACAATCAGTGAGCCTTAACAGTAAAGATTAAGCCATCTACTGTTACACAATGAATATTCCTCACCTTAACTGGCTTCACACAATACTTCTCACCTTGTTAAACTGACCATACATACTGAATGCTTCCAATTGCCCGACATAATGAATGTTTTTCCATCTTGTTAACCCATTACCCTTGCCTCCAGCACCCCATTGTTAGCTGCACGTTTTATCTGATTGGAGTCATACTCAGCTGAACCACTTGTTTCACAAAACTCAGAGCTCAACTCTTTTCCTATTTGCTTATACCTATACACATTCTTAACCCCATATCCTTAATCCTCCCACTTCCTCCAAACGAAAGGAGTAGCCACGGGCACCCGCATGGGCCCCAGCTATGCCGGTCGCATCTATCTGGCATGGTAGCTCAGTGGTTAGCACTGCTGTCTCACAGCACCAGGGTATTGCATTTGATTCTACCGTTGGGCGACAGTACATTCTCCCCATGTCTGTGTGGGTTTCCTCTGGGTGCTCAGGTTTCCTCCCACAATCCAAAGACATGCAGGGTACGTGAACTGGTCATGCTAAATTGTCATAATGTTCAGGTTAGGTGCATTAGTCACGGGTAAGTATAGGATAATAGGATAGGGGAATGGATCTTCAGAAGATTGGTGTGGATTTGTTGAGCTGAAGGGCCTGTTTCCACACTGTAGGGATTCTATGATTCTATCCTCTCAAGTGGAGGGAGAAGATACCATAGCACAATTTTAAAGAATAGTAAGGGAGTTAACCCTGGAGTCCTGACCAATCAACATTGCAAAAGCAGGTCACTTGGCAACTATCATATTGCTGTTTGTGGGAGCTTATTGTGCCCTGTTTCATTGGCTGAGTAAAAAAAATTTCATTGACCGTAATGAGCCTTGCTGAGGTTCATACAAATGTGACTTTCTTTCTTTATGTATTCTATTTATTCATTAACAACTTCACTGAGGGGTGGCACTACAAACAATCCATCTCTACCTTAATGATATTGTTGCATTACCTTGTAAGATTGACACCCAAATCTTCCCATCGCAGATATAAAGGTCTTTCTTGAAAACATCAAACCAGAGACGGCTGGCTTCAGTCTCAGTGCAGGGTGGGTGGCTTCCAATTGTCACCTTCATGTCTGTTTCTGATTTCAACACAAGAGGAGATCAACAACGTTCGTATTTACCAGAGACGAGTCATTGAGTTAGACACTGTGTGGCTTCACTATGGCTAGGAGAAAGTGAGGTCTGCAGATGCTGGAGATCAGAGCTGAAAATTTCATTTCCCCTCCTCCCACCTTGTCTCAGTCAAATCCATCGAACTCAGCACCGCCTTCCTAACCTGCAATCTTCTTCCCCACCTCTCCCCCCGCACCCCAGTCTCGCCTATCACCCTCACCTTGACCTCTTTCCACCTATCACATTTCCGACGCCCCTCCCCCAAGTCCCTCCTCCCTACCTTTTATCTTAGCCTGCTGGACAAACTTTCCTCATTCCTGAAGAAGGGCTTATGCCCGAAACATCGATTCTCCTGTTCCCTGGATGCTGCCTGACCTGCTGCGCTTTTCCAGCAACGCATTTTCAGCCCATATCCTTAGTCCCCTGGTTCAGGATTCCAGAGCCTTTGGGAACATCCTTTACGCGTAGAGTTCTATGAGATTATCCCCTCATTCTTCTTAACTCCAGTGACTTTAGACCTCAGGTCAGACAACACAGATACAGGCCCTTCAGTCCAACTCATCCTTATCTTAAACTGAACTAGTCCTATTTGCCTACATATCCCTCTAACTCTTCCTATCCATGTTCTTGCTCAAATGCCTTTTACATGTTGTCATATTACCAGGAACTATCACTTCCTCTGGCAGCTGGTTCCATCCACGCACCGCTCCATGAGAGAAAAGATTGCCCCTCAGGTCCCTTTTAAATCTTTCTCCTATCGCCCTATAGCTATGCCCTCTAGTTTTTTACTCCCCTACCCTGTTGAAAGGAGCTTATCTATTCACCCTATCCATGCCCCTCATGATTTTGTAACCCCTATAAGGTCAGTGTCACTTGAAGCGGTTGAAGTTTACCTTCATCATTCAACAATAACTGTTTGCTTAGTTATGTAATTGAAGCAAAAGAGCCATTTCAATATGATGAAAACAGCAACTGAGTCTTATAGAATTGGTCCTAAGCAAGTATTCAACACATTTTAAAGTGACAGTCTTCCAGTAGTTTTCTTAATTCCCAGCTATGGTATCAAGCAAAAAACCTACCTAGTCTAATTGAATTTACTCCCAGAATGCTTGCTCCAAAGTTCTTCCTTAAATAATCATAATAGATTATTGGAGCTGCTGGTTTGGAAAATATTGCAAAGATTTTTTTTAAAAATAATTTGCTCTGTGTTATGCACACGAGTGAAGTACTTGGGTGTATGTTGAATCGGCTCAAAAAGTGATTTTCTTAGTTTGACAATTAATATATATTGCTGAAAATGTGTTGCTGGAAAGGCGCAGGTCAGGCAGCATCCAAGGAACAGGAGAGTCAACGTTTCGGGCATAAGCCCTTCTTCTGATCTCCAGCATCTGCAGCCCTCACTTTCTCCTCCAATTAATATATATTCCAGGTTTGAAATGGTAAATAATTTTCCTACTTTTAAAATATTTCATTTGGAAAGAAAATGTTTTTCTGACATTGTATTTATCTTGAGACCCACAAGTAGTTCACATCATGCTTGATTATTTGAAGTGTGTAACATTTTCAGATCTGAATATCTGGAATTAATGTTTGCTAATTATTAAGACTGTTTGTACCTTATTGTTGCACATAGTATGCTTGTCTTGTAAGTCCTACATGCCATAATGCATTCTAATATCTGTACACTTGAGGTCATGCAAAATTTGTCTGTTGTCTTTACTAAGATCAGTTACCTATCACTGTGGCTGCAGTCTATATTGACTCCTGAATAAGCATGCCTCGATTTAAAATGCTCATTCTGGTTTTCAAACGCTTCATCACCTCGCCCCTTCCGGTCTTTAGATTCCCACAGAACCAGAGGTTTCTTCCTATTCTGGACTGTTGAGCATTCCCAAGTTTATTGTTGCAGAATTGATGGCTATAACATTGATCATAAAGGCCCTGGAATTCCTGTCTGTGCATCTGCCTTCAAGATGCTTTCTAATATCTCTTGCTTGACTAAGCTTTTCGTCATCTGTGTTAACATCATCTTTCAATGATTTGTAGCTCACTTTTACTTTACAATGTTCCTCAGGGGACCTTGGCACCTTTTTCATTTTGTTTTAAATTTGCTACTTATGTATTGGCATAATATGGCATTAGTTTTGTTGGTTCAATAACCCCTCTCATTTTGTGCTGCCTGTCATTTCCTCAAGGCCAACACCTAACTTCATATCTCCATTTCTCGAAATGGTGGGGTTGGGAACCAGTTATACTGATGATTGTGTGCACAATTAGAATTGCACCCCTTTATTTTATTCTGGTGAACCCTTTTTCATCAAGTAGTTCTTCCTAACATGATATTTGTTCAAAGTCAATATCACTCAATACCCCGCCATGGCAATTCACCTGACAAAGGAGCAGTACTCCGGAAGCTTGCGATTTCAAATAAACCAGTTGGACCATAACCTAGGGTCATGTGACTTCTGACTTATCCAGCCCAGTCCAGCACCAGCACGTCCACATTACGGCAGGTCCATGCATCTGTCAAGATGCCTCTTAAATGTTGCTATTGTATCTGCCACCTCCACCTCTGGCAGCGTATTCCAGGTACCCGCCACCCTTTGTGTAAAAAAGAAATTGCCTCCCATATCACTTTTAAACCTTACCCCAAATATCCCTTAATAATTGACATTTCTAATCTTGGAAAATAGATTTTGGCTATCCATTTTATCCATGCCTCCCAGTTTTGTAAATTTCTGTCCAGTCACTCCTCATCCTTCATTCAAGTGAAAACTGGCCAAGCTTGTCCAATCTCATGGCTAATACCCTCCAAACCACACCAACATCCTGGTAAACTCTTTCTATACCCTCTCCAATGCCTCCACATTCTTCTGATCATTGTATTAGTTGCTGCAGACTGCCACAAATTACAATGCTTTAATCAGAGCACGAGAAGTCTTTGTTCTGTGTTAGCAGTTGGTGACAAAGTTATTCTGAGATGCTGTGTTTCAGTGCATTTTGATTATGAACCCATAAAACAGTCAAGTTCTCATGTTATGAGTCATTAGCTGATGGAGTGCATATGCTTATAAGGTAATGGGAAGCAGTTGTTAACAGTGAGTCTGCCTTGGGGGAATGTACTGGTGTTATGCTCAGAGATATTCTTAGAGAGCATTATCTAAATTAGCAAAGTGATCAGCTGTTTTGCCAATGTTTTCTGAAGTAGGTTTGCTTGTACATCGAGCAAACCTTTTAGTTTTATATCGCTGAACTTACCTTGTCCATAAGAGTCTTTCCTTGCCTCTTTGACTCTGTGCCACTGAACTGCTGACCACTCACTCCATTCTTGGCCTGTATACCACTTGATAATGATGCCCTATCTTCAGGAACAAGCCCATACCTTTCAAAATAGCTGTCATCCTCTTCTTCCTTTATATATTAAAAAGCCCAAACTACAGCCCCACCTCTAATGTTTCCAATCTTTGTCAAATTTTGATTTTTTTCCCTCTGCAGTTCCACGTTTGAACCTTTCCAATCATGTTTCCACACTGAAAATACTCGGAGTCACAAGTGCCATTCTCTGGGACTTTCTCCAATGCTACTACTCCACTGTTCAACAATTATCTGGACAATCTCCAGGAAGTTTCTTTTCTCTTACTTTTATTTCTGGAGCTCCCCAAAAACCTTTGGCCATATCTATCCCCTGTTCTTTGGCACCATTAGCTGCAAACGATTAAAGTAAACTTCCATATTTACATTGTTACCACCCAGCTTTACCTTTCCACTGCCTCTCTTGTCAAAATGCTGGATTGACATGCAGTATTGGATAAATTGCAATTTACATCACAATTTCCTTTCTGGTCTGGCAAGAGAGACTGGACTGGTATAGGAAGGATATTATTGAACCAAAAAGGGTGCAAAAAAGATTTACCAGAATGTCACTGGGACTGGAGGGCTTTGAGTTATAAGGAAAGGCTGGAAATACTGGGACCTATTTCCGTGTAGCATAGGAGGCTTGGTGGTGGTCTTAGGGGCTTAAAAAGTCATTAAGGGCATATGTAAAGGTGAATAGCCATAGCCTTTTCCCCAGGGGGAGTCCAAAACTAGATGGCATAGGTTTATGATGAGGGGGGAAAAGATTTAAAAGGGTTCTAAGGGGCAACTTTTCCCTGCAGAAGCTGGTGTGTGCATAGAATGAACTGCCAGAGGAAGTGGAGAAGGCTGGTACAATTAAAACATTTAAAAGACATCTGGGCAGGTATATGAATAGGAAGAGTTTGGAGTAAAATGGACCAAATGCAGGTAAATAGGGCTAGATTACTTTAGGATATCCGACTAGCATGGAGGAGTTGACTGGATGGTCTGTTTCAATGCTGTACATCTGACTCTATGTGAATGATGGAGATGTCTGGAGGTTGGTTAGCTAAGTTAGCTGGATGGCTAATTTGTAATGCAGAGCTCTGCCAACAGAGTGCATTCAATTCCTGTACTAGCTGAGATCACCATGAAAGCCCCACACCTTCTCAATGTCACCATTCGCCTGAAGCATCGTGACACTCTGGTTAAACTCACCAACAGATAGCTCTATCTAATGAGAGAGCAACGCTATTGTCCTCTGGGAAAATGGAAACTTTACCAGTTGTGATGTCACCAGGAATGATCTATCAGGGCAGGAGTTCAGCTTTTAGCAATGTTCTGGCTGGACAGCCAGAATCAGATTTGAGCTGTTCCTAATGTTCCACTAATGGAGCTAGACAGCACATCTTCCCTGGCCCATCCTCCAGCAGTTGAAGGTCCAGAGAGTTGAAATAGAGTGCACCACTTGGTGAGTTAGCAGGTTGTGCTTTGCGATTTTTGCAGTCAACCTAGAGGTGCATCATTATGAAGTGGGGTGTCATCATCTGTCCAGTGTGGGTCATGCCTGACTGGCAATTACAGGAGTTTGATTTTTTTTTTTAAGAAACGACATCCAGTATAATGGGAACTCTTTCATCGGTGAACCAAGAGAGTGAACGCCAGCAAACATTCCACCAAGCAACTGATTGGGACTTCTTTACATACCAATCCATTGCTGGATGCTAAAACAGTCCACATACTATGCAGTTCAAATTACCCAAGTTACCACCCCCACAATTCACGGTCCTGGGAGGGCCGTTAGCTGAAGAAAATCCAACCTTGGATAGCTCAGTCACTCACTTGCGAAATCACAGAAACAACAACTCTCAACCTATTTCATACTGATTGTGCAGATTATTTAAATGCTGCTGGACACCCCCTGTTGGATCAATCTGTTTCAATTCAGTTTTGAAACAAACTAAAGCAAGATGTCTGAAGATTTTAAACTTGAAAGCACTTTCAAGTTGTAGCTACAAATTAACAACAGGAATTGAAGAATTTAGTCTACTTACGTTGATCCGCAGTTAATTCAACACCATGAGTGACATGCACAAAGCAGTAATTGGATCCAAGTTATCTGACACTGGTTTATCAAATAACCTATAAAAGTCTTTTCATTAAACACATTTAAATAGCTACTGTTCGGATAGTGTTTGCTTCATTGAAGGCACGGGCAAGATACTTAATACTGATAGTCTTTTTGATAAGTGTTAATTACAACTTCAACACTTATAAACTCCACATGCAAACAGAGGACTAGTTGTGAATGGATAATCTGTGGTGCAGATTCAATGCACACCCGCCACACAGAACAACTCGTACTGCAAACAAAAAATTGTTTCTCTTCACCATACTCTCAATAAACAGATGCTTGGCACAAAATGAAAGAACTTTTTTTTGTAAAAATCACTTTGTATTGACCTTACTGTCAATATGAGAATTAAGCCACATACACGAGAAAGACAATAGATAAGGCTATTCAATCCACTGATTTTGTGCCGGTATTTTCCAAAATCAAACCAGTTAGTCTCACTTTTTACCCCATTCATTTCCTGCACTTTTTTTTTTTAAGGTTGACGGTTACTTTAAATCTGCATTCACAACCCCATCAGGTAATGTATTCCAAAATGTGAGTAATAACTCTTCTCCACAACTTCTGACCACTCATTAGTTTTTTAATGAAACTTCTCTCTACAAATTGCCTGTTTTTAAAAAATAATTACTTTAAATTCACACACTTTCATGATGTTTACTCCAAAATAAGGAACATTTCAGGGACTAAAGAAAGGCTTGTCAAATCTCCCCACAGCTTTCGATTCTCTCTAGAAAGTGCAATCCTGTCTTCTCCAGCCTATCCACCAACTGTAACTCATCTCTAGAAACGTTCTGGTAAAGTGCACTGTCAACATATTTCTACCCATGATGGTATGATAAATTTAATAATTTTAAGATTTAGTTTAAGAATCCTATTTGGATCTATTTAAAGTTAGCCAAAGTTCAATTTAGTATAGGAGCTCATATGATGCAACACAAAGTTCAAACCTGAATCTTCAATCAGCATTGTAGGAATGCAGAAGAGTAGATCAGAGGACATTAGGATAAAAGAACATGACAGACAAACGTGAACTATTGTTTTGTATTGGACTCAATCAACTTCAACGGAACTAGATTTGCAATCCATCTCAAAAGCAAACAACTTCCCTCATTCAAAGTTATTAGGTTACTGTCAAAGTTTCAAAAATGAACGTTTTCTATTATGTCCACCTCAACAGGAACACGAGCATCCAAGCACTAAAATGCAAATTACCTCTGGATACTGTGGACATGCGTAAATGAAATGTGCTGTATTACTTCAGCCACATAAATGAAACGGTGGTCTGAAAGGTTTATCACTTACTGCAGAAGTTCATTTTAGACTTTCATAACCTTCTGCATAATAGCTTCTACTGTCTAGGTTTCTGCTCCAAATTATTTGGACAAAGCAATGTTTTAACTGAATTTCTACTGTACCTTCTCTCTAGTGTGGACCCTAAAACTACATACAGCACTCCAACAGAGGAACTTTAGGCAAGTATTGCTGTATTTTAAAAATATTAATACAAAATTTAAACTCACAATAGTGGGAATGTGAATCCACAAGTTCGAAAACAGTCAAGAATAACCTGCACTGTACACAGCTAGAATGTCATACGAATTGCTGCAATCACTGCATTAATGCTACACAAGATATTCACACATTATTTTGGTGGGAAAGTGATACTTAATAACACTTAAATATCTCTAGATGTTTACAAAGGAGAAAGACCATCCAGCATATCGTCATCCATTTAGCATCCACTTTTCTTTTACATAATCCCAACATATTGCTTCCATTGCCCCCTCAGGAGGCACACTCTGAAGAACTTTCACGAATCAGTCCTAGAATTATCCTTTACACATTTGAACTTGTGTCTCCAGTTCTATGCGCACACACGCACAATTTAAACCCAAGTGATATTCTGGGCTCATACTTCTTTGACCTGTCAGCTGACTTTTGTTTTCAGAAACTGAACAGTTCAAGTCCATCCATCGTTTCCAGGCTAGATCAACCTTTGGCACTGGATATAAATCTGCACTACTATAGCACTTGTTTCTTAGCATTATTTAAAGATGTGGCCAGACCAAATTCCTATAAAATTTGATCATTGCTTCCTTTAATTTGTATTCTACTGTTTTGACAATAATGCTCAAAGTACAATTAGCATCTCTCTGCATGTTCTGGGCCTGTTTAAGAACAAGTGTACCACAACTGCTTGTCTTCTTCCATCTTCAACCCATTTCAAAATCAGACTCAAGTCCAAAAGTATAGGTTACGAAAATAATTCTCTGCTCGCTAGGCCTCCATGGTCTTCTCTGCACCACGTCTTCTCTGTCCATGCAATCCAATTCAATAACAAACTCAAAGAGACCATTATGCCAAGTTAGATAATCTCAGCCAATGCAACAATGAGGCAGACATGAATTGCTTTAGACCACACTGGACTGAACACAAAAGCTGGTAAAAACAATGATCTCAGATGCTGGAAACCAGATTCTGGATTAGTGGTGCTGGAAGAGCACAGCAGTTCAGGCAGCATCCAAGGAGCAGTGAAATCGATGTTTCGGGCAAAAGCCCTTCATCAGGAATAAAGTCAGAGAGCCTGAAGCACTTCCACTTCTGCTCTTCCAGTAACCTGCAGGAGTGATCCATGCATCAGTATTGGGAGATCAACAGCTTAAGGTGTGTGCTGTATTCACCCTTACCCTCACTGACTCCATAGATGAGCCGACACTAAAATGAAAACTGACCTGCTTGGTTAAGGGATACTGAGAAATATGACATTTTGTGATTGGTGACACTCAAACATATAACAGTGAAGCAAGATAATGAAGATAATCTTAATATCAAAATTACTAATTGATAGTAACATTGTGATCAACTGAAGAAAGCAGAGTTCATTACTAATCTTAGCAGTATATCTGGATAAAACAAAGGCTCGCTGGAATAGCAGACCTCACTATGAATAGGTAAATATAGCTCAATTATTTAAAGCTTTTATGTTCACACCTGTTGTGCCATATACTTAGCCCCATCCACTGACTTCCATGCTTCAAGCACTCTTCAGTAAAATAAACATGCAATAGTGAGCCAAACTGCAATTTGAATGAAACATCAGTTCAATCGTTTGCTGCCTTCTGAGCGAACATGTTTTGAGTTCATCTGAATTCAACATGCCATTCCAAGCAGAAGCACAGCCAACAGATCATTTCTAACCACCTGGTGTTTTACAGCTATTTTCAAGCTGCTCAGACATGCTATGACAACCCTCTGGAGGAGATGGGAATTGAACTCAGGACTCTAGCCTGAGGTAGGGACACTACCACTGGGCCAGATCCTGTGTTTTCATTCTCTTAAGCAAAAAAGGAATCAAGTTAGACCAGCCCTAGTGTGGTACTGTGAAAAAGAACAACAGAAACGGACAAGAACCTGACCAGAAAGGTAGCAAAATCACATTTGAGTTATTATCCAGGGTAATGACGCACCAAGGTAATGAACAGCACTTGCCCCTTTTTGATTTGCACACAAGTACACATACAACCACAGAAAGAGCTGTGCACTATGACCCTTTCTCCAAGGCCTGCTGCTTTCACTTCTTGGTGGTCAGTTTATCAAGGCGCGGGAGCAAACCTAGAAGGAAGCTCTTTCACCTGTCCGCCCCTCTGCACGCAGTGCCCATAGATCAAGAACATGTGGTTGAAATGCAAACCAAAAATTTAAAAGCAACCCTTCAAAAGAAAAACTAGACACGGGCTGCCCAGTTGAACACCAAATAATTTTGAAACAGTTTCATCCAAGCCACAAAAACTGCATGCGGTTTGGCACCCAGTGAACCTACTTATCCTGTTTCATAATACTACAGTATGCACCTTCCCAGACCACCCCCCGCCTCTGTCAAAAAAGAGAGACAGAAAGATTCCCTACTAAGGGGTCCTACACTGTCAGACATTATCCACATTGGGAACAAATGTCCCCTCACCATTTGAAGGACACAAGGAAATTTCCCTAAGATACCTTAGATTCTGGGACATTACACCAGAGCCTCCTTCATTATGCAATACCAAGTTTCAGATGGAGTGGGTCAGTTCCCCTGCAAGCCTACTACATGCTTGAACCACTAAGCTTTCAATTGGAGTCAGGACCAATATGATTTAGACTACATTCTAAATATTAATTGACATCCTCCCTGACAATTCCTCTGGCATTACCCAGCACACTCCTGTGTCAGCCAGTGCAGCTTCGTTGTCGGATGAAGCCGCCCCTGAGCAGCAGTTCCCGTACAACAGCACCAATCCTTCAGAGAGCACACACTGTGGCACACAGCAACCTTTCCCAAAGTGAAGGGGCACCATCAGGGACCTGTTAATCTTCACTAGTCACTCTGCAGGTGTATAGAAATCAGATCAGGATGACAAAAACATCCCAAACCCAAAAGCTCTCAAAGTCTAGAGTAAGCACTCATGATCGACACCTTCTCCTGATCAAGAATGTGGCGGTGCCAATGTTGGACTGGAGTGGACAAAGTCAAAAATCACACAACACCACTACCTCAAAGAGAGGGGCTCCAAAAGCTTGTGGTTTCAAATAAACCAGTTGGGCTGTAACCTGGTGTCGTGGATTTTTGACTCTGATCAAGGATAAGAAAGGTGCTTGACAGACCAATCCTTTTGAAACAGTGGATCTATGAAAACCATACAGAGCAGTTTTTACCTGTTATGCTTAAGTATATCGTAAATTGATAAAGTCATTCCGTTCTCAAATGGTTATGCAACATGCAGTTTCTAATAACTCTACTCTTAGTTCCAACGAATAGTCAAAATTTCCCCAATGTCAATGGAAGAAACCTTTATTGCAGGTTCAATTACATGCAGGAATACACATGCTAAAGCCAACATAATCAATCAGTTGCTTACACAAAAACCTACTACATATGCTCCGTTGAGTCGACAGCTTAAAATACAATTTTGTATAGTGTGCGCAATATCTTTACATATTTCTTGTTCAAAAAAATCTACAAACTTTCGACTCCATGGACAGGTCAGGAAAACTACTCCACCCAAGATAATCATCTCAAATCCCCTCTACATTATTTTAGCAAAGCAACTTATTTTAAAATAAAACAGATCAAAAACAAATGGGCAAAAAGAATCCAAAAATGCATTATGTGCTCATGTTTTAATACACCAATGCAAAATCTCATAGTCAAAATGCATTTGCATTGGTGTTGGTATCTGCTTAACCACATTAACTCAGCTCTTTGGCTAATGACATGATAGACCATGAATTCACAATACTGTATGGGGAAGTAAGAGATGCAAAACCACATCCTATCCTCAGCTGCCCAACCCATAGGGTCATCTTACAAAAAGGGGACAGAGAGACAGAGGTCAACCTTAGACTCTGCTGTTTCATTGCAACTTAGATGAAGCCTTTAAATTCTTGGGAAAACAGTTTAACACGAGTACTGGAGCCACGGATTCACCAGTACCCAGTGTCACTTAGACTTAAGTAAAGAATGAAGTTTCCAGGATAGTCAGAGGTACTTCAAACAAAATTAACAACTTCTGAAACTCAGTCACTCACGTAGGAAAGCTGAGCGGCTAGTTTACACAGCAAACAAAGACGCAATGATCCATTTGTGGGGCTCTTTCGAGGGAAGAATAGCGTTTTGAGAGGCTTTACATCATTTGAATCACCGTGAAAAGTGGGCCTCAATAATGCATCTGAAAGATTGCACCTTGAACAATACTGCATTAAAACATGCACTGCAGTCAAAGGAGCTTGAATTCAATGCTGGATTTCATTTAACGTTGTTGAGAATCGAAAACATGGCATAGATCTCTAGCTTTTGAAAAAGTGCAACCTATCATTTATTGCTAATCAATTTAAATATGGCCAGCTGGTCCAATGTAGTGAAGACAACTGCTGGACAGTAGAAATCTAAAGACTAATAGCAGACAATAAACAGAAAGAGAACAAGACACTCTCCAGGTCACTCTTTTAAGACAGGAACAACAAAACATTAAAACAGATGGTCTATTTGGTTACTGATAGGATTGATCAAGGCATATGATATGAACCTGAAATGACAGCTCAAGACTTTCAGTTTTTCATCAAAAATGGCCTGGGGCTTTGGAACTCATTTCTACAGTATTTGTTAAAATGTTGCAGAAATTCCTCGCTACGTTAAGATGTGGTGAATTTCAGCCACTCCGGGGCTTATAACAGTGTGTAAGCCCGGAGTTCCCCCACACCTCAAACTGCAAATCAGCAGCAAAACGCCGCTGCACTGTGCTCACTGCGACCAAAACAAAAACTTCTTGCACATGCCCCGGTCTCCCTGTGAAAAGCCGCTGGACGAACAAAGAAAGGTTTCCTTTTTATTTCCGCCAGGGAACGGTCAGGCAGAGGAGTGGAGATAAAGAAATCAACAGTTCCGTCCTACATTTTTTTTAAATAAAACAAAACCCGAGAACGCCCTCATTTCCAAACTAACACCCGACCCATTTCGCGGAAAAGAAACACGTGTAGAAACACCTCGGTGAGGGTGCGCTGCTGGCTCCGCTCGATCCAACTCCACAGCGGGGCAGGGGACAGGAGGGGGAAGCGGTGACCCAGAGAGACACAGAGTGAGACAGAGAGAGAGAGAGAGCCCCCCGAGCTGGGAGAGAGAGAGAGAGCGCCCCCCCAGCCCTCACCTTGTAAACCTTGCCGAAGGCGCCGTCGCCCAGCTCCCCGATCACTTGCCAGCTCTCCTCCGGGTTGCAGTCCCGCCGGACGTGCTCGTACTGTTTGTTCTTCTTCTTCTCAAAAGTGGAGAGCCTCAGGATCTTCTTGAAGTTGGCGAATGCCATATCTGCGGAGCGGGGAGGACCCGCCGGCTCGGTGTCTGGGTGGGGTAGCGGGCTGTGGAATGGACAGGAAGCCACCCGAGCCCGGCTACAGCTCCCCCGGAGGCGGCTGGCTCCTCACCCCAGTCACTTGGAACAGCGCATCACTCCGGACTCCGGACTCCGCTTCTCCCAGGTCCCGGTCACACACACAGCAACTCCCCCAGAGGCTCAAACTACAGCTCGGTCCACCTGCCGCCTCCCTCCCGCTCACAACCGTCAGCCCCGGCTTCCGCAACCCATTGGCCCGTCCCTGTCTTGTCCCCGCCCCCAATGTCCCATCTCTGCCCTATCTCCACCCCCATTGGCCTGAACGTATCCTATCTCCGCCCCATCGGCCTGTCCCAGCCCTAACCCGGTCCCTATTGGCCAAACCTTATTCTATCCCCGCCCCATCGGCCAGCCCCAGCCCTATGTCCCCATTGGCCAGACTCACCCTATCCCCGCCCCATCAGCGTGTCCCTGCCCTATTGCCACCCCCATTGGCAAGCCCCATCCGTGCACCCGCCCCATTGGCCGGCCCTGCTCTATCCCGCTCCCATCGGCCCGTCCTGGCATTGTCCCGCCCCATTTACGGTCCTAGACCCGTTCCCATTGGTCTATCTCTACCCCTTCTTCACTTTAATTGTTCCATCACTAAAGTCCCAGACCTCTCAGCATCCCATTGGTTAATACTCAACGTGTCCGCCCAATAGTCCACTCTCATTGGTCCGTGTCCACTTCTCCCGCCCCTACCTGCGCTCATTGGTGATTTTCCTTCTTCCCCTGTGCAGCTCTGTAATTTTGTTTATAATTTATATACGATTGGGTAAACGATTTGGATGAGGATTTAGGAGGAGTGATTAAGTCAGTTTGTGATTGAGATCCAGGAGATGGTGGAGTGGACAGTGTGTAATGTTATTTAGTTAAAAATCACACAACACCAGGTTACAGTCCAACAGGTTTGTTTGGAAGCACTAGCTTTCGCGGCGCTGCTCCTTCATCAGGTGGTTGTGGAGAATAAGATCATAAGACACAGAATTTATAGCAAAAGTTTACAGTGTGATGGAACTGAAATTATATATTGAAAAAGACCTGGATTGTTTGTTAAGTCTCTCATCATTTAGAATGACCATATTGATTTCAGTTCTTCCATATGTAAGTCGCAAACCTTTTTTTTAAAGTTACAAGTGAACTTTAACAATTGGTGTCATGTCAGCCCAGATAATGCATTTAAGGTGTGAGCTGCCCTGTGTGAGACTGTCTGTGCCGCAATGGTCAGACTGATTCTAATCTAAAAAATCGATTCACAGAATCTTACATGGATTCATGCAGTTTTTGAGCAAAGTAAAATGTAATTTTGCAAGTACAAATTCACTTCACAAACTTATATGTGTATGTGTGCATGTGGGTGTGTGTGTGTGTGGCGGGGGAGGGTAGTTGCAGGGCTTATGAGTGTCTGTGAGAGTGTGTATGTGTGTGAGTGTAAAGGGGTATAAGTTTGTGAGAGGGTGCGCGTGTGAGTGTGGGAGTGTATGAGAGAGCGCTTGTGTATGAGAAAGGGTCTGCGTGAGTGTATGGGTCTGTAGGATGTGAGTGTGTGTCTGTAGGAGTATGTCTGTGGAGGAGTGTCTGTGTGTCTGTTCTGTCTTGTGTGTGCATCTGTTTGTGTGTCAGTCTGTGTGTGTCGTCTGTCTGTGTGTGCGTATAGTGAAATGGGTCACTTGTAGGGTGACAAGAACCCAAGGCTATCCTCATGGGTACCGAACTTGGCTATGAGCCTCTGCTCGGCCACTTTTCGTTTTTGCCTGTCCCGAAGTCTGCCTTGGACGACGGTCACCTAAAGGTCCGAGGTCGAATGTCCTGGATTGCTGAAGTGTTCTCCGACTGGGAGGGCTCACTGTTGATTGTTGTGTGGTGTCCATTTATCCGTTGTATGGTGTTGAATGGTACAACGTTGTCACAGTAGACTCTGCAAGATGTGTCAGAATCTCGGCACAGATACCACCATTACGCATGGGGACACCTTCCACTATGCATGTGGCAGGTACTCATGCGACTCAACCAATGTTGTCTATCTCATACGCTGCAGGCAAGAATGCCCTGAGGCATGGTACATTAGCAAGACCAAGCCGAGGCTATGGCAATGGATGAATGGACACCATACAACAATCAACAGACAGGAGTATTCCCTCCCAGTCGGAGAACATTTCAGCGGTCCGGGACATTCAACCTCAGACCTTCAGGTGACCATCCTCCAAGGTGGACTTCGGGACAGGCAACAACGAAAAGTGGCTGAGCAGAGGCTGATAGCTGAGTTTGGTAGCCATGAGGATGGCCTCAACCGGGACCTTGGGTTCATGTCACACTACAGGTGACCCCATTGCACTATACACATACACATAGACAGACGCACACACACACAGACTCATACACTCACGCAGACCCTCTGTCATACGCTTACACATACTCTCCCACACTCACGCACACACCGTCTCACAGTCCTATACCCCTTTACACTCACACACATACACTCTCTCACAGACACTCATAACCCCCGCCACCCTCTTCCCCCCCGCCCTCCACACACACAAACACCCACATGCACACATACACATATAAGTTTGTGAGGTGAATTTGTACTTGCAAAATTACATTTTACTTTGCTCAAAAACTGCATGAATCCATGTAAGATTCTGTGAATCAATTTTTTTAGATTAGAATCAGTCTGACCATTGCGGCACAGACAGTCTCACACAGGACAGCTCACACCTTAAATGCATTATCTGGGCTGACATGACACCAATTGTTAAAGTTCACTTGAGAATGTAACTTTAAAAAAAAGGTTTGCGACTTACATATGGAAGAACTGAAACCAACATGGTAATTCTAAAAGATGAGAGACTTAATAAACAATCCAGGTCTTTTTCAATATATAATTTAAGTAATATCACACTGTAAACTTTTGCTATAAATTCTGTGTCTTACGATCTTTTACTCTACAACCACCTGATGAAGGAGCAGCGCTCCAAAACCTAGTGCTTCCAATTAAACCTGTTGGATTATAACCTGGTGTTGTGTGATTTTTAACTTTGTACACCTCAGTCCAACACCCGCATCTCCAAATCATAATGTTATCTAAGATTACAAATAAAGTTGTACATGAAATTTAATTTGGATAAATGTGAAGTATTGCATTTTGGTAAAACAAACAAGGGCAGGACATATACAATTAATGGTAGGACTCTGCGAAGTATTGTCAAACAGAGAGACCTAGAAGTTCAGGTAAATAATTCTTTGAAAGTTGCATCACATATAGCTGGAGTGGTTAAGAAAGCATTTAAGATACTGCCTTCACTGATCAAATCATTGAGTATAGTTGGTTCTAATGCGAATTGGCGTTAACGTGATTCAAAAATTTAGACTTATCTGTAGAACACAAACTTTCCTTATCTGTATTAGTTACAATGCAATTTCGGCACCATTAGTTTAACTGGCAAGGCTATTGTGTGATTTTCTTAAAATGCAAGATTGCACGAGAACGGAATGAATGTGTTAAATCAGAACCGGCTGTATAGGAGTTGGAATGCTATGTTGAGCTTGTTGAGGGGTGACTTTATAGAGGTTTATAAAATTAGGTGGGGCATACATGAGGTGAATAGCAAAGGTCTTTTCCCGAGGGAGTTTGAGTACAGGGGAGAAAATTTTAAAAGGAACCCGAGGGGCAACTTCTTCACTCAGAGGATGGTTTTTGTGTGGAGTAAACTACCAGAGGAAGTGGTGGATGCAGGTGCAGTTACAACATTTAAAAGACATTTGGATAGGTACATGAATAAGAAAGGTTGAGAGGGATATGGGCCAAATGCAGGCAAGTGGGACGAGTTTAGTTTGGGAAACTTGATTGGCATGGATGAGTTGGACTGAAGGATGTGATTCAATGTGTATGACTCCATGATTCTATGACTCCTGATTATCAGATTCACTGGAGATCACAGCCTGCTCCATCCTCTCTCCTGCAGGGCCAGCTCACAGGCTGCAGTGAAGTGAGTGTGCAAAGGGAAAGAATATCCCTATTGTTCACTGCGGGACCCCTTTGCAACATGTCCATTTCCAAAACCAGTTTGGGATATCTTGCAATCTTCACATTTCTCCTGCACTCTCCAGTAATTAAAGTTCATGTCAGCAAGGCTGTTGTTTCCTTCCTTTTCTTTCAAAACTTGTTTATTTCTTCAACTTTGTTCATGAACTTTGATTAATGATACGCCTGTGAAATGCATTACTACTGTCTTAAAATACTTTGTACTGTGATATGATTAAATGATAAGATTAGAAAACATCTTCCACCATTTCTATGTCACCGGGCCACATGTTCAACTCAATTTAAGCTAGCCTTAACCTCATTTATTTACATTTGCAAATGAAAATAGCACACAATGTACAAATAAGGAACTGGAATTGGCTATGCAGACCTTCTAGCCTGCTCCAACCATCAATAAGATCATGACAAATCTGATTGTGACCTCAACTCCACATTTGCACTGACCCTGATATCCTTTGTTATAGACCAGGGTAAACCCCCTCGAAACATTTCAAGAAGGTAGCCCTGACCCTAACCTTTCTAGTTGTTTTAAGCAGGTGCAGGGTAGATATTCCAGGAGTGATGCACCTCCCAACCACTCAGTTTTAAATGAAACAATTTACTTGCAGACTACTGAATGAAACACAAACAAAAGAGAACTGAATTTAGAATAACAACCCATCTGAAAATCAGTCGACTCTATCACAGCTGAATGATACGGTTCCAAATAATTGCAACATCCCCATAAACACCCCCTTGGCAAAAAAAGGTAAAATCAAGCACAGGTTCTTACAGGAGATTTATCACACAGAGAGGGAGGATCAGCATGGAACTATTTCTCTGGGTTCCCAGCTAAAACTTGACCAGCAGCTGTAAACAAAACAACTCGTTAAAACCAAACCAAAACCTGAAATGGGAGAACTGGCCACACACCATTCATTGTCCAAGTGTTCAAAAAAAACTTAAAAGCATTTTCAAATTGATCTTTCCAGACATATCGGACCTTTTGCCTTTACGACCCCTCTGAAAAAAATCCAAGGACAACATAACCTCGTCAAAGGAGCAGCATAGTCTCACCCTTTGATACCCTTGTTAACCACAAATCTATCCAAATTTGCCTAAAAGTATGATTCAGTTGTACGGTGCTTTGGTTAAACCATGTCTCAAATACAGTGTGCAGCTTTGGTCATTTTATTTAAGGAACAATAGATATGCATTGGAAGTAATCCCGAAGAAGTTGATGACATTGGTGCCCAAAATCAGTGTGTTTTCCAATGTGGTTTAGGTTGTACAGCTGGGCTTTTTTCAACTGTAGTTCAGAAGAGTGAGGAATGATTTGCTTGAAGCCTACAAGGTCCTGGATATCTAGACAAGGTGGATGTGAAAAGGATGTTTCCTCTTGTCAGTGAATCCAGAACTAGTAGGCACTGATTTAACATCAGGAGTTGCCTTTTAAGGACAGAGCTGAGGAGAATATATTTCTCTCAGAAGCTTATGCAACTTAGGAATTCTCTGCCTCAGAAGACAGGGGAGACAGGGTGATTCAATATTTTTAAGGCAGAATTAGGTAGCTTCTTGTTAGGCAAAGGAATCAAATGTCATATGGCAAAGATTGGAATATGGAATTCAAAACACAAACAGACCTTATTAAATGACAGAATAGGGCCAAATAGTCTCCTTCTGTTCCTATGTCATAAGTTTGATTGTAAAAGTATTCGATGACCTTGTCTCCATAGTGCTCTAGTGAAAAGAATTCCAATACTTAAGATTTAAAGAAAGAAACCAAATTCTATTCCCCTGAGTCTTAAAAATGCCTTGTTTTGAAATTCTGTCCTACAATGGGAAATATCCCTTCAGCGATCAACATGGTAAGTCCACTCAGGATGGTACAAGTTTCAGTGCAATGACCAGGTTTTGGGAAAAAAAAAATGGCCAAATTCAATGGCCAAAAGCTTTTGGATTTATAAGTCTCAGATGTCGGAACCATTTCTGACTCCTTCATGTGTTTGCGTCAACACATTACAGGAAGTGTTACAGGAAGTGGACAATTAACAGACCATTCTTTGTATTTGCCATCTAATTAGGCTTAGGGGCAGGAGATCAAATGATTAGCACAATGAAGATCTCTCTATTTAAAAGGGCTTGTTTAATGCACCCCTTACATCCAAAGCAGTGATCCTAGTATGGCATGGCAACCTCCCGACCTGGCATAGCAGTCTTCCATGGCAGCCTCCTGGCATGGCTGGGCAATCTCCCATGACTGCCTTCAGGCATGGTGGTGCAGCCCCTCGCATGGCGTCCTTAGACCAATGTGCGGTCTGGAGCAATCACCCAGCCCCATGATTCGCAAGGTGGCGCCCGATGCTGTCTGGAGCCAAGGCCTGGGGTGAAATGGAGGCTAGGTGCCAGCATGGAATGGGTTGGAAGACCCTGCTGTGGACTTTTATTTCTGCAATGCTGGTTCTTCTATTTCTCTAGTTTCTAAAATCTTGTTACTAAAGAAGCTGTACCTAGGTACTTTTATACCTAAGTGGCGACATGTAAACCTTTCACTGTACTCATTGAATGTATGTGACAAAAAAGCTGATTCAATTCAATTCAATATGATTGACTGTGTTAAAATGCACATTCTTCCATTAGTACTACACATATCTGCTCCTTTGACTCTCTCACTGGTCATGGAGAAATAACCTATTTACAAATGTTAATTTATTTTGAACCCTTTTAGTTTTTCTTGAACTTTAAACATTATAACTTTTCTTATAGTTTCTATGGGTTATTCTTTGACCGTTTGCTTATCCTCTTACCATGTTTTTGTATGTTCTGTCTTTGTACCAGTGAATTCTTTAGCCATTCTCCATACAGCGTTTATATTAGTTCATGCTATTCTTCCTTCTTATCCTGTCCTGATTGATCTGTTGATTCATGAACCCTACTCTGAGCCTTCCTGTTTTGCTCCTTTATTGATTTGAATACCTGCCATTTTCAGGCAGCAATTGTTTCCTGACATGATTTCATCTTCTCTCAGCTGATGAGCTCTTGAACTCACGTGAGACACATTCATCATTGGAGGTTTCAAATAACAGATCTGCTTGTGTCATGGCCCCAGGTAATGGTGTCTCCACAGCTATGTGCATCAGCCAGGAAGATTAAGGTCAGTGTCTTCAAAAGACAAATCCTGCCTTCCCCTCGGACATTCACAATTTAAAACCCTCCGCCTCTAGTTGGGCTGCACCATCCACTGGTGTGCAATGTGGTGGTGGTGATGTGTGGAGGGGCCTTAAAACCAGGAACACATATCCACCAGGTTCCCTGCTTGGCAAGTGACTAATAAGACAGACAGAATTCAATAAGTAACTACAAGAAATATCAAAAGAGTGGAAACATCTGGATAAAGTCTTTCAACTATTCACACACATTGTAAATCAGTTTTACCTAAATTTACAGTTGTACAAAATACAATGCAGATCTATGCAGTTACTAGGATGTTGCCTGATTTGGAGGGAATTAGCTATGAGGAGAGATTGGACAAACTTAGTTTATTGTCACTTGAACATCAAAAGGTTAGGGGCAACGTGATAGAAGTTTACAAAATTATGAGAGGCATGGATAGAATGGATAGTGCCTTTTTCTTAGAGTAGAAAAGGTAATTACTAGGGAACATAGGTTTAAGATTAAAAGAGTTAAGTTTAAAGAAGATGAGAGAGGAAAGTCTTTTGCACAGAAGGTATAAGTGTTTGGAATGTTCTGCCACAGGTGGTGGTGGAGGTGGAAACAACAGCAATGTTTAAGAGACATCTTGACCGATGTATGAGTAGGCATGTATGAATGGACAATGTAGAGGCAAAAGATTTTTAATTTTAGAAAGGCATCATGTATCAGCGCTGTCTTTGTGGGGGGTAGGGCCTGTTCCTGTCTTATCTAACATTAGTGTTTTGAAAGCAGCAATAAACACTCTTGTCAATACTGTATTTCTATACGACCTGTTACATCAGAAAATAGTTTAAATGTCTTACTGGAGATACAAATCTTGTATAATTACCCTTCTTCCATTAATGCAATGGACTCCAAGTTAATGTTTTTATGTGTTGCCTTTCTGTTTTTCTTTGGAACCCCAGTATCTCTCTGCATGTAATTATTGTTCTGTATTGTTCATTGACTTCCTTTTTTATTGTTGTGTGCATATTGGTGGCCACATTGATGGTCACATTTCCCTACATTGCAACAGCAACTGCTGTTCAAAAGTGCTCAAAAATTCAAAGTACGTCGCAATGTTCTGGGGTCATGAGAGGTGCCACATAAATGCAACTGTTTTATATCTTGTTTCTTATATTTCGTGTTTTACATTGACTTCCTCAGTTTTTGTTATTCCAAAGCTCTAAAATAATTAGAATGGCCAACAACATTCTCAAAGAAAACATGAAATCAAAGATTGTTAAAAGCCTGCTTACTGGAAAGCCCATGGGAGTGGATGTTTGCAGAACTTCCTTCCCATATCAGTTTTCCTTACATAGTTGTGTGCAGCAAGGATGCCAAAGTCCTTATACACAGGAACACAATTTCTAAACTGACAAATCAACCCCAGTTCCCACCTACCCATTTTAGACTGTGACTAATATTGCTTTTCCTGTCATGACTTGCAATTCACTTGCATCAAGTTTTATCTGGCACCTTAACTGTTTAATCTCTCATTTAATTCAAGAAAGGTCAAAATAAATATTGAGTAAATGCAGGATTATAAATATGAAATTGCGAAGGGTAAAGACAAAGACAGATTCCTGATGAACTGAAGATAAAGATTAACCTGCAAATGGGGTTTCAATAGCTAAGTCACAACACTTAAGCATAAATATACTTACTATAATGTGTGCAAAACAGTAAACAAAAGGTCCAGAATTTCCTGCATGGCTAGGCTGACAAAATGCACTGTAAATATCTTCAATAAGATCTTACCATAGTAAATGTATGCTGGAATTATAATTTCCAACTTGCTGCAGTGAAAATAGCAGCACTGCAGTTATTAACCCAACATAATTATAGGAATAATGTACTGTAGTAAGCTGATATATCTGTTAAGAAATTGGTGTAAAAATGTCAATGTTATATTATAATCCCTTGACGAAGGTCTAATTGTAGAAGAGTCGCATTGTCTGTAAATCATTGACTAATTGATTATGCTGTACTAAATGCAGTAATTTTAACATTATGTACTTTTTTCTCAACTATTAATTATTCATTATGGGAAGTGGGTATCAGAGGCTTGCTAGCTTATACTTAATATCACGTGAGAAGATGGTGGTGAGTTGCCTTTCTTCAACTATTGCAGTTCTTAATGTGTAGGGACACCCACAATATTGTTTGAAGGCAGTTCCGTAATTTTAATATGGGGACAGTGAAGGAACAGTAATATAATTTCAAATCAGGATGATGCGTAGCTTGGAGAGGAAATTGTAGGTGTTGGCGTTCCCATGCAACTGCTGCCCTTATCTTTCTAGTTGTTAGAGGTTATGGATTTAAAAGGTGCTGTTGATGGATCCTTGGTGTGTTACTGCATTGCATTTGTAGATGATAAATACTGCTGCCAGTGTGTTTTGGTGGTAAAGGAAGTAAATATTGAAAGTTGCAGATGAGTGCCAATCAAGCGGTTGCTTTATTCTGGATGGTATAAAGCTTTTTGTGTGGTGTTGGGGCTGTACTCACCCCGGCAAATGGATATTATTTCTGACTTGTGCCTTGTAGATGGCTTTGGGAAAACAAGGAGTGAGTCCTCACCGCAGGAGTCCTAGCGTAGCCATGGTCCAGGTCTTGCTACAACCCTAATCTATACAGGAAATCCAGGTACAATCTATGTAAGGCCATCAGAGATGCCAAGAGGCGATGCTAAGCTTGAGACCCAGACCAACCACACAGACACCTATCATTTGTAGCAAGGCTTACATGACATAGCAGGGTATAAAATGAAGTCAAACAGAATCGTGGGCAACAGTACATCCCTACCTAACAATGCTTTCTATGTTCACTTTGAACAGAAGGTCAATGAAAAGATGTCACCTATCCCAACAGCATCGGATTCACCCACAGTCTCTAGTGCAGATGTTGCATTGGTTTTCTCGAGAATGAACCCACGGAACATGACTGGCCTGGATGGAGTCTCCGGCTGTGCACTCCGATCCTGTGCAGACCAGTTGGCAGGAATGTTCACAGACATTTTTCACCTCTCTATATTAAAATATGAAGTCCTCACCTGCTTCAAGAAGACCAACAATATGGTGGTGCCAAAGAAAAATCATGTAACATGCCTCAAGATTTCCATCTGGTGGCTCTAATCTCCGTAGTTATGAAGTACTTCAAGAGGTTAGTCATGGGTCATATCAACTCCAGAGACAAAAATTGTGACGCTGGAAAAGCACAGCAGTTCAGGCAGCATCCAAGGAGCAGAGAATTGACATTTCATACATAAGCCCTTCATCGGGTTTCTGTCCAAAATATTAATTCTGCTTCTACTCCGATTCTATCTGACCTGTGCTTTTCCAGTGCCACACTTTTCGACTCTGATCTTCAGCATTTGCAATCCTCACTTTCCCCTTCATATTAACTCCAGCCTAGCAAGTTACATTGATCCTTCATAATTCGCCCACTGGTGCCTCAAGTCCACAGTAGATGCCATTTCCCTGGCCTTCTACTCATCCCTGGAACATTGGTTAACAAGGATACCTGCCTCAGGCTCCTACTTACTTACTAAGGTTCTGCCATAATTCCAAACAAACTCATCTCTAAACTCCAAACCCATCGTCTCAGCTCCCTCCTCTGTAATTGGATCTTCAACTTCCTGACTCATAGATCGCAATCAGCCAGAAATGCAAGAATACCTCCTCCATCATAACCCTAACACTAGTGCCTTGCAAGACTGCATACACAGATCGCTGCTATTCTCCTTATACACTCATGATTCTGTGACCAAATTCTGACCCAACTCCATTTACATGTTTGCCAATGACATCACTGTTATACAATGGATCTCAAACAACGAAGTGACAGAATACAGGAAAAAGATTGAGTGCTTTGTGGCATGATATAAAACAACAATCTCTCAATGTCAGCAAATTGACGGAGCTGGTCATTAACATCAGGAAGCGGGGTGGAGGGCACATCCCTGTCAGCTTCAATGGTGCTGAGATGGTGATGATCGAGAGCGTTAAATTCCTGGGAGTGATGATCACCAACAATATGTCCTGGTCCACCCAGGTTAACGCAATGGTCAAGAAAGCACAACAATGTCTCTACTTCCTCAGTAGACTTGGGAAATTCAGTATGTCCACAAGGACTCTTGCCAATTTTTATAGATACAGCATAGAAAGCATTCTATCTGAATGCACCACAGTGTGGTTTGGCAACTGTTCTTCCCAAGATTGCAAGAAACTATAGATAGTCATGAACACAGTTCAGTCCATCACACAAACCAGCCTTCCATCCATGGATTCCCATCTACACTTCCCACTGCCTCAGGAAAGCAACCAACATAATCAAAGACCCCTCCCACCCCTCCCTCTCTTCCACCTTCTTCCGTCAGGCAGAAGACATAAAAGTTGGTACACACGGACAAATACATTCAAGAACAGCATCTTCTCTGTTGTTGTTAGATTTCTGAATGGACCTCTCAAATTGAAATGTAATGTTGATCTCGCTCCCCGTGTACCTTCTTGCAGCTGTAACAGTGTATGCTTGGCTCTGTTCCAATACCCTAATTCACTTTGTATGATATGATCTGCCTGTACTTTATGCAAAATAAAACTTTTCCCCTGTACCTAGGTACATGTGACAATAATAAATCACATCAAACCAAAGCAATGTACCACTCCACAAGTAACAACTCTTCTGGAACACACAATTTGAGTGAAGGACAATGTCCAAGTTTGTTTGTGCTCTAAACAGATGGCAGTGCACAGAATCATAGCAAAGACCCAAAAATTCAAACTAAATTCTCCCTTGAACCTCATCATCATAATTCCATTTAACTGTGGAAGTCACTTGGAACTTGTTACAACTCGCTTATCCAAACCTAATTAATTTTAACTGCTGCTGTGGCCCACAGGTGAGTCAATAAGTTGGGAGGGGAAGTTTCTTGAAAAAGAGTCAAGATCAGTCAATTTGTCCTGCCATTATTTTGTAGAATCAAGTGCTGACTTTTTTGCATTCCAGAAGAAAAAAAAATTCTTTTGAGCCAATTGTTTGAATGGCATCCCACAGTCTCTTTCTGGAGATAAATAACATAAACACACATCAAACAGCATCTGGAGAACAAGTTCTGAAGGACTACAAAGTATGAAAGGTACAGAGAATTTGAGATGGATGATGCCACAAGCTGTTTCCAATGAAAAGATCAAGAGAAGGTAAAAAAGCCAGAGGGAAAGGTTCAGTTGTAACAAGAAAATAGGACTGCTGGTTAGGCAGCTCGATAATAAATACAGTCTGTGCTTTGTAAATACTGTAAATCAGTTTAAGTGTTCTGGTTTCAAAATGATGCATGAGCTCTTATTTCAGCAAAGCAGTGACCCAAACATCCATACAGATCAGCCACACATTTCTGATGCCTTATATTGGTTATTGTTGTGCTATTTTACATGAGTAGAAAGGAGCAGCAGTTTTCAAGTTAAGATGCCACAGATTCATACTGAACCAAGCAATCTAGCACAGGAAAGGATGCTACACTACTGAGTTTTCCTGTGGAGCAGGTTTTGACTGGCTTGGAATATTTGTACACACTAAATGCTAAACCTTTATTATCTTTACAGGGCTATGAGTCAAGCTCATACAATGTTATTCGTTGCAGTAACATATTAATGGTCATGAAAGGATCACTCTGCCTATGCCTCTATAATCTTTTAAAAGAATGCAATATAAATGCCAGAGGCAATCAAAGGCACTTCTAACAACACAGCGTTTGTTAGACAAATGTATCACTGCTCCTACTGTCATTATCAGTTACATCTCACTGGCTACAGTGAAAAGGTATGTGATTTCACTGACTACAGCTGAAACACTTACATATGCTCATACTGATATTCAACCCCCGCCTCCCCACCCCTGGCTCCTTTTGTAGACAAAAGTTACTCAGTGTTTTATTGCATTGCTTGTCTACGTTATGTCTAGAAAATTAATACAATAGAATAATTATTCTCTGGATACAGTTATTATAACAGTGAAAATGGATAATATTCAATTTCCACCATTTGACTTAATTAGATTAGATTACATTACAGTGTGGAAACAGGCCCTTTGGCCCAACAAGTCCACACCGACCCGCCGAAGCGCAACCCACCCATACCCCTTACCTAACACTACGGGCAATGTAGCATGGCCAATTCACCTGATCTGCGCATCTTTGGACTGTGGGAGGAAACCGGAGCACCCGGAGGAAACCCACGCAGACACGGGGAGAACGTGCAAACTCCACACAGTCAGTTGCCTGAGGCAATATTTGACTTCAAACTGTTCACAGTGCTCCAAATGTGGTCTAATCAAATGTTTCAGACAAGTTTTAACATAACTTCTCAGTCTTCAAATTCTGTGCTTTAAAAAATGAGCCCTAATGCCCTGTTGCCCATTCTTATTTGGTCTTATTATTCAGCATCACTACCCCAGGCTGTGGCTAGGCGTGGGTGCCCGCATTGGTGGTTGAACATTCAAAACAGCTTTAGGGAGATATGATTTCAGATTTTAGACTTTAAGATCTGAATGTTTTCTTTGACACTTTTTTTTAAAATCTGTTTTCTTAAAGGATTTTTAACCAAGATGGCTCCAGAGAATGGTAACTTTCTACACTTTTCACTGTATTCCTGCACTTGAGTACATTTGACAATAAATTCTAATTTAGTGGTACATCTATCTGTATCTCCAGAGCACTCTGATTTTTACACTAGTTAGACACTTAAGGGGAAATTTATCCAGGGATTAGAGGCACATTTGGAGATGGAGTAGATAAATCATAAAGAATGATAAGATCATAGATCAGGTAATAGAAGGCACATTCAGAGTGAAAGATTGGAGTACCGTGTCATTTAATTTAAATATATTGCTTTAAGTTACAAATGGGCCAGGGAAAAGGCTACAACATTCTTCTGACTTCTGGGATTCTTCACAGAATACTAATAAGGAAAAATGCTAATGATGAGGAAGTGGTGGCTTTTGTCTCTCGCCTTTTCATTCCTCAATTTTGTTTAGCCCATTCATTCCATTTATGGAAAGCTGCAGACCAACCTTGCAGGCTCTCACACTGCAAAAGCCTTTCAGCCATCACAGTCTGCTAGTGTCCCTAATTGGCTAGCAATTCCAGAGGTGGATTTAAACATATTCCTTTGAATTTATTTGGCAGTAAAATTGGAACATTTTGGGTAAAAGATCAGTACTCCACTATTATCAGAGAAAAGAGCCCTTCCCTAAGATCCAAATCTAGGTCCCGGATGGTAAGGTTGGTCCTGCTTTTCCTTGCCAAATTTCCCCACTTTTGTCTCAAAAACATTGACTTTTTAGCGAGGTTGTGGTTTCATACACATGGGACATCCTCCATTACGTTGCCCAAGTGACCATTTTTTATGTTGTCAACAATAGAAACTGTTGACTGTGTCTTCAATTTTAGGTGATAACTAAAACTAAGCAACTCTACCTTTCCTTGCTTCACTTCCACAAACATTTCTAACATAGATCGCTGAACTGTAATCAGGTATGAGAAAGCTGAGTGTTTCCTCCACTCTCCACAATCTAGCGACATTCATTATTTGTACTAGTTACTGGCTACACAGGCCAAAATGAGCTGTACTAGCACAATGCCTGAATTTGAGATATTGTTTTAACATCCTTGCAAATGGATATGAAGCCCTCTAGATATTTTATCCATCCAAATGGTATTTGGAAACAGACAGATCAAATAATGACAGATCTCTCTCCTGGATCCAAGATGAGAATTTGATCACTTGAAATGATTATTAATTGTTTTCATACCTTTTTATATACCATTACAATTCCTTAAGATAACTCCTTGAATTATTGGGCATCTTTTCGAAAATGAGCAAAATCTTTGCCACTGAAAGACATTTTTAAAACTAGTTGAGGATTTGTACTCAGAACAATTTTCTGATTGCAAGTTTGAATTTGTAAAGGTAAAACCTAATAGATCTTAATGAGGTAAATGGAAAGAATGTCTGTTTAGTTTAGTAACCACATATTTTCAACATTCTGCTGGTTTACTAATACTCTGAAGATATGGTTAAATCTGTACATATTTCATCTTGGTTTCTTGGTTAAACCAGTACTGATAGTGGAGAAAATGACCATACCTAAAGGAAATAAGGAGATGTTATTGATGTCATGCTCGTTTGTACTTTTGACATGACTTAGAATTTGATCACTGGTGATACTATTTGATTGTCTGATTCCTTTTTCACAGAACATTTATTTTCTTTCTTGATACAGGATGTGAAAGACTAGTGCAGGCCTGCTCACAAGGTGAGAATAAATGAACAAGTCAAAACAGTTTGTATAATTCAGAGGTGTGCCTTCCACTAAATCTTGTCCTTCTCAATGTGGCAATGCTAGTGTTTGTTGCAACTTTAGCATTATGAACTAATTGTGTTTGAATATATTAAATTTCCACCACAAGCTTCCATCATGAAGCCAAATATATTAATAAAGAATGATAAAACTCCTAGGTGCTTAGACAGAGAGATACAGATCCAATACACCAAGTTGATAACTTCAATTCATCATCCACGCATCCCATCTTGGACAATGTTACCCATTACCTCATTATCTGTGTCTACAGATGCTGCCTTAGCTGTTGACTGTTTCCCACATTTCCTGTTTTTATTTGAGATTTTCAGAATTCACAGTTCTTTGTTTCTCATATTCAGATGTTTTGTTTCTTTAGGACTCGGTCTGCTCAGGCAGCAGTGGTGTGCCTGAGCCATTCTAGGTGATAGACATTGAAGACCCATTCAAAGTACATTCTGTACCCTTGTCATCTCCAAGTGATGTTCAATTGAAGAAGCACAGACTCAACACTTAAAGGGCAATGATAAACTGGCAATCAGCAGGAGGTTTCCTTCCTCATGTTTAACTGGTTGCAATGAGACTTCTTGAGATTCAGAGTCAGTTGAAGTCATCAAGGGCTCCTCTGTTCTGACTGTATATCTCTGTGCTGTTAGCACAAGAGATACATAAGGTATGGTGATGATTGCGATCGGAGTAATGTCCTTAAGGTACGTTTCTGGAAATTTCACAATGTCAGGCCATTGTTTGATTGGTGTGCAGGACAACTCCCCTGATTTTAAAACAAGTCCCAGGATGTTAGCAAGGAGGACTTCAAGGATCAACGGAGCTGTGTTAACTGTTCTCTTTTCTGGTGCCGAGGTTGATGGTGGGTGGTCCATTTAGCTTCATTCCTTTCTGTAGACTTTGCTGCTGTTTTGTTACAGTGCCTTGCTGATTGGGAAGCTTATTGTTAACCACGTAGCTGTGGTTCTTCAGTCACACATCAGCCAGACGTGGTAAGGATGACAGATTTCTTTCCTTCTGTAGTATCTAGCATCTTCAGCTGTTTGTTGTGGAATGAATCGAATTGGTTAAAACTGGAAGCAGATTTTTCTCTACACTCAACACTACATAGTCACCATGAGACAATTTTTAATTCCAGATTTTTTTTCTGTGAGAGCAAATAGATCCTCTCTATAACTATCAAACCCTTGAATCATTTTAAACTTTTCAGTTGGATGACCTTTTAAATCAGTCACAAGGCTGTTCCATCCATGATATGCTGGACTACTCCTCCGTCACTCCTAACAATTCCTCACTCTCCCATGGCATCTTCCAATGAAATTTTAGATGCTGCAAGACCTGCTGAGTTTCTCCAGCGTTTTTTGTTTTTATTTTGTATCATAAAATGTACAAACATGGTGTATTAAAAAACTTATAAAGAAAGACTGCTCAGTGAGATAGACTTCTAATTCTGAACTCAACAAAATTCTGAATTTAAACCTATTCCAAAGACTTGAGCACAAAACTCTGGTCTAACGTTTTTGGAGCCAGCACTGGATGTTAGTAATATCATACTCCACATAAAATGCCTCAAAATTAAAATTTTCATTTTTCTCTATCCAGAAGGAATAAAATCTCCACCCAAAATAATTCTTTAATTTAATTTTATAAAACTCTCAAAACAGAAGTAGTTGTCTCTCATAAGATGTTTTATACTTTTTTGTTTATGTTCTGGAAATGTTTTGTCTTTGTCTTTGTCTTTGCCTTTACTTAATCCACCCATCTTTTAATATAAGCAAAGATTGTCTGGAATTAAATTTATCCCCAGACAAAACTCAAAACATGTTGTTTGATGAACAACTGTCTTCAATTTATAATGCTGTTTTATTTTCATTTCTGCAGAGACTACAGGGAACAATTTATGAGACAGAAAATGTGGGAAGACAACATATTTTAAGGCTAAACTGGTTGTGTGCATCAGATTGTTCAAGTGGTGCTATTTAACACAATGATGCAAGCATTCTGACACACTGAATCTGCTCCGTTTGTTTGACAAACAAATGTAGGGCACAGCTGTTCTGCTGTCAAATTGAAACCTGAACATTAAAAATTCAAAGAATCCCTACAGAATGGAAGCAGTTCATTTGACTCATTGAGTCCACACTGACCCTCCAAAGAGCATCCACCCCCACTCCATCCTTGTAACCCTGCATTTCCCATGGCCAATCCACCTAGACTGCACCTCCCCAAGCAATTTAGCATGGCCAGTCCACTTAACCTACACATCTTTGGATGGTGGGAGGAAACTGGAGCACCTGGAGGAAACCTATGCAGTCATGGGGAGAATGTGCGAACTCCACGCAGAGATGCCTGAGGTTGTAATTGAACCCAGGTCCCTAGTGCTCTGATGCTAACCACTGAGTCATCATGCTGCCCAATTGTTAATGCTGTTGTTAAAAAGATTGTCCAATTAAAAATAGTCTCATGTTAAATATGGTGCACAAACATACTTCTATGAAAGGGAAGGTAAAAAAAATTCAAGAGGTTTCTTCTTTTGTCCAGTGAGCCATACACTTTGTTTGATCTTTTTGACCCTGGATATAGATACTCCTTTTCTCTGTAAGAATTATTTTTTCGGTTCAATGGATATCTCTTAGATGAATGTTTGATTGTGTTCCTGAAAGTCATGCCAGAAATAGGACTAAACTTCAACTGGTGCTCCTTGTACAGTAATCAACTTTCCCTCCTTCTCCTGGCTGCTTAGTTCATGAGGACTTGAATGGCCTGAATGTAAACTTATTTCATTTACATTTCAGCTAGTCTCTCATATGTATGAATGTTATTATAATTTCCTTTCAAGAGAAGTTGTCTTGCTAATTCAGTCCAGTATTAGAGTCATATTAGAGTCACAGAGTTGTACAGCAGGGAAAGAGACCCTTGAGTCCAACTTGTCCATGCCAACCAGATATCCTAACCTAATCTAGTCCCACTTGCCAGCACCTGGCTCATATCCCTACCTATTCATATACACATCCAGATGCCTTTTAAATGTTGCAATTGTACCAGCCTCCACCACTTCCTCTGGAAGTTCATTCCATACATGTACCACCCTCTGAGTGAAAAAGTTGCCCCATAGGTCTCTTTTATATCTTTCCCCTCTCACCCTAAACATATGCCCTCTAGTTCTGTACTCCCTACCACAGGGAAGAGACTTTGTCTATTTATCCTATCCATGCCCCTCATGATTTTATAAACCTCTATAAGGTCACCCCTCAGCCACCGATACTCCAGGAAAAACAGCCCCAGCCTATTTAACCTCTCCCTATTGCTCAAATCCTCCAACCCTGCCAACATCTTTGTAAATCTTTTCTGAACCTTTCAAGTTTCACAACATCCTTCTGATAGGAAGGAGAAAAGAATTGCACGCAATATTCCAAAAATGGCCTAACCAATGTCCTGTACAGCCGCAACATGACCTCCCAACTCCTGTGCTCAGTACTCTGATTGTAAGATGATCAGTGGACAACCATTCGATAACAATATTAACACTCCATTTCACGCATGTAATCCTGTAAAATTGTTGTGGGCACCATTAGTAAATGAATGCTTGATAGATTCACAACATTCCTTTGTCCACCACTTCAACTTGAGTTAAAACACAAATATTCTGGAATATTATATCATATAATAAATCTAACATACAAGACAGCAGAAACCTCCAACATGTGGATTTATTGTCATCGAACACTTAGATATTGTTGTGTAAGGTAATGGTTCTGAAAATTTACTGTTCATATTACATTAGCTCCATGTATTCTATAGATGTCACATACAGTCTGTAGGTAGAAACAATGAGTTCTACTCCTTCGGCAGGAGCAGTGTCTGTACCACTTTCCTAAGGTCCTAGAAATTATGCCTGACCAAGCTAGTATAATGCAATAAACTGTCTTGACCCCAAGCCTCTTATGTAGGTACATTATAGTGGTGTATTGTCAATCACCAGTCACTAGACCCATCCAGCCCAGAGGGAAAAAAACAGTACAAAACAAAACAGTAATGTTTGGAAATGAATGTACTGGTCATACTGTTCTGAGATATACTAGACAATTCAGACTGGTATGCATCATTCACAGATTTAACTAATTCTTCCTTCTGGAACAGAATCATTTAAAGACAAGAAAGGATTGGTGGCAATGAACTACAAACAATACTTACCCAATACCATGTACTGGTATGGTGGTCACCTGGGAAATACTACAGATATTTTAAGAGTAACATTTCTAACATTATCCCCATACCATTAGACTTGCTCAACGTCTGCTGATACATCCTCCTCAACTTGTTCTATATTGCCCTCCAATGTTCACTGTGTCACAAAAACAATCCTTACTTTCAAAGAGATTATTGTAAATGAACCATTTGGCATTCTGATACTGGCAAAAGTTTACCTTACTAGAAGCAAGTTCTTTCTGCTCACTGAAAGCTACCTACCTGCATACAAATGTTATAAGTTCCCTGTTGTATAAGTGTGAAAGGAGCTAAAATGGCTAATACTGAAGAACGCCTTAAGCATCAACAACAATAAAGTAGTTCTACAAAATTGGGAGCGGAACACCCTTGGATCCAGAAGTAAGATTAATTTTTCAGGTTCTCCTCACAGTCTCTGTAAGATGTTTATCATATTAGTGTACCTTGTATTTAGTTGCTGACGTGTAATAAACTACACCTTGTTGTCTTAACAAGTGCCTCTTTTCACTGGACTAGCAAATGGTTTTCATAGAATCCCTACAGTGTAGAAAGAGGCTATTCAGCCCATTGAATCTGCAACAACCTTCCAAAAAAAGTTGGGGAGGCAAAGGCCTAGTGATATTATCACTGGACTGTTAATCCAGAGACCCAGGTAATGTGGGTGCTGGTGATCTGTCAGAACAATTCTGAGACAAGGTTCTGCCAGGAAGCAAATAACATCAGAGACTACATGAGCAAAGTTAAAATCCTTAGTGGGCAAGGGAAAATGTTAAAATAAGGCACAGAATATGAACATAAATGTAGCAATCCCTGAGGGCAAATTGAAGACTCCAGGCTAAACAACAAGTTAAAGTATTTTGAAGTATACACTTCAACCCAGATTTACTGGCAGATTGAGGATAGAATCTGCTGATACAGACTGAAGATGTGGCACATACAACAGCAGCCTGCACTGAGTATGGATGGTCAATGTCCAGGGATGGCCTATAAAGCCAAGAAAAAAATTGCTTGGTTCAGAGATCCAGGGTAATGTCAAAATGATACTACCTTTTTCAACAGGACAGTTGTCCTGTAAAGGAAATATGAGATGAAAGGTCTAAATCACATCTTGTTTAAGATAAGAGATTCCCCGTTTAAGACTAGGAAGTGGATTTCCTATACCACACCAGACCAAGTGGGCCCTGTAGATCCTTGCCCTAAAGTGGATGGTGGCAGCAAACCTACTCCATGATGACCATTACTGCAAACAACCTTATACAATAAGGTTTTCCATGATGAGGATTGCTCATAAAACATTTGTTGTCCCTAATTACATTGTGGTGGTGTAATCCAATGGCATTTTCCAACTTGACCTCTCTTGCTATTACTCTTTCTCCTCTTAGCATCTCATATCCTTCCATCCCCTCTATATCTTTTCCTCTACTGCCTTCAAACCCAGACAAGCTTGCTCACCAAGTTCTCCTTGCCTTCATCCATAGCCTTTATGCAGCCTTAATCTCCTCTAACCCCTCACCTCCAAATGCCCCTTCCTCCTTATTTCATTCAATCCAATTAATATTCTGACTTACCTTCTCTATCAGAGTGTCCATGATCCTGAGGGCTAAATCACAATCAACATCACCTTCAATCACTTTTGTCTTCCCTTTTATTCAAATTCCCTTACTTTCATACAGCTTCATCTGTTCACAAGAAGGAAAAAGTAGATATTTCCACTTTGCTTCAAACTTCATAATTTATCTTTCGTTGTCCACCATAACACTTACTGCCAACTAATTGTGCCCTTGCCTCTGTTTTAGATGCACTAATTCCTACAAATTAGTCACTGGTGGTCTCAAGCCCTACTATTCTTGTTGGTACAATCCCAACTGTTTTGTCCTTGTGACCAAGGGTGGATACACAGTATACAAGCTGAACAATTGCCCTCACCATTTGTCGGCAGATCTAGTATGATATTTTAAACGCTTCACTCCCCCTGGCTGAAACCTTATTACTCCAGGAGCATTATAAAAGGCAAGAAAGCTGTTTTGTTTTTTTTAGACTCAGTTACTACTTTGTCAGCTTTGCTATTCTTTATTCTTCAATAGACCATAAATTCCATCTTGTTCAAAACTTAGCTGAAGCTATCCTGACATGCAGCGTCAAACCTGCACAATACCTATAACTTCTAGCCTATGATGGCTCCCTGTCCATCCAAAGACTAAATTTAAAAACCTTTCAACATCCTAAAGACATCTGATTTTGCTACTGGTCTATTTCTGGAAGTTTTTGAAACCTTTTCAATTTCTCTCTCCACTTTTCAAAATCTATTCAAAGTCCATTTCTCAATTATACATGCTTTACTTTTCCTATTCTTTCTCCTGTAGCCATTTCTCTATCAGATGTCACTGTAAAACAGCTTGAGATTATTCTTCAGGATTGAGACACTAATTAGTCATATAATGTTATAAAGCTATCTGTATTTATGCTTACAACATATCACAAAAACAACCTCAGAAAATCAAGCACTTTATCAGCTAATTTTGTTTCAATCAACCCTTTTAGTGTTTGGCAAAGTGCATTGTTAGAAATTCTATTTGCAAGTATTTAACTATATCTAAAGAGTTACTAGATATTTTCATTTTATTAAAAAAAATGCTTCATTCTCTATGACACTATCCAGACCTGTCATCTGCAATGGATGTTTTAAAAATTATCCATTCTGTAATATTAATAGCATTGTCACAGTTCAGTTTACAAGTCAAGTAGGTTGTTGTTTGCTCTCATGATCTGTGCAGCAAGTCCAAATTAAAATAGAGTTCTATAACTTATGCAATATTTCAGAAGATCCAAACATGCTCATGAAATACAAGTACGATTAGTTTCTGTAGTAAAAGATGTTTTCTACTGAGTGCGAAGAATACACTTTTGTGATTCAAACACAACTCATATATGTTTATGTCAACAATTTTAACACTACTTCTTGTTCTCCCTTATTTCTTCCTCTACAGGGGATTTCTGATTGTTTATTGCACCAATTATATTTTGCAACCACCGTTGATTAACATTCCCATTTTTATTTTCTTCACAAAGTAATATAAAAGCAATCCAAAGTGAGCAGATTTTGTTGTAAAATGCATCAAATAATTTCAAGTTGTGAGCATCCGCTCCTTTACTTGCTTCAACTAATACTGATAGAAAGTATATAATCAACATACCAGTAGTTGAACAAATTGTCCTTAAGAAACGTACCATAGACTGCACAAAAACTTACAGTATAAAACAAAAAAAAGTACACTTTTCAATTCTTGTTTGAAAAATGTTACCCTATGAATCTTGAAAATTGTCTCAGATTTAGGCTTTAATATAGTTTCTAATGTTTGGTCATATTACTGACTTAATCTCTCAGTGAACATCTCCAAATGGTTAATTTTTAATATAATTATCCTACATTCATCTATAAACATACATCTATATTGTCATATTATACAAAGGATAGAAAAATACATTTGTCCAAATTGCTCAAGGAGGCTAGTGACTATTTGAGGGCCTGGCACTGGATGAAATTAAACTGTTGTTCATGCTGTGTACAGGTAGTACAATCTCCCCACTTAACACTACATTAAATCTCCCCCTTTAGATCAATCAGATTATCTGACTATCTCCTGCACTACGTTGGTACTTGCAGTGTACATACTAAAATCTTTTACATTAATGTGAAAAAAGCAGCATTGACACACCCAGTGGTTTTGTGAGTTCACTAAAAAAACAGCTAATTAGGTCTCTTTGGAGCCAAGTAAGGGAGTAAATTAGTCTACCTGGAATTAACCAGGGTTGTTGACATAGATAACTGTAATTTCTATTTGAGACCTGCATTATATTATTAATATAGAGCCTCAAAAGTGAAACACCCACAAATGGTTGAAATTCTGTGGTGTCTTCTGGAATACATTCAAACTGTTATTGACACTCACAATTTACAGTGGCTTGTGTGTCTCCTAGTTGACTGGAAATATCATCAATGGCAATCTTGTGATTGATCTGAGTGTGTCAGTTCCATGAAACATTTGATGGAAAATGTGGACAATCTTAATGCTCAAGGACAGGCTCCAAAAGATGTGGTCTTTTGCTTCAAAAGTAGAACATATGGAACAACTCAAATTATGACAGTAACTAACCAAGTCAGAAAATCACCCACAGACTGAACTTCTTCCCTGAGGGATCCATCCTTGGTGAAGTCACTACCATTTGCACTGCAACAGCTGAAGCCATTGAGTGGATTGTTAACCTTAACATCAAACTATAACCATGCATATAATATACTCTAAAAATGACTTTAAGTTTCATGGTTGCTGATTCACCCACATTTAGGTGGATAATTCTGAGGACAAAACAAACTGTATTCAAATTGCTGCTTCAAAGCAGGTTTTGTGCTTCGAATTTAGAAATGCTGAGTTATTTATTTAAAGTGTTATATTTTATCTCTTAGACTTCTCAAGATGAAAAATAGCATTTGCAAATGGTTTCATCCTGAATTATATCCAGGTGAGGGTTGTTTAAACCAGCGACAATAATCTTCTTGTTACCTTTTACTGTACCAATGTGTTCGTTCCGATTGCAATTATTCTAATTATCTTGAGTGAGTGACAATCTCTCTCAAATGATGGGCATTTTTAAAAATGCTATTTGGAGCTAGAACTCAAGTTATAGATATCAACCTGGATGATTTGTTGAAGGGAAGGGAAATGTCACACCAATTTTGTCATTCCAATATTGCCCTTGATGTCCAGCAGAAAGGGAAAAACAAATAAATTGAAACTTATTTGGATTGGGTTGAAATAGTCCGATCACTTTAACTTTGGACCTTCTCCTTTTCTTCTAGATGCCAATTTTAAAGTTAAATTTAGACAAGCTTCACAAAATTCCCAGCTCCAGTCAAAAAAAAGTACTGTAGCTAAAGGAAAAAGAAGACTTTCATCTCATAAGCAATAAAATTCATGCTTGAGAGATGAAAAGCAAATTTGGCATTATTGTGGAAGTTTAAAGCATTATTTAAATGCTGTGATTCAAAAAATGCTTTCTCGATGGATGCATCTTTTCAGTCCTTATATATTAACTCCTATTCCAGTTGGCTCTTGAGAGGTGTTATTCACTTTTTACACAGTGTGGCTGGCAGGGCATATATAGTATATATATTTATATATATAAAAGTGTGAAAACATCATAAGGCTCCTCAAACCTGCACTGCTTAAACATAGTGCAACCATACATATGGTTGACTTATTCATAAACATGTAATTTCCTTGGAGAACAGTAAAAACAAGAAAAAACACAGTTCAGGGAAATCTTCAGATCAACAAGAATGTTACCCTCTATAACTTGCAACTGATTAAGATTCTTTCTATTTCATCTGTATTCCTTCTAGACCGATCATTCTTAAATCAAACTGTGTATCCAAACTGATTGGACAAACCTTAGTTTTTGAGAAGCGCAACTATGTCCCCTCCTAAGCATTTGATCCCGTTCCAAATCCTGTCATACCACATGCATGAATTAAAATCAATGCAAGTGCAATTTGAATACCAGCGTTTAATCATACATTAAGAAATTTATTTGAAAACGTTCCATCGGACAGCATTAATCAGTACTTGGAAATGCAGGGATTAATTCGGGATAGTCAGCTCGGACTTGAAAGAGGGAGATCCTGTCTGACTAATAATTTTTTTGAAAATGTAATGAAATATATTGTTGAAGGTACTGCAGTTGATGTGACTTACATATACTTTAATAAGGCCTTTGATCAGGTCCCACATAGAAGGCTGGCAAAAACGATAGGAGTCTATAGAATCCAAGGCAAGTTGGAAAACCAGATCCAAAATTGGCTTGAAAATAGGATGTAGAGGGTAATGGTGGAAGGTTGTTTTTGTGATTGGAAGCTTGTGACCAATAGTCTACCACAGGGACTGATTCCGAGATCCGTGTTGTTTATTGTGTACCTTAGCGACTTGGAAGTGCACATAATAGGAACAAATTGACCTAAGATTAGATTACTTACAGTGTGGAAACAGGCCCTTCGGCCCAACAAGTCCACACCGACCCACCTAAGGGCAACCCACCCAGACCCATTCCCCTACATTTACTCCTTCACCTAACACAATGAACAATTTAGCATGGCCAATTTACCTAACCTGCACATTTTTGTTTGAGGTCAGGGTGGAAGGTGTTGGTGAAGTGGATGAACTGTTCAACCGCCTCGTGGGCGACCCACCCAGACCCATTCCCCTACATTTACTCCTTCACCTAACACAATGGACAATTTAGCATGGCCAATTTACCTAACCTGCACATTTTTGGACTGTGGGAGGAAACCAGAGCACCCGGAGAAAACCCACGCAAACCTTGGTGTTCAAGTTCATAGATCTCTGAAAGCGTCAGCATAGATAGATAGGGTGGTGAAGAAGACATGTGAGATGCTTGCCTTCATCAGCTTTGTGTAGAATATAGGAGCAAGGAAGTCTTGATGCTACTTTATAAACCATGGTTAGGCCATAGATGTAATATTGTGTTTGGTTCTGGTCACCTTCCAATCGGAAAGCATGATTATACTACTTGGGGTGCAGAGGAAATTGACCTGAGGTGAGAATTCTCCATTATAAGGAGAGACGGGATAATCTGGGTTTGTTTTCCTTAGAACAAAGGAAGCTGATGGGGGATCTAATTAAAATAAACAAAATTATGAAAGGTATAGACAGAGTCAATCATGAGATCTTTTCCCCATGGCAGATGTCTCTAACCCCATAAGCACAAGTTTGAAGTGAGGTGCAAGTGGTTTGGAGGAGATCTGAAGGAAAAAGCTTTTCACCCAGAGTGTTGTAGAAATATGGAATGCACTGTCTGAGAGAATGTTAGAGGCAGGTATTCTGGCAACATTTAAAAGGCATCTGGATAAGCACTTAAAATGCCAGGGCATAGTAGGCTAGGGACCAAGTGTAGTAAATGTGATTAATAATTTGATATTACTGGTCAGCATGGATATGATTATTTTTATGCTGTATGACTCTGTCTTAGAAAATACCAATAAAACTCACAGCGCCAGAGACCCGGGTTCAATTCCCGCCTCAGGCGACTCTCTGTGTGGAGTTTGCACATTCTCCCTTTGTCTGCATGGGTTTCCTCCGGGTGCTCCAGTTTCCTCCCACAATCCAAAAAAAATGTGCAGGTTAGGTGAATTGGCCATGCTAAATTGCCCGTAGCATTAGGTGAAGGGGTAAATGTAGGGGAATGGGTCTGGGTGGGTTGTGCTTCGGCGGGTCGGTGTGAACTTGTTGGGCTGAAGGGTCTGTTTCCACACTGTAAGTAATCTAATCTAAAAATAACTCTTGCATTCTTCTTCAGTAATCGAGAACAAAGTTCTGGATTTTGACTAACTTCACTGTAGAGGTACAGCTCTCCAGAATCCATAATACATGGCTTCTCTAACTCAAACTCATCCTCCTTTTCATTAAAGCCTACTTTTGTAAGTTATTTTGTAATCTTTGACTCATTCTCCGGTTCACTGATTTTGCTGTCTGGTTCACTCCAATTTACATTTGAAGTGAAGGTTGCTTGAGTTAAAGTTTGTTTTTCTCATAAATCATAAGTGTTTTTTATGACCTCAGAATTTGGATCTTTGCTATTCAAATTTTTATTTTGGTCAAATATTTCAGTCGTGATACGTTCAACTATATATCTCAAGTATTACTTTAATCCAAAGTAAGTATGAAAACATTTCAGACTATTTTATACATATTTTACATGGTCTCCCTGAACTATTTTGTTCCTTATGGTGAACATTCCTGGAATTTTGTTCTTACTATTATCTGTCATTTGTTTTCATGAATTAACACAAAGAGAGAATTTATTTATTACTACGTATGAGAAGAAATGCTAACGCAACACACACACACATGTGGATTAACAAAACAGCTGAGTCAAAAAAGATAACAGTAATATGAAGAAAATAAACAAATCTTAGTGAAGTAGCTGATTAGTCTCCTTATTTTTGTTCATCATCCTGAGGGAGGACAACCCCTCCTCCACTTTGATTATACTTTAAATGATTGGTTAAAATTTGCAGATGCTAGTACATTGTTGCTTACTAACATAGCCTTCTGCTTGTCCAAAGCAGTTTTCATTTCTCAGTTCTTATTATGTCTGCTTTTGTCTACAGTTGCCAGAGACGTGTCAACTCAGCTGATGTTGATGATGGACTTTCAGCAGAATCTGCAAGTTCCCAAGAACCCCTTGGTTGCCTGTCTTGTTGTGAGATTGCAGATTTGTGCTGCTGTTTCTATTCTTGCAGCCCAGGGTAGCACTTGCCCATGACCCACCATGCGCCCAGATAGGTTACTTGGTCTTGGTCAACTGGCTCTTTGCAAGATTGACCACTAGGTTAGCTGGCTGTTTCTTTGGGAACAGTGCTTACAGTTGCTCTAAGTGCATTTCTCACCCTTACTGTCCACTAAGTGGACTACACAATTAAATAAGAGTGTGGTGCTGAAAAAGCACAGCAGGTCAGGTAACATCTGAGGAGCAAGAGAATCGACGTTTCAGGTATAATACTCTTGGCTGTTCTCCAGCATTTGCACTCCTCACTTTCTACTACACAATTAGGTAAGTCTGATACTATCTGGTTCAACAGCCTTTGAAAGGAGGCTGCAGCATGTTGCAGTCAGAATGTATGATTCAACACTGCTCAACACTGGAATGAAATGTCTGGAGAAATGAAAAGGAAAATTTGTTTGAGTTGGCAGTCAAGTCACCTACCAATGCCTTTTGAGTAAATCTACATTGGTAACGCTTTATCTATGCTATCTTTGCAATCTTCCAGGTGGGTGACTGGACAGGAGTCAGCTCTGCTCTGTAGACTAGCCAAAGCAGATCCTTGTGGAGCTGTTCAGCTTGAGTATGGATCCAACTTGACTGCTGCTGCAGCATGTAGTTAATTTCCTCCCAAAACTGGGCCAACTTTTCTGGTCTTAGCCAAAAGGGATGTTGCTTTATGAAAGGGGCGTCTGCCATGTCCTCATTGTGTAGAGCTAAGGTGGTGCGATGTAACTTGTTTTTACATAAACCCCCAAAATAGTGAGCAGCCTTGTTAAATCTGCTCATGGTTCTGCACCGAGGTGAACGTATAAGAAATCTAAATATACTGGTATTTCCATATTGGTTAGCTGAGTAGAAGGGGACCTCATCTGTTATTACCCTCCAATCGACTCTGGCTGCGACCCTTCTCCTCTAGGTTGGTGGCATTGGTCAGATCATAATCTGCTTGATGATGGCTTGGGCTTTATCGTGTTGGGATAACATTGCCTTGGTTTCTTTTCTGGATCTAGGGACTGAATCAGAAAATCCAATTTCCCGAGCTTCTTTGCAATTCTATAGGGACTACTGAACTTGGCCTTTCAGGGTTAACCTGATATTGGCAAGAGCATTTATATATAGTCTCCTGGCTGAAAGTTTGGGATATTCATCTGCCTTTTGTTCATTACTGTTTAGGAGATTTTCAAGTGTTCTTGCTCCACTTCACAGGCTCGTGACAATCTCTGTTGGATCTCTGCTACATAGTCTAGCATGAAGATTTCTGTTCTAAAATCTACTCCTTACTTTCAGAGACCCTCATGCTTGGTGCCGATAAACTAATCCGAATGGAGTAAAACCAATGGACCCATTGGGTGAAACCCTGGTGCAAACAAAAGAAAATCTAGTCCTTTATCCCAGTCATGAGGGTACTTATGATAATAGATAGTGATCATTACTTTTTATTCTAGCAACCCCTGTGACTGGGGCTGATATGCTGAACATTTCTATTGGACAGTGCCCAAGTTATCCATAACACCCTGGAATACTGCAGACATGAAACTTGAGCCCTGATCTGACTGGATCTCAACAGGCAGAGTGAAAAATTGAGTCTAGATCAGAGTGGTGCTGGAAAAGCACAGCAGGTCAGGCAGCATCCGAGGATCAGGAAAATTGATGTTTTGGACAAAAGCCCTTCATCAGGAATAGAGGCTAGGAGGTGTCCAGTCTCCCCAATGTAAAGGAGACCGCATCGGGAGCAATGGATACAATAAATGATACTGGTGGATGCGCAGGTAAAACTTTGATGGATGTGGAAGGCCCTTTTGGGGCCTTGGATGGAGGTGAGGGAGGAGGTGTGGATGCAGGTTTTGGATTTCCTGCGATGGCAGGGGAAGGTGCCAGGATGAGAGGGTGGGTTGTTGGGGGGGTGTGGACCTGACCAGGTAGTCACGGAGGGAACAGTCTTTGTGGAAGGCGGAAAGGGGTGGAGAGGGAAATATATCCCTAGTGGTGGGGTCCATTTGGAGGTGGCGGAAATGTCGGCGGATGATTTGGTTTATGCGAAGGTTGGTAGGGTGGAAGGTGAGCACCAGGGGGGTTTTGTCCTTGTTACGGTTGGAGGGTTGGGGTCTGAGGGCGGAGGTGCGGGATGTGGACGAAATGCGTTGGAGAGCATCTTTAACCACGTGGGAAGGGAAATTGCGGTCTCTAAAGAAGGAGGCCATCTGGTGTGTTCTGTGGTAGAACTGCCCAAAACGTCGATTTTCCTGCTCCTCGGATGCTGCCTGACCTGCTGTGCTTTTCCAGCACCACTCTGATGTAGACACTGGTTTCCAGCATCTGCAGTCCTTGTTTTTACCTAGAGTGAAAAATTGAATCCATTTCCTCACCACTGTTTTGGCAGATATGATTTCCGGGGAACAGACTCCGGGAAGTGGCTAACCATGTCCATGGTGCTAAAGCTATACTGGTAGCCTCCTTTTGTTTTAGACAAAGGTGCCACACAGTCCATTAACTCCTTGCTGAAAGGTTCCCCTGAAGCCAGCAGGGAAAATATAGGTGCAGATTTTTCCAATTTGGGATTTCTCCAAATCCTGGCAGGAATGACAGATACTGCAGAACCTTCCTGCTACCCCGTGGGGCTGCAGCCACGAAGACTGCTGGCAGATGCAGGCTTGGATTTTGCATTTACCAACATGCCCAATCACTGGAATCTGATGAGCTAGCCATGATATTCCCTTCCTGCAGCTCAGTGGTGCCACCACCTGTTGGATGAATGTCTGCTCGTTTTTCCTGGGCTGTGGGGCCAGTTAATTTTGATGGACCAGTGTGTCCCTAAGTGCTACCACAAGCTTACTAGCCTCACCCTAGGGAAATGTAACCCAGATACAAAATCCTGGTAACTCACAGGGAATTTATTTAACTTCACCTGTACTCTTAGTTGTGCCTTTACATGGATTTGCAGCCAATTAGAACTTTGTCCTGGTCTTTTATGGTCTCTGACTGACTAACTCCCTCCAAAAGAATTAGTTTACAAAGAATTTCACAAGTAAATGATATCTTACCTATCAATACCTACTGGTCAAAAGCAAGCTGTTTAAGCCTTTTCAATTTCAGGTATGCTTGGTTTGGCCTTTTCCTGAGGCCACAGCATTTATAATTTTACACTCCTAGCAGTAACTGGTACACAGTTAAGATAACCATTTTTAATTGCCTCTTGATCAGTGGCCTCTCTTCATCAGATAAAAGGGAGTAAACCTTGTGATTCCTCTTCAGCAATGAGCAATAATATTGGACTGGTCACTTTAACTGTTGTGTCACTTACTTGAAAGAAATAAAGAAAGTTCATTTTCTGCCTCCTCAAATTTAAGGTATAAATAAGCAAATGAAGTGGCCTGAGCCAGCAGTGCCTTTAGGAACGTGGCAGGGTTCCTGCCCTTTAGCTTGCTGTTTTAGGTAAAACTTTTTCTTCCCATTTTTCTTGAATTATCAAAAGGATCGAGATCATTAATCACAAAATGCAAAAAGAAATAATAATGCAATACATAGTGTAGAAAATAAGAGTACGTCCAAACTGATGTAAGTAAACATGAAAGTCTCTGAATTATTCGTCCAAAGCAGATAAGACAATGTTGCAGCCATTTTTAGATGACACTTACTGTTGACATTGGCAGTTGAGTAGTTGCTTTTGAGATTCCTGGTTTAGCAGTGTGGTAGAAATTCTGTTAACTTGATTCCTTTTAACAGTGGCTGATATTTCAGCAGTTAGTGTGGGAGCATTTTCATTTTTATTTTAGCCTGCTGTGCAGGCGTGTTTAAAATGGCTCTCCTCACAACCATGATGCTCACAGCACTCTAGTCAATATGCTGGGATGTTTGATTGGCCAATAGAGGTGAGTGTTTTCAATCAGTTTTTTACAAATTTTTGTTGTATATTCCTGGTGGCAAAACAGAAATATCTGCAAGAAGTGACAAGAAGTATCTGCATAGTCCACCCCTTTGTTACATTTTCTTATTAATTTCCTCTCTGTTTGAAGTTTCCTTACCACTTTATTAGTGTGATATTCCATGGTCTTCACAGAAGACCTTGCTGGACAGTCACTGAATTTATTTCTACAGTTTTATTTTCTCTGTAACAGTCTTCACTTGCTTTAAAAACTTTACCTTTTAGAATTAAAAATAAAAAAATTGTCTATAAATACATCAGAATTTGGATCTCTTTTGGTATAAATAAAAAAACTTTAGTCGATCGACTGCTTTGGAAGTCAAAGAAAATCACATCGATTTACCAATAAAAGCATCAAAGTCCATTAAACATTTAATCTATTTTCAAGTTTTTGGTTAAATTAATTCTGATTACTTCTTTATCAAAAGGACCTTTAAAATTATGCATACCAGAATCTTTCCACTACGTATGTTAACACTTATTGAGCTTTCAGAGTTGCTGTCATGCTCTAAATCCAGTCGATAAGCAGATTTAACTACCTCCAGTTCAGCAGTTAATCTTAATGCAGGATATGATCAAACTCTACCAGAGATTTTTGACATTTTTCAACATCATTCACTTTTGATTGCGTTCATTCTCTCTAGAAGGCATCACCTGATTTCATTAGCACTGAAATGCAATTTCTAAACTATCAGTTGATACTAAATGCATGGAAGAGCTATCAATTGACATCCCAAACATTTATCAGCTGACATCTATGTCGTTAATTGCCATCAAATGTAATACTACAGCACTCAAGCATTTGCAGGTTAGCCATCATTTGATTTCCTTCATGCATTTAGCTGACCAAAATGAAGAGAAACTTTGATCAAGTTTACTTTTCTTACTGCAGAAATTAAGTCCCTGAATTGGGAAAGTTGCCTAAGGTCCACTAGAGTTTGACATACACCATATTGAAATAACTCCACAGAAGCCCCATCCCATTACCAAGTCACCCTTTATTTACACGTGGAGAATTCTTGCCACTGATCCAGCTCCCTCAGAGCCAGCTTTGAGAGTGAACAGAACCTCTGACACTCCTGTTCTTATCTGTCAGCTAGGGCTCCCTGATTTAACCAGATTAACAGCTCCAAACTGAAAACTCAGATTCTATGAGGTCCACCTATCTGACCTCATTACAATCACTACATCCCTCTACCTCTGAGTCTGAAAACATAGGCTGGATCTTTTTTTGTATCTCCTTCTCGGGCTTTTTAGCACCAGGTCAGGTATCTCCTACTCTACCTCTGATACAGGTGGTGGATAATGTGCAATCGCTTGCCTCTTGTGCCCAGGGTATCTCAGAGGAATTTCATTCTCTTGTTCAGGCAGCAAAGGCATCGAGACAGCAACATCCACTATGTCCACCTCAGGATCTGAGGTATCTTCAATGCTTAACACAGAGTGAGAACCCACAGATTCTGGAACAGTTGAAGCTGTCGGGGAGCTGGGCACATTTTGCTCTCACACTGGTTACAAGTCAGCGACTTTCACATGGTAAACATACTTGATCAGGACCACTGCACCGACCAGAACTTTATACATCACCGGACCTGACCTCACATCATTCATGTCTCTTACCCTAGCAGGGCCATTCCAGTGGTTTCTACACCACACTTTATTGCCTGAACTAAAATGTTTTTCTCACTTATTGAAGTCTTGTGTCCATATCAACCTACCCTCCCCGCCACCCCCCCCCCCCCCAGGATCCAGGAAGATCAGATTTAACCTGGTGTTCTCCCCATTAGCAACTCTGCTGGAGCTATCCCTGTAGTTGCATGAGGGGCAGTTCTTTAATCAAAGAGGAACTGGGACAGTTTGGTATCGAGTGAAACTGTAAGCAGTTTCTTTAAGCCTGCTTTCAAAGTTTGAACTGCGCTTCTTTCTGCCAGACCATTGGCTTTTAGATGGTATGGAGCTGTCCTTATATGTTAAATACCATTGGACTTCAGGAAATACTCAAATTCAATGTTGATAAATTATAGCCTGTTATCTGTGACCAGCACATCCAGCAGTCCGTGTATTGTAAAAGATGCTCAGAGTTTTTCTATTGTCACCCCCATGTTTGACAAATGAACTGAATGCATGTTGAGCCACATTGAGTGGACTTCCACAAAGATTAAGAACATTGAGCCCATGAAAGGACTTGAATGTAATCAATTCCAGGGTTTATCCGCCATTCCCATGAATGTGGGAAAGCTGCTGGCAGTAAATCCTGTCATTGTGGGATTCTGGGCACTATTCCACAAAAACGGCAGTGTCTGCATCCACTCCAGGCCACCAGACATGACTTCTCACCAATATCTTCATTTTGGAAACCCCCAAATGACCCTGGTGGAATTCAGCCAGGATCTGGCGGTGATCTTTGCTCGCGACAATCACTCTTGCACCCCGTAATGATATGTCATCTTCTACGGTGATCTGGTCCCTCCAGGTCCAAAACGGTTTCAATTCTGTTTGTGACAGCCGTTTGATTTCCAATGTCTCCACCAGATATTTCAGTTTTGCCAGCGGCAGATCTTTCTGCCTCCAACGTTTGATATTATCAGCTGTAACTGGAAGTGTGTCCAAAAAATGTAAAATCGTTATGGACTCTTCCATTAGTGGCACCACTAGTGGTGTATCTGCCAGCCGGAGGTGGCTCAATACATCAACATTTGCTAGTTGACCTCCTGGACAGTGTTCCACTTGTAAACTTTGAATTAAAACCTATCACTGAACTCAACCTGAAACTATGGGCAGTACTGCCTTATCATCTTTAAGTATACCTAGCTGAGGCTGTTAGTCCATTATTGCTAAAAACTTACCTCTGTAAAAGGTATTGCTGGAACCTCCTGACTCCAAATATGACTGCCAACCTTCCTTCTCTATCCGGGCTTACTTTCGCTCTGCATTTGCCAACACCCTGGTTGCAAATGCTATTGGGCAAAAGTGAGGACTGCAGATGCTGGAGATTAGAGTCGAGAGTGTGGTGCTGGAAAAGCACAGCAGGTCAGGCAGCATCCGCGGAGCAGGAAAATCGACATTTCGGGCAAAAGCTCTTCATCAGGAATTCATACGCTATTGGTCATTCCTCTCCAGTACTAGATTTGCTTGGGATCATAGTGATGATAGATGTTTCTTCACTTTCCTGAAAGCTATGACTTGTCTACACGACCATTTCCAAGGCTGACCCTTTCTTAAGAGTTGATGCACAGCTGCTGGGATGAAGGCCAAGTTATATATGAACTTTCCATTATGATTCACCAGCCCAAGGAAAGACCTAGGCTCTGGTATACAAGTGGGAGCCAGGACATGTTTGATCTCCTTCACTTTATCTTCTAATGGGTATAACCCTATCCTGTTGACTCTGTAGCACAAGTAGGACATCTGGGGTGCCTAGAACATACACAAGCTGATGAAACTCTACATGGCAGTCTTGTATATTAGTACAAACCTTTATGGGTATTAATTGACGCATACTTCAGGATCCTCACCTAATTGCAATTGCAGGTAGGCATGGCTCATGCCCAGCTTTGTGAATGACAGCCCGTTGCCAGTTTTGGGTGTAAGTTCTCGATGCGAGGGATTGAGTATATATCCAGCTGTGAAAAGCAGCTCACCATTTGTTTAAAATTCCCATAAAGATGAACCAACACATCATGCTTCACAATCAGTACAATCACTGCTGTCCTTTCCATAAACTGTTCTGGTTTGATGATTCCTTGGTTTTCTAGCCTCCTGATTTCTGCCTCTATGTGTGCATGTAAGGCAAATGGCACTAGGTGGGCCTTGCAGAATCATGGAATTGCTACTTGGTCAACATGCAAGGTGACCTTGGTCCCTTTGATGTTCTCTAGATCTCCGTGAAAGTCTTCCAGGCATTTAATTAGCACTTCACACAGACAGCCATTTTCTAATAAAAAAATATTGAGCCAACCAAGTTAGATCTTTCCCAACCAGTTTTGCACCATCAGGCTTGGGTCCGAGCCTTTTGCTACAATCTATGGTAACTGAAGCAGCTGCTTCTCATATGAGACCCTTGTACCCTTAATCTGTAGGGATTCCCCAATATAGGTTCTCAGCCTGGCCAACGTCATATGCAAACTTAAGACTGGTTCTATAATCACTGATACAACGGAGCTGGTAATGACCTCCATTAGAACTGGGTGATGATTTAACTGGACATTTATTTTGATTGGTTTTGATTCAGATGATATTAGGTGGACTTTCTAGAGTTGCACTCTTCTGGATACTGGCTACGAGTTCTCTTCCTCAATTCAGGTTGAGTGGGACTGTTTTGTTCTCTCAAGTCCACATACCATCAGCATCTACAATGGCCTGCATTTAAGCATACCTGGACCATTTAAATATAGGAAACACTACCTTACAAAGTACTAATTTCAATTGTAATTTACCTAGGAACTGCAAAAGTCCAGATTTTGATTATGTGTTTTCAATGTTTTTCACAGCACCTTACATCTTTTCTGAATTGGTGGAGAGATGTGATGTGCTGCTGTAAAATCCCTCAGACTGCTGGGATACACCAAGGCCAGACCCAAAATACGGTGTACTCATCTGAAGACTTTGAAGCATTTGCTGTGCTGGAGCTCCTCTATATTTAATAATTTATAACCTTAACCACATCAATTACAATGATGCAGCAACCAGCAACATCCTGAATTGAGGCCTCACACTGATGCACTCACAGTTAGACCTTCATGGGTGGCTCATGGGCAAAGCAGAGCAGTAATGCCCACTGTTATGGACCAGACCAGACCTTCCTCAAAACATTTCAAGAAAGTAACCCAGACTCTAACTTTGCTAGTGTTTTGAGCAGATGTAATGTGCATATTCCAGGAGGGATGCAGCTGGCTGAACCACTTAGTTTTAAACAAAACAGAATTTATTTGCAAGATTACTGATTGAAACGCAAACAGAAGAGAACTGAATATAGAATAACTTAACCTATCTGAAAACCCAACTGATTATCCCAACTTCATGATGCTGTTCCAACTACTTGCAATAATCCTCTTGGTAAAGAAAGGAGAGACATCAATCACAGGGTCTTACGAGAGAGAGAGAAAAAGGCAGAGAGCTTCAGCATGGAATACCTTCTTCCATGTCACTGTTTCTTGGACCAGCAGCCTCGAAACTGACTGGCTAATTTCAGTGAACAGCCAGACTGCTAAAAACCAACCAAACCGAACCAAACCAAACCAAAACAGAGAAAAGCTGAGCTGAGAGAACTTGCCGCTCCCCTTTGATTGTACATGTATTTCTTTTTAAAACTTGAAATCATTCTCAAGTAGTTAAACCCAGGCTTTTTGGAATCGCTACTTTTATGATCTCTCTGAAAAAAAAAGCCAAGGATAGTATAACCTTGTTAAAGGAGCAGCATCATCACACCCCCACTCCCAGGCTAATTTACCATGGCCCCCGGCCACCTCCCCATAAATATTGGAGCTCAGTTATCCCACTGGGACAGGAGATAATACACCACGTTCTTGGGCAATAGTACCTGGCCTTGCCAGATTCACATAACGATTTAGAAAAACTGTGGCCGGAAGATTAATGTCTACAGGCCAAACTTGCAGCAAGATGAAAACAGATTCATTGAATGAGAAATTAGGTAAGGAATTTTGTTGAATGCTATACTCAACTGGTTTCCACAGTCCTGATCTTCCTCATGCTGGTCAAAGGAAGTAACGTCTATTTTTCTCTTCCCATTGTAACTGTTGCAAAGGTGTAACCTTTTGTGCATAAGTGTTGTGGTCCTGGAGGACAAGCTTAGTACTGACGGCAGGCCAGAAGTGTAAGTTTTATGAGTACCTGTGTCCAAGACATACATGTCCAGCAGGACAGTTATCTGAAGAACAGAACCATCACAGGAATGTGTAAGGCAACTTCTACCCTTTACAACAGGGAATCCACACACATGTAGCTGGCCCACAGACACTGCAGCAGCAGCTGGGAGGCACGTTTACCCTCCAGACTGTTTAAGCTCTCGACAGTGAGTGTACCATTCAGTAGCCATACAAAAACTGTACGTGTATTGCATGGGAAGTATTCTCAGGAAAGACCTGTAATAGCTGTGATCCGAATAACCTCATAAAAGGCCGAGATATTTCGGCCTAAAAATACAGAGAGAGGCAGGTATTTGCCACAATTTCAAGAATATTTGGAGTTAACCTGTCATAGGTAACGATGATGTGTTCCTGTAACAAAATCTTGCATTTTCAGAGCAGCTCATCTCATCAGACTACTTATTTCCTAGAATTGCCTTGTTCTGCATAAAATATAATCAGCCTGGAATATATACTGAAATCCTTCATATCCCTTCAATATGCATCACAGATGAACTGCAATCATTTGTATGTTGACCAAATAATAATATACGTTATCTTTCTAGGTTTTATGACACCGCAGTCCAGAAAAATGGAGTGTCAGTGATGGATGAATCAGAGTTCTACTACACCATCAGTAATTGTAACACAAAGTCAAAATGACCACCAAACAAAGCAGCAATCTGATTTCACTCACAGCTGAGAGTGTTTGGGCTTCAGTAGCTTTGTATGTTTTTACTTGTACTTCTAGTTTTCTGTTTTGATTTAACTTTTTATTGTTTTTGTAGTTCTCGTGTCTGTAGAGTTTAAAGATTATTTATTGTTGCTATATGTGATGTTTGCATAACTTTTATGATCTTATAGGTTTTATGCCATGTCAATATTCTGCACTGTAGAAAAAAATAAATTCAGTTACTTGCACTGTGATTTCCGATCTGTGCCTTTCTTTTCACCTTTCCAATGCATACGTTACTGATCACATTTGATTGCAAATGATACCTTTGTGGCTTCCTATGATATGATAGAAAACTTCCCCAAGAACTTCATTTCAAATTGTTGAGAACTTCCAAGTACTTAACTAAAAATGTCTGGACATCTTAGAGTTCTTCAATGCTTTGTTGCTAATGAGAAGCTATTCATTACCCAAGAAATCTACTGTCTTTTTGATATCTATGAGGGCTATGCATTCATTCCTAACAAGAACATTGAACAGATGTGTTATTTGCAAGGTAGATTTTCTAATCATTTAGCTGAAGTCACCTTATTTCTTGGAAGTACTATTTTCACCCATTACCCAAAGATTTCCTGACCCTTAAAGAATAAAGCCACCTTCACAAATCCAAAAACACAAATCCATTTACCTCTACTTCACAATCCAGTTCACTCCAAATCATAAGCAATCATTCATCACAAAAAGATGGACTGCTTTTGCCACTGATGCTCATGTCATGAGAATGAATGGGACAAAATGGCAAAATTTTCAATTACCTCAGGAGACCTCTAGATCATACTGAAAAGTAAATACGTTAACAAGTAAAATTAACTGTTCTTGGACAATTGACTTAAATGATATAATATAAGGGCACTAAATCAACTGGAATGGAATTGGGAATTATGAGTACATCCTACACATCAATTTCTAAATGTGGATTCGGCAATGCAAACCTTATTTCTTTCATGAATCACTTCTGTTGGCTTCCTATTGGTCGTAGGCTTCTTTTTTACAGCTTGGCATTCTTTACAATGTTTCACAGTGTCTCCTATATCTTATATAATCCTGACAAACCAAAAATACTTTCTCTCTAGACTCTTTGTCAAACTCATCCCTATGCACCATTGATGAATATCATGAAGCAACTGCAATTTCTTTCCTGAGTTTCAACTCTGGTCTTTCACATGACACCACTTTTATGAATGGACAACTCAATAAATTTAAAAAAGGCATTATTTGTAAATTTAGTGCCTGGGTTGGCTATTCCTGACTGATATAGTGGTACACCTTCGCAATGCAGAATCTTCGTCAATTGTGTTACCAGAGTCAACTGTTGTAACTGGCAACTCATCTGCATGTGAAAAGAAAAATTGGGTTCAACATCAGATGGGGATGATTATCTCAATACCACATCAGCATTTCAATTATTTGTACTTAATGTCATTTGGATAAGTGTATAAATCAAAACTGATCTCTGCATTTGGGCCACAGCTAAAATTGGTACTGGAGCCTCTGTATTCAAAAATAGCCAGCAGTGTCTTCTGATCAGGTTTGATTGTGACAATACAATCACACAAGTACTTATGAAATCATTCTACTCTAAAAACCAAAGACATTGTTTGATGTTATATCTGAGCACAGTTTTGCTCACTAATTCTGAGATTGCGTGAGACAAATGTATTTAATCTCTCCTTAATACATTGAAGGTCCACCCTTCTCAATCTTTCTGTTGCCTCAAGCATAGTGACCCTCAGGCTAAACCATCATCAGACATCTCTCTCTAATGAGAAAGCAGTGCTAAGGTCCTCTGGACTGTGGCAACTTTACAGCTCATAAGAGATCACAGCACCTTCTCCATATATAGAGACATGACATGCTACTTAATCTTTTGGACACTTGTGATGTACAAGCATTGTACCATCTTCCAATTTACTTTTACACAACTATAATGCTTTGTCATACTCATTTGTCCAAAACCATGGAATACCTTCCATTCAGATTTCATTTAATAGATGCAATAAGATTGTCAATTTTTGTATGAATTTACTGTCGTATGAATTCACTAGACCCAAGAACAATGAGCTCATATTTAGTCTGAGTATGTGCCATATTTCTTTATGCTGGACAGGGTGTGAATAATCTTTGTCCATCTCAAAATTTGAAACATTTCATAATTGACTACCTTCATCTGAACTCTATACTTTGTTGATTGTTGGAGTCCCTTCTCCAGGCTGTCATGGATCTGCTTATTTGGAGTGGAAACAAGTTTGTCATCCAACTAACAATGACTTCATGAATTCCTTCAAAAACTTGTTCATTAGTCCTTGAAAAATTCATGGGGTTCAAGAAACATCAAATGGTAGCCTATGAAACTAGATTAGTCCCATGTGGGTATTCATGATTCATCGTCTAATTCAAGTTGTAACTGAGCATTTGTTTGATATAAATTTGGAAAGATGTAATCTCCCGACACCATAGTGAACAGATTCTCGGTATTTAGTCAATTACCAAGTATATTACATTCTAACACTTGATTTACAGTTGCTTCATAATCTCCACATCATCTGACACTACTATTTTCCTTTGGTAATACCACATTGGGAGTAGGAGAAAGTGAGGGTAGTCCAGTTACACTGTTCAGCTTTTGCAAAAATGTTCTCCTTCACCAATATTTTCAGATTTTTCTCTATTTTCTCCCAGGAAGCCTAGGAAACTGGGCAAGGTCTCAGTAAACTGGTCTGGCATTCCTTTAAACCTATATGTTGGCATTTCATACTTGAATTGGATGAACAGTTTCACTGAACACTCAAGGCTACTTGGTGATCACCTACTCTTGCATTAGACGTTTTCATTGTGTGCAAAATATTTCATTCCAGTTTAATATCAATGATTTTAACGAGATGCTTTTCAGCAAAGCTAGTTTTTGATCTTTCAATGTGATGGGGGAAGTTTTGCCCATTGTGCTTTATAGCTGAGTGGAATCCTTCACTTTATGGTGGTTTTCTCTCTTCCACAACTCCTTAATTCTATATGTGATTTCTCCAACTGGATTCAGGAGTCACGCCAACTGCAGTCCAATGTTGAATTCCATGTTCATTGGAGCTCCATTCAATGTTCCATAGACCATGATGCCCTGTGAATGTTCATTGAATAGCTTTGTGTTTCCTATTGTTTGGATCTCACCTGACTCCTCATTAAATCTGCTGCAGTTCCACAACCATTTGCAGTGACTTCCATTTCCTTTTGCTAATGTTTTCTTGGTGTATGTTTTATTGACATACTTTGCTGAGATGACCTTTCTTCTTGCATTGCACTGCTCTATGTTCACAAATGGACAATCTTGTTGCCAAAGTTGACCTAGGCTTGTGGAGTAGTATTTTGTAACTACAATTGTTTGGGTTTTAGCATCCTAAATTGCAATTTATTTACTTCAGCAGACAGATTAGTGATTGTCAATCCTGATTTCGCTCGAGTTACATTCTGACAAATCCATGGCTAATGCTGTGGCAAGCTATGTCTAAGACTAAATTTGGCAACGTAGGCAACTTACTGTGAATGCCCTTGATTTACAAACCACACATGAACCTGCCTCATAATGCTCTCTCTCAATAATCTCCAAAATTATGGTGGATGGACAGCTTTTTTAAAGCCATGATACACTCAGTGGGTATCTGACTATTTGTTCCAAGCCAATAACTTTCAGTAATCTCCAGTAGTTTGGGATGTAGTGCTGTTCAATTGTATACAAGATGTCTGACAGTGATGTGTCGTAAACTATGAACTGCTCCACATGCAAACTGAAAGGCTTGATCATGTCAACTCTCCCAATAATAAATGTTGATGTCGCCAGCATGGAAGGTCAGCCCACCCATGTGTACACACAGTTTTTCCACAAAGACCAAATTTTGAAAATAAATTCTCAGCAATTATGGCTTGCTGGAAGCTTATCCAAACTAAATTTATTTGATCATGGAATTCTGTAATCCCACCTTGGCACCAAATGTGATGTATTGGCAAGATAGAGTAATAACAATGGAGATTCAACACCAAACTAAACTGATATATTCTGACATATGCACAATGATTACAAAAAGGTGCAATCAGAACTATATTTTTAAAAAGTTGATCCTCTACTAGTCTTCAGCAGCTATTAACGATGAGTTGATGAGCCTGAAGATTATTTTCTGCTCTGAAGCATTTGGTCTTTATTACTTTAACCAACAGTGGATTGATAGAATTGGCAGGACATCCAATAATTTTATGGATAAGGATAATTTAAGTATAAGTTTATATCAAATAAATGCAACCCTGATTTTCTTCTCTCACTTCTCTACTCTCCATACACCTCACTAAATGAGCAGCCTTGCTTTCTGTAAGTATGAGATCATTTTAAAAGGTTGGAATTGGATTAGAATGAGTTGTCCCATTCTAAAGTTACGCTTTGTGACAAAATAGAATTCACTTTGGAAAATAACTTAATTTAACACATCACAAAGCATGACATCAGAATGATGTATTACTTGTTGTTAATAACAGCAGTGTTTATTTCTGATTGTTACAGACTTATCTACATTACTAACCTTAACAATAGTGAAATTATAATTGGTATTCTTGGAATTCAACTTTTCAGAGCTACTTAAAAATGAAACTGAAGCCTGGACATATTTTCAATTTTTTATATCTTGACAAAGTTCATAATTTAATGTCAGTCAGAAATACAACAGTGCTTTTGGAGTACTTTAAACTCTTGGATGTTCATGAGAGCAATACCTTAAATGGTAAGGCAGAGATTTTGGAAAAAAAATTAACTCCAGTGTTGACTAAGTTTAGCAGTAGAAGAATAATTTAGTGATTTTCTGACAGATTATTTTTAAACCCACTTAAGCTTGACTCAGTTGACAGCACTCTTGCACCTTTGAGTCAGAGGGTGTGGAGCAAGTCACTTTATGGATTGAAGCACATAATTGAAATGAACGCTTTAGGACAGTACTGAGGGAGTGTTGCACTATCAAAGGTACAAATTGGGATTATTTGCCTAGGTGTAGTGAATTGGCGGGATGGAACTTACTTCTGCTCCTTTAACTGTGTTAGGTACCTTTCCATATTTACATTAGTTGCCAGTAGGATTTTCACCAACAGGGAGCCTACCATAGCTCAGTTGTAATGTGATTGTGAATGCATGAATTCAATATTCAGATTATATCTTCATTGTTCATTTCTAAAGTACCAACACTGAGAAAAATCAGTGCAATAAATTGATTTCTATAGATCTGTGAGAATCTTCATGGGATAAAGCGGCATCTTCCTTGTGCTATCCATTAACATTACTGCTCCCTATATAAATCAAACTACTGATCAACCAGAGATTATATTCAGCATATGTAATACAAATTGAGGTTGCTTTGATTTTTTTTTGGCCTTCATTCCTCATTCAAAATATTGTTAGAGAACATGGGTAAGAACAAGGTTGAAGTTTACCTGCCAGTTCCTACTAGCTATCTTTTTGAGCAGGAAGAAGGGTTGTGGTAGATAATTGAAACTTAAATATATATATAAATAAAAGATTTGCAAACCAGAAATATTTTTAGCCTGTGTCACTATATTTCATTAATCTTTCCAATTATATTACAGATGTCCAATTTTTTCATTTCCTTCACTGTGTCACCGACATGAGCAAAGTACACATAAAGACAACCTTCACTATGTTTGATTGGAAAGCCTCTGGGGAGATTAGTTTTGACGAGTTTTACATGTTGATTTGCATCATAATTGCTAATAAGGTATGAACTTAAATGGTCTATTATCTTGACACTGAAGTGGTGAAGACAACCTTGAGGGAATGAGGGGGAGCCAGCTGTAGCTCACAGTTTTATTGTGAAGACCAGAGAATTCTAAATCAATTACAAATAAATGAGACTGATATGTTGTTCTATCCTGTGGCAAGGATTCTCTCTATATTATCCATGAAAACTGAATATTTAAGGTTACAAGATAGCACCTTCAGATTAAACGATCTATGAAGGTGAGCAAATGGCTTTCTTTTAGACAGTAATTACTTTGTTGCCAATGCTATCAAATGAAGGTGCATGGGCAGGGGAAGGGAGATTGAGGACTGAAACACAATTTTGATGGGGGTCACACCCTAATGGAAATCACCTAGTTTGGATATAAAAGGTACAGATAAGATACTTTCTAAATGCTTTAAATCTAGAAGCACTGGAATTCTGAAGGCATGGAGAGTCAAAACTGTTATGACTAAAACAGTCTGCCTCCAATTCCATCTCCTTTCTTTCCTCCTTCTCTTGCTTCTTCCCTGATGAACAATGGACTAACAAGATGACATCATCCTTAAGGCCCAATGTTCTCTGGAGGGCAACATTGCAGAATGCATAGCAGACTACCACAATGACCATGGTATATACAGGAGGATATTGGACTTTACTGCTCAAATTTCTGTTCAATGTTCTGCTGAGCTATGAACATTGATTTCTATCATTTCTATTGCGAAGTGAGTGAGCACTAAGAAATGAAACAAAAAACAATAAGATATATCCTGTGCAGGTTTATGCCATGGGTGTGTGTCTCCATGTGTAAAACTGTCTGGTAGAAACATGCAAGGCCTACGTGTCCCTGAGCTCCAAAGTGCCGAAAGGCTGAAGAAGTGAGGGAGATAGTCTCTTGCCTGATCGTAGGCAAGATGACATGACAAGATTGGAAGTTTGTGGATGCTGACTCACTTGGACAAAGTGTAGACAATGATGTGTGGAATGGACTAAATCTGTACCATCACAGTTCTGATGAAAGGTGTTGTGGTCCATGGGCCATGTAGTGACCTTGTGATAAATCGGTAGGATTATGGTTGGGAGAAGCAATCAATGAGTTGTAGTCAACCAGTACAACTTACATTTGGCAATTTATGCGCCTAGCTTCTTGGAGAAGGAAAGAATCTGACATGTCCGTTTTTCAGTGGCAGCAGCAACTCAAAGGGCGGGAGCTTGTACCAGGGGCCTACCGGGAGTGGTGAGTCACTGATTTGTGCTTTTACATTTGAAGTCAGAGAGCAGAGGTTTCTGGGAAAGGAGGGACTTCTTATTTTTATTTCCATCCTGCTATATAAGTCAGTGTCTTCTCAACCCGAGACCCTACCTTTGTAGGGCCTCCTACCGAACCACCTCCTCTAACCTTAAAGACCAGGGACATATCAGGTAAGCGTCTCTTTTTTACTTTGTGACTAGGGGACTAGCAGGGATGGCAGTGCAGGGAGAGCAATGTTCCTCCTGCATGATGTTTGAGGTCAGGGACATCATTAATGTTCCATCCAAGTACATCTGCAGGAAGTGCACCCAACTTTTGCTCCTCCAAGACCGTGTTAGGGAACTGGAGTGGGAGCTGGATGAACTTCGGATCACTCGGAAGGCAGAGACTGTGATAGATAGTAGTTACTCCCAGGCAAGAAGAAAGCTGGGTGACTATTCGAAAGGGGAAAAAACAGTCAGTGGAGGGATCTCCTGCGGTCGTTCCCCTGAAAAACATGTATACCGTTTTGGATACAGTTGAGAGATACAAGCAGTGGGGCCCAGGTCTCTGGCACAGAGCCTGTCCATGTTGCACAGAAGGGAAGGAGGGAAAGGAGGAGAGTGTTAGTCATTGGGGACTCAATAGTTAGAGGCTTAGATAGAAGGTTTGTTGGGAATGAGCGAGACTCGCGGTTGGTGTGTTGCATCCCAGGTGCCAAGGTCCTTGATGTTTCGGATCGTAATTTTGGGGTCCTGAAGGGAGAGGGTGACCAGCCTCAAGCCATTGTCCATGTAGGTACCAACGACATAGATAGAAAGAGAGATAGGGATGTAAGGCAGGATTTCAGGGAGCTAGGGTGGAAGCTGAGAGCTAGAACAAACAGAGTTGTTATCTCTGGATTGTTACCCATGCCACATGATAGCGAGGCAAGGAATAGGGAGAGATATCAGCTAAACACGTGGCTGCAAGGATGGTGCAGGAGGGAGGGTTTCAGGCTCTTGGATAATTGGGGCTCATTCTGGGGAAGGTGGGACTTGTACAAACAGGATAGTCTTCACTTGAACCAGAGGGATACTAATATCCTGGGTGGGAAATTTGCTAGTGCTACTTGGGTGGGTTTAAACTAGCTCAGCAGGGGGTTGGGAAGAGGGGGTGTAGTTGCAGTGCACAGGAGGATGAGGATAGGAAGGACAGGGACAGGATTTCAGAGTCACAGGAATGTGTTGGCAGACAGCACACCCTAGCTTCCACCCTAGCTCCCTGAAGTGTGTCTACTTCAATGCCAGAAGTATCCGAAATAAGGTAGGTGAGCTTGCAGCATGGACAGATACATAGGACTTCGATGTTGTGGCCATTTCAGAGACGTGGATAGAGCAGGGTGAGGAATGGATGTTACAGGTTCCAGGGTTTATATCTTTCATTTAAAACAGGCAAGGTGGTAAAAGAGGGGGAGGTGTGGCCTTGTTAGTCAAGGATAGTATAATGGTGACTGAGAGAATTTTTGATGAGGACTCTTCTATTGAGGTAGTGTGGGCTGAGGTTAGAAACAGAAGAGGAGAGGTCACACTGCTTGGAGTTTTTTATAGGCCTCCGCAGAGTTCCAGGGAGGTGGAAGAGAGGATTAGCAAAATTATTATGAGTAAGAGTGAAAGGAACAGGGTGGTCATTATGGGGAACTTTAACTTCCCCAACATTGACAGGAAATGTTATAGTTCTAGTACGTTGGATGGATCAGTTTTTGTCCAATGTGTACAGGATGGTTTCCTGACACAGTATGTCGAAGGGCCGACAAGAGGGGAGGCCACATTAGATCTGGTGCTTGGTAATGAACCAGGCCAGGTGTTTGATTTAGTTGTAGGTGAGCACTTTGGAGAGAGTGACCATAATTCAGTTTAGTTTAGTGATGGAAAGGGATAGGTGCATGCCACAGGTCAAGAGTTATCGATGGGGCAAGGGCAATTATAATGCGATTAGGCAAGAATTAGGATGCATAGAATGGGGTAGCAAAATGCAGGGGATGCAGACAATCGAAATGTGGAGCTGGTTTAAGGAACAGATATTGCGTGTCCTTGATAGGCATGCCCCTGTCAGGCAGGGAGGAAGTGATAAGGTAAAGGAACCGTGATTTACTACAGAAATTGCATCTCTTGTTAAACAGAAGAAGGAGGCTTATGTGTATGAGACAAGATGGTATAGATGAGATGATGGAGAGTTACAGATCAGCTAGGAAGGATGTAAAGAGAGAGTTAAGAAGTGCAAAGAGAGGACGCAAGCAGTCTTTATCAAATAGAATAAAGGAAAACCCTAAAGCTTTCTATAGGTATGTGAGGAATGAAAGGATAACTAGGGTAGGAATAGGGCCAGTCAAAGACAGAAGTGGGAAGTTGAGTGTGGATCCTGTAGAGATCGGAGAGGTGTTAAATGATCATTTCTCATCGGTGTTCAGTCAGGAAAAGGAGAATATTGTAGAGGAGAAGAATGAGGTACGAGATATTAGACTAGAAAGGATCGAGGTTAGTTACGAACAGGTGTCATCAATTCGAGGAGGAGTGAAAGTAGACAAGTCCCCTGGGCCGGATAGAATTTATCCGAGGATTCTCTGGGAACCTAGGGAGGAGTTAGCAGAGCCTTTGGCTTTGATATTTGAGTCGTCTTTGTCTGCAGGTTTAGTACCTGAGGACTGGAGGATTGCAAATGTTGTGCCCTTGGTCAAGAAGGGCAGCAGAGATGACCCAGGTAATTATAGACCAGTGAGCCTTACTTCTATTGTAGGAAAGGTTTTGGAAAGGATTATAAGAGATAAGATTTATAATCATCGAGCAAGCAACAATTTGATTTCAGATAGTCAACATGGTTTCGCCAAGGGCAGGTCGTGTCTCACAAACCTCATTGAGTTTTTTGAGAAGGTAGCCAAGCATGTAGATGAGGGTAGGATAGTTGACGTAGTATACATGGACTTCAGTAAAGCCTTTGATAAGATTCCACATGGTAGGCTGATATAGAAAATGCAGAGGCATGGAATTGAGGGTGATTTAGCAGTTTGGATTAGAAACTGGCTTTCTGGAAGAAGGCAGTGAGTGGTGGTTGATGGAAAATATTGTCTGGAGTCCAGTTACTAGTGGTGTGCCACAAGGATCTGTTTTGGGACCACTGCTGTATGTCATGACTTAGACGCAGACATAGGTGGATGGATTAGTAAATTTGCAGATGACACTAAAGTCGGTGAAGTCGTGGACAGTTTGGAAGAATGTTACGGGTTGCAGGGGGACTTGGATAAACTGTAGAATTGGGCTGAGAGGTGGCAAATGGAGTTCAATGCAGCTAAATGTGAGGTGATGCGCTTTGGGAAGAATAACAGGAAGCAGAATGCTGGGTCAACGGAAAGTTTCTTGGTAGTGTGGATGTGCATAGGGATCTTGGAGTCCATGTGCATAGATCCCTGAAAGTTGCCACCCAGATGGATAGTGCTGTTAAGAAGGCATATGGTGTGTTAGATTTCATTGGTAGAGGGATTGAGTTTCAGAGCTGCAATATCATGCTGTAACTATACAAGACGCTGGTGGTGGCTGCACTTGGAATATTGTGTACAGTTCTAGTCACCCCATTAGAGGAAGGATATGGAAGCATTGGAAAAGGTGCAGAGGAGATTTACCAGGATTTTGCCTGTCTGGAGGGAAGGTCTTATGAGGAAAGGCTGAGAGACTTGTCTGTTCTCATTGGAAAGAAGACAACTAAGGGCGGGGAGGGGGTGGGGGGGGGGGGGTGGATTGATAGAGACGAAGACAACTAAGGGCGGGGAGGGGGGGGGGGGGGGGGGGGGGATTTGATAGAGACATTCAAGATGATCAGAGGATTAGATAGGGTAGACAGAGAAAGACTTTTTCCTAGGATGATGACGTTAGGTTGTACGAGGGGGCATTACTACAAATTGAGGGGTGATAGATTTAAGACAGATGTCAGAGGCAGGTTCTTTACTCAGAGAGTGGTAAGAGCGTGGAATGCCCTACCTGCTAATGTAATCAACTCAGCCACATTAGGAAGATTTAAACAATCCTTAGATAAGCACATGGATGATGATGGGATAGTGTAGGGGGATGAGCTGAGAATAGTTCACAGGCCAGAGCAATATCGAGGGCTGAAGAGCCTGTTCTGTGCTTTATTGTTCTATGTTCTATAATTAAGGCAAGTTGGAGCATTAATCAGATGCAAGTGTATATAATTAAGGTAGTTATTGCATAATTGTGAAATCTGAAGACACCGGTGAAAAATTAAGTGAAAAATTGCAAAACTTTTTCTCGACATCCAGATTCTGACTTTTATCATTCTGCTTTTATTTGCTTGCTTTCTTGTCATTGCTCACAACATACCAGAGAGAGGCACAAACAGAAATTGCTGGAAAAGCTCAGCAGTTCAGGCAGCATATATAGAGACAAATCAGAGTTAACGTTTCAGGTTGAGTAAACCTTCCTCAGAACACCAGAGAGGGGAATGTTCTGCCCATTATTATTTCACCGCAAGACAGGACTTTGTGGGCAGTCATCAACCCAATTTAGACAAAATCTATAATCCCCTGAAAAAGTAGTGGATTACTGATACTTGACATTTGTCTCCTGTTTTGCAATCACTTTTCAATCATAAAATGTCTGGGCTGCATTGACTTTTTAAAAACTTACTGAACAACAATAAAACCAGCCAGCTGGCGAGGCAAGAATTGCTGTCCTATTATCTGTACCTTAGACTAATCCTCACAAAGTTGTACTTACTATAGCAAATCATTAGTTCAACAAAATGTAATTCTATTCCATAGAGTTGCTTTTGGTTTACTGTAAAGCTGTTCTGCAAGATTAAAGCAGGGTTTAATGTCATTATTACAGGTTTCTGGTAACTTTCATTTGTTTACACTCAATTACTATTTGTTTAAACTTTCCAGGATAAAATGGAGCAGCAATTTCTTTATCGTCACTCTCGTGCTATCTTTGACTTAATTGACTTAGATGGGGGCCACACCATCACTCCAGCAGAATTTTATGCCGCAGGATTTCTCTTCAACATCAAAGGACGTGCTTATTTGCAGATGTTTCGAGATTATAGTGGAAGTGGTGGTGAGGTAAGATGTTGAAATTGTGGCAGTAAACTGCCAATTTACATCTGTTATGAAAACAATGGCACTCCAAATGCTAGACATCTCAAATAAAAACAGATGTGCTGGATCTCGAGGTCATGATCCACATTACAATTGTGGGCAGATGTGACCGATGATGTCACCTGGCTCATGACATTATAGGCCAGAGGAAGTGACAGGCACGTTGTTATCCATGCATGCACAATGTCAGAGAGTTGAGGCAGAGGCTGGGACCCCAGCGGGAGTGACACAAAGGCCAGGAATGGGAGCAGATGTCAGAGTTGGGGCAAGGGATTGGGGTAGAGGGCGAGTGCTGAGAATGTGATGGTGGCTTGGGGTATAGTCTGGAAAGATGCCATTTGGCCGTTCGAGTCTGCACTGACCCTCCAACTCAACCCCCTAACCTATCCCTGTATTTAGCATGGCCAATCCACCGAACCTGCACATCTTTGGATTGGGGAAGGAAACCGAGCTCTCAGCCGAAACTCACACGGATACTGGGAAAGCGTACAAACTCAATACAAACAATCATTCGAGGCTAGAATTGAACCCATGTTCCTGATGCTGTGAGGCAACAATGTTAACCACTGAGCCACTGCGCTGTTTCTCCTTTGCTGCATTCACCTGTAGCAACCATCCTTCCCGGCCTTTTCCAGCTGCTTTTCCTGGAGTCAGGAAGCCATGGTGACTGATGCAAAATCACCAAGTCAGGAGGTCAATGCAAAAGGGCAGCACAGCAGATACAAGTGGTCAGGCCTTGATTGAAGGCTTTGATTTTGAAATGTAAACCTCTGCTCCTCTTTGTCAGCCCAAGTTGCCCCGAGTCCTGGATCATTTGTATCAGTGTGATATTGGAGATTGCCTCTACCTCTTCCATCACTCCAGACTTATGCAGTGGGTCTCTTTGCATATTCATGCTCTAGGTGACACCTAGAGGTGGTATTTATAGCCACTCAGCAGGCCAGGCAACATGGGTAGAGAATGAATAGTGTTAATGGCTCAAGGTAATGTCCTTTCAGCACAGTAGGAAAAGGTGACCATGGAACAGATTTTAAGCACAGACATTGTGGTGCTGATTTGGGGAGGGGTGGAGCAGGAGGGGTGGAAGGTGCATGGGGAAGTGAAGTAATGGAACAAAGCAGAAGAAAAGGGATGGTTTTCCAAATGCTACTTTTCCCTTAAAATCACACGGCTCATCTTTAATTCTTCCCTTCCTTGGATTCTGTTCCATATTCTATGGATAGGGACCCAATCTTCAGTACAATTCCATGATGACTGTGATCACATTTGCAAGTAACCTGCTTCCTGTGAGGACATTGTTCCATTTTCCCAGATTCTTTGTCTGCACTGCATTTAACTGGTCAATATTACCACTGTTTCTGCTATGTTTCAAGATGTGTGATCTTTCTTGTGAGCTTTGAGAACACTCTTCACTTAAAATCAATACAATGTTACTACTTTTATGCTGGAATATTTTGAGGAAAGAAATAATTTCAACAGGTTTTGTGAATGGTAGCCTTTTGGCTGTAGCCTAGTTGTTAAGGTAACAGCAATGAGTCACATTGAGAATATGGTTAATGGAGTGAAATTTTAAACATTATGCATGCATAGAGCTGGAATAAAATTTCCACTCCTGTGTAGTATTTTTCCCACTTGTGCATGTGAACCAATAAAATGACTACAGTAAGCAACCAAATACGTTTATTTTCTCCTTAATGAAAAAATGAATAAAAAAGCAAGGACACTTCAAATATGAGTGTTTTGCTAGGTCTGCAGGAAGAAGCAAATGAAGACAAAAGCTGTATGCCTAACATTAAATTTAACACCCTTTTCTGGAAGTGAAATTTGTGGTAGCATTTTAAAATAACCCACTTATCCCTGTTCCACTAGCTTCTCTACTTCCACCATCTCAAAATAGCCATGAAATGGTTGCTCCAAACCCCTGAGTAAAAAACATAATTCTGTCAATGTAACTTTTTTCTTAAAAAAAAAAAGAAATATTTTTGAATCAACCTGTTCAGGGATGTTATTACACACCTCTGGAGGAGGTGGGACGTGAACCTAGGCCTCCTGGTTCACAGGTAGGGGCAATAGCACTCCACCAGAAGAGCTCTTCTTATTTGTTCCTGGGATGTGGCCAGCACTGCCAAAGCCAGCGTTTCTAATCCATCCATAACTGTCACTGAGGAATTTCAATTAACATCCTCTTGAACCTTATTTGTTGTTCTTTGGCACAACTGAGTCACTTGCCAGAGCCATTTCAGAGTCCGCAAGAGATCTCAACATTGCAATGGGACTAGATGCACATGTAAGCTAGGCCAGTAAACAATAGCAGATCCTCTTCCTTAAAGAATATTAATGAATCAGATTCTTGTAAAAACCTATCAATGATACTTTATCACCATCATTACTGACACCAGCTTCCAATTGAATTTAAATTCCACCAGTGTTATTATTGCATTAGCTGCAGCCTCTTGAAAGTGATAAACATTATCATTGCTATCACCCATCCTTATTGCAAAAATATACATCATTCATGAAAAACATCTGTAAGTACATATAAAAAGGTTCTCATTGTGTTCTGTACAATCTTTCCAGTGAGGACAAAGAAACACAAAGGAATCACTGATATCACCATTACACCACAGTCTGCTCCCAACTCTACTTGAAATTATATGAGTCTGAAGTACCAACATGGAGAAAGTGAGGACTGCAGATGCTGGAGATCAGAGCTGAAAAATGTGTTGCTGGAAAAGCCCTCATTTCTGAAGCAGGGCTTATGCCCGAAACGTCAATTCTCCTGCTCCTTGGATGCTGCCTGACCTGCTGCGCTTTTCCAGCAACACATTTTTCAGCTCAGAAGTACCAATATGCACTACACACATCATGGTCATTAAATAAATTATTACATCCACACAGTAAAAACTATCGAAAAGTTTGTCATTGTTTTTTTTGGGAGGTCAGGAGGAGCATTAAATCTCCTGCTGAGTTAACCCATGTGTTACCCAACCCTCTTTCACTCTTGCCTCCTGTCAGTTCAAGAAGAAACTGGCTGGGTTCCACAGCAGAGCTGGTGGATTTTCAGTGAGCAGTAGTTTGCCAGTGGAATTGTAATGAAGCTTGACTATATAAAAAATATTGTTGGCAAACTCTGAAACCATAACCACATTTTGGTGAATAATTTTGCCCAAAACAGAAATAATTATAAGGATGCTTACTTCTTTTCCTTGTTTATCAGGAAGACTATGAAAGCATACTAACCCTTGCCCACAAGGAAAGAGTTAAGTCATTTGCTTCATTTCTTGCTGTTCCAGATTATATTTCAAATTTGTTTCAATATTTATCAGTAAGGTTGGTTTGTGTGAACACAAATCTCACACAGTCCATTTATCCTGGAAAGAAAACATTCCCACATAACCTTGGTACTTATCCGTTGTAAGCTATAATCACATTCAGTTTGCGATAGCCAAGAACTTTCTAAGAGGGGAGTTGGAAAGTCAGGCACATGTTGAACAGCAGCTTGAAATATTACCGACATGATACCCAAATAATCTGGAAGTGTTTAACATGCTTCAAAATGCTAAAGTTCAGTTTTTTGCCCTCCTTTCCCTTAAAATGAGGAAGCATTGAGCTGAGAAAGGCGACAGAGGAATAAAATGACAAAAAATGTTTTAAAAGGACCATAATGATAAAATCATTAGTGCTAAAAGTAAAGTATGGGCTCATTTCATCATGGCCAATTTCACTTCCATCTGAAAATTGTTAAAATTAGAAAGAGGAAGGTCAACAAAATAAAATGAGAAAAATCTTGTTTTGTCAAACTCATTTGACATTGTTTATTTATTTCAACCAGAACCTTACGTACAATGAATTCAAATTGTTTATCATGGCCTGCTTAGATAAGGAAGAAAAAACTCTTGAAGATAGAAGGAAAAAGAAACAGAAGCAACCAATAATAGGATTATTTACTGAAAGGGATTCTCTGCTACCATTGTAATTGTGTCAATTGAAACAAAACTGGCACTCTTCAAAGAAGAATTCAAAATACCAAACTGATATTGACCAAACCATCTTATTTGTTTCATGGATTTGTACTTATTAGATTTAAAATAAATAAATTTTAATGAGCAGTGCTTCTGGCAAAATTCTTTCGTTTGAATGGTTAAATAGGTAATGCCAATCTATTTTGCTGCAAATTTCATAGGTCATTAAAAAAAATTGATCACCTCATTATGTAAAGAAATATAATAAATTATACGACAACTTTCACACCCCAGGCTATGCCAACGTGTCTACAATCAATTAAATACCTTTGACAATATTTAGAAAATACAGCAATGTGTACAATAGCAGGAGTCCACACACATCAATGTATTGACTGACCTTCTGTTTTTATTGTGATAGTTGATGGATTAAGTATTAGTCAGGATAGCTTTGCTCTCTTCAAAATTATGCCATGATAATGTCCACCTGAGATAAATGGAGAAAAATTAGGTGTCGGTCTTTCATCAGAGCTTGTAAGCTTACGGATTTGATTCCAATATAACCATTTTTCATCATTAGCATCTACGCAACACAATTGCTTTATTTCTCCGGATCAGTAAAACTCTGACTATGAAAATAATGATCCTCTGGATGATCAGCATTATGCTGCTGCTCAGGTAGAATATTTGTGGAAAATAGTCAGATTACTTTGCAATATTGGCAAACATCATTGTTGTATGGTGTAATGGTGCAGGCCACAACAAATCTAATTTATGCAAAACAAAGTATGTGTGCTAAGACTGGCTCAGGTTGTTTGCTCGCTTTTCAGAAGTTATCCAAAACTAGAAGCTTTCATGTTACATGCAGTACATTGAGTAAGTCATCTCAGAACATAGGTATCACTGACATTTATCATCCATTGTCTTAACTACCTTGAGGTTCATAGAAGTTGGTGACTTACTAGACCCCTTCAAAGGGCAGTTATCAACCAGAATGGTGTTAGGCAAGTCTCACATATAGGTCAGTTTGAGTTCAGATGGTAGTTTACCTTTCAAAAAATGCAGTGGTGATCTAAATTGTTAAAAATGCAAACAATAGGTGAAGATTTATTCACACATTTATTTCAAATGGACTGGATTATAGAAGTGAAGAAGTGTTAGACAACATTAGGCATTGGTGAGACCATACCTGGATATTGTGTCTAGCTGTGGTCTCCTTACTTGAGAAAGGATGTGGTGGCACTGGAGGCAGTTCAGAGGAGTTCACCAGATTGACTTCAGGGATGAAAGGGCTGTCATATGAGAAATGGCTGAATAGCTTGAGCTTGTACTGGAGTTTAAAAGAATGACAGGGGAATCTGATTGAGGCGTATAAAATGCTAAAGGGGATTGTTAAGGAGGATGTTGATCAGATGTTCCCCTTTGTGGAACAGCCTTGAAGAAGAGGGCATAGGTATGGGGTGAGAGGAGGGAGAACTGAGATGAGGAGAAATTACTTCTCTTAGAGGCTTGTGAATCTGTAGAACCCACTGTCCTAGAGTGCAGTGAAGGTAGAATCAATCAACAGATTCAAGGAAAAAAAAACTTTTATTCTGATGAAAATCAGGACAAAGGGCTATGGGGAGCAAGCAGGAGAGTGGAGCTGAGACCAGGATAAGATCAGCCATGATCATGTTAAATGGTGAAGCTGGCTCAAAGGGCTGAGTTGCCTGTTCTAGCTCCTAATTCCTATGTTCATAGGTTCCTATTCAAGCAGCACTATATCATTCCTCGGGCAGACAGCACACAGACTGCTATGTGACTTCTTGCTTTGATATCAATGTAGAATGTCACCTGGGTAATGGCCAACAGAATTGGCTACCCCTGGAGAATCGACAGAGCTTGCAGTGTGCCTAAACAGTCCATGCCAGCATTTATAGCCCACTGGATACTCCTCCCATCATCTAAATCTATTATTATAGTGTTTTATTCATTTTGCCTTCATGTTTGTCTATCACCCCTGTAAATACATCTGTATTATTTGCTTTATCCTCTCCCTATAGTCGTGAGTTTCAGATTGTCACAAATCTTCGGCCTCACTGGTGTAGTGCAGCTTTCCCACAGATACCTAGGAATCACTAGCCCAAGACCATTCAGAATGGAGAAGGTGCATTTAGGAAGGCATCAAACACTTTGAGATTTGCCATCAGGAAAATGTGGAAGCCATGCGAAAACAGTGAAAGGAGCTCACTGCCACACCAGTGCCCTACCCACCCCCAAGAGTAACAGAGCCTGCAGTAACCATATCAGTCTCTACAGCCACCTACAGACTCACCCTGAGTGTGGAAGAGAGGCATCCTTGTCTGTGAGGGACTGCCGATAATGATGATGATGACACTTTGGATAAGGAAAACTTTTCTGAATTCCTCGAGGATTTCTCAGTGATTATCTTATGTTGATGGCCTGTAGTAGGCTCTTCCCCACAAGATGATGCATTCTCCTATCTTGACTCTCATCAAAAGCTTCTATTGTTTTATCCTTTAGCTTTTAGTTTTAAGAAGAGACAAGACACAGTCTTTAATCATTTCCTGAACTGTATACTTATGCATATTGGATTGCAACCTGCAGAAGAACACCATAGCCAGGGTGTATTGGAGATGGTCCCCAACAATCAGAGAAGATCAGTGTCATTGAGAGGTCTCAGACCCCAGCAATAATGCAGGGGGGTAAGAGAAGTATTATTATCAATCTATTGATTGAACAGCCAACTTCCAAATTGTCAGAGGAGAAATTTATGAATTCTGTTCTCTGGATTATCAGGTTTCTAAATTGCCAGACCAGTAATATACAACTAGAGGACAGTAGCTATCGTGTATCCTGATTCATACTCTTAAGATAATTTGATATTAAAAACCTTTCCATGTAAATTAAGTGTCCTGGACCTCACATGCAATTCTGTCAGCAGGAACAGAACCCCAGCTTTTAGCAATAACGGAGAAAGGAGTAAGAGCTTCCACCTTCAGCTTCAAGACCCCAGTAACTGCAGAAAGGTGAACTAGAAACCCTAGTTCTGTGAGAGGTTGACCCCAGCCATTCAGGCAATTTCTATTGTTCCAACTTTAAAAAAAAGTCAAGGCCTCACAAGCTGTTTACATTATTAGCTCTGAGCAGATTGCTTGGCACCTCTGTCTCAACCTTTCTTCATAAAAAAGAACCACACCTCGCCCCTTATAAAAAATGAACCATCAATATACAAAGGTGGCTTCATTTTTAAAATCCTTCAGGTGACACAATTCGTAGACTACAAAATACATACATTGTATTTACTCTAAGCATGCAAACATTTGCTACTACAGTCCATTTCAATCCATTTTATCCACCATCGAATGCCTCCATCTTCCTTCATCAAAGTTGCTAATATGCATCAGCAATTGCTATCTCTCATCCAGCCACATGTATTATTTTCAAATTGAATGGCTGCAACAATAAGATCCATCTAAACAGCCTGATATTTTTAAATGCTGGAAGTTTTGGAAACATTTAAGGATATGATCAGTATATGCAATTGTCTCAGACAACATTACTGGCAATAGAATTGTTGAGATGTTGCAATGCCAACACCAAGCACAAGGTCTCCTTCTCACTTGTGGAATATTTCTGTTGATGATGATTCAATTCTCTGGAAAATACCCAATTGGTCTTTCTATCTTCTTGTCAACTTCTTGCAAGAGTACAGCACCGACACCTACATCATTCATATAGATAGTCACTTTGAATGGCTTTGCATAAGTAGGTGTGGCTAAAACTGGGGCAGTTGTTAATGCAGCTTCAGGCTGTCAAATGCCTTCTGGCACTCTTCCATCCACTGAGATTTTCTGCACTTCTTCAATACGTCAGTCAGTGGAGCAACCACGCTGCTAAAATTTGGTACAGACTTCCAATAAAGCAACTCATTCACAGGAATTGTAGTACATCCCTCTTTGTCAATGGTATGAGAAAGTCCCCAATAAACTTTATTTTCATATCCAGTGGGGCATTTGTCCATGACCAATAAAATGGCCGAGTAACTTGACTTGGGGTTGTGCTAATTCTCTCTTTGCCAGGTTTATTGCAAGCCTACCTCCCAAGGTCAATCCAACAATTCGGTTGCATGTTCCAAATGTTCCTTCCATGTGTGGTTAAATATCACCAGATTGTCGATGCAATTGGATAATCATGAATTGACATTATTGGTTAGTCTTTGAACTATGAAATACTTTTTTGATATACTATTTTAGCTTTTCATCACTCTGTTGGAATTTCCCTAAACTAAAAATATCCACTTTGTCCTCTACCTGTTCTTGTTTTTTTTCTCAAACATTTGATCAAACATAGGTTCTGATCATTGAACTTGAACTTCCTTATCTTTATGCCATGATTTCTCCTCCTATTTCAACTTGTAGCCTTATGCCCTTATTACCACACAGTCAGGGAAAATCTCAGGATATCCAAATTATGTATCACCTTCTCTCTCCATCAAGGATTAATTTGCTCCCTTATCTCTTAAAACCTTAATTTCTTACCTACTCCTCCTGGCATACATGAGTAAACCTTACCCTTGCAAGTAAATTCTTTAAAGACATCTGGTATTTTCTTATTAACCAACCTCTGACCAGGCTGTACATTCTTTTGCAGCTCTTTAGCTCTCTCCACTGTACTTTTGTTTACCACTTCAACAAAATTCATTGACTTATCTTGTTTTCCGACATCTGTTTTCCTAGTTCTTTTCCTGAACCACCAACATTTCTACTTCTTGTGGTCTATTTTATTACAGTGAAAACACCTGAGCTTTTTTTTTGACTTCTTTCTCCCCCTCATGGGTTTCCTGTTTACCCTGTGGTAAACTATCTTCAATGAGATCTCCCTTTCCCTTGCCACCTGAGGATTTATATTTTCCCCAATTTCTATCCCTCACTGATTGAAATTGATGGCCGAAGCCAAATTTTGATTTACAAACCAATTCATAATCATCTGCCATTTCTGCTGTTAATCTTGCAGTCTTAACTCTCTGCTCTTCCATGATTTCTTATTACATCAGGAAGTTACTTGTTGAACTGCACCAAAATAATCGCCTCTCTAAGAGCATGAAATGTTTTATCTATTTTCAATGCCCTTATCCACCTATCAAAATTATTTTGTTTTATCCTTTCAAACTTTGTGTGTGTTTGACTAGATGACCTCCTTAGGTTCCTAAAATGTTGTATGCAGGTTTCTGGCATTAGCTCATATGCACTCAAGATGGCTTTTTTCACCTCATTCCACTCCCCAGATACCTCCTCTGATGGAGATGCAAATACCTCACTAGCTCCACCCACCAACTTTGTTTGGATCAACAATCCCAATGTGGTCACTAGCCATTTCATTTGGTTAGTCACTTTCTGTTCTCAACTCTTCTCTTCCAACTTAGGCAATACTTGGACTTGTGTAAACAGATCCCCACCAGGCCTTTGGCTATGATGGGATTGCTCTCCATCACTGTACTCATCACTACTCCTACCCGTTGCCTCAACCTCGGCCATTGTAAGCTGACTTTGAGTTTTCAGTTCCACTCTTTGAAGTTCAAACACTCTCTGATTCTTTCTTTCTTCTGCTAGGGCCATTGTTTTCTTTTTCTTCTGCTTTTAATCATTCAAATTGCTTCATTTCCTTTTCTCTCTCTTTTTGTTCTATCAGGACTATTCTTTCTTTTTCCCTTGCCATTGCCTCCAATTCAAGTTGTTTCATTTGCAAATGAATTTAACCAATCTCCAATTATTCTGATTGTCTTCTTGGCAATTGCAAATGTGGAGCGATTGCCATAATTATTTCCCCTTTACTCACAGACAGAGGTAACTCCAACCACAGTTTGTTTGTTAATTCTGAAAGCTTTACCTTGCTCACTTTCTATAAAACACCCAAAGTGATTTCTTCCACCACCAGGAAACTCTTAGTGACTGAAACAGCCGCTGTTACACAAAGCACACCCTGTTTAAACCAACCAAATGCAACATTCAAAATGAAAAAGGATCAACACACACCACTCACTGCCTTTGAGTCCAATAATCCTAAACCCAACCTGGAATTAGAGAATTTGATCCTAACAGGAGTCCCCAATTTGTTATGGACCAGACTGAACTCCCTCAAAACATGTCCAGGAGACAGCCATCCTGGACCCCAACTCTCTCTTATTTTAAAGCCAAGTGCTAGGCATTGTGTTCCAGATACAATGTGACTGGTAAAAATACCAGGCTTGAAGCAAAACACACTTTATTCATACACGATAGTTAAAATACTGAAAAAATAAAAAGAAAAGAACTGGCTTAACTGTAACTCTATTGAAATATGTAAAATAATAAACTACTCATGAATTGTTCCAATATAGTAATGTCCCATAACGTCCCATCCTTGACAAAGGCAATTTTGTCTCACATGCAATTCTAAAACTTCTAAAAAAGAACCTCAGCTATTAGGTATAGCAGAAAGAGGAAAAAGAGCTTCCACATTCAGCTTCAAGATCCCAGCAACTGCTTCTGAAAGCTAATCTAAAACTTGGAATGGAATGGAAAGCAGGAGGGCTGTTTGTTTAAGTTAATTCCCGATCTCAGAATTCATTGACATTGTCAACCAAAGTGGCAATAAGACAGGTGAACCTATATCCATATCCACAGCGCAGGATTCAATAGTATTTCTTGAAAAACATTCATATATTGTTAAATCTAATTTGAGTGCACGTGGCTTGATTCCAAATTAAAATTGGGCAAACAGTGAATCCTCAAGGATCCTCAAAGATTCATAAGAAGTACAACCAGATCACTATGATGCATCTTTTATGGAAAGTGTGATAAAGGAAATATTTAAACTAGTGTGAAGGATAAAGATTAGAAAGCTTTTATAAAATTTTTTTTTTTTACAACAATTGACAGTTGTTATATGTTGCCATTAGGCCAGCACTTCATTCTGGTGTAAATCAGGTGAGTTTGTGGTCTGCTAAGTCAACAATTCTGGAGAGGTGTCTCAGTGATTTATAATATTTCAATGAAGTACGATTAATTCGTTCAAATCTGTCCTCAGATTTTATGACCTGTTTGAAGATAATGCTTTGTGATAGGAAGCAAGCAGCCTCACAGACTGTGTATGTACAGCCACAGCGCAATATACTTCTATCTCAATGTACAGCTTACGATATTGGTTTAAAAGTATAAAATAAAGCCAGGTGGCAACAGTGGGATAAAACCATGATAGCCAGAGTCTGAGGTCAAAACAGAGTCCAAGAGTCAACAGTAAAGGAAAGAGACCACAGGCAGGATAGGACCTTGGAAGATTTCACAGGTGTAATTCAGAAAGTGCAGGGAAGAAAAAAGGATAGCTGTGAAGGAGACCAAGAGCTTGAAAACTTAAAAAAAAATGCTCGAAAATGAAAAGACTCAAAAGGAAGGGAAAAGGTCTGGAAAGATTTTGATTACAGGGGTATACAGTTGGAAGATTAAGGATGAGAACAAGTACCTCAGGGGACTTTAAAGCTTGGCTATGAACCTGGCAATTAAAGACTCGGGATTGAAAAACATTGACAGTAAGAAGAAAAACCAAGTACTCATCCAGGTCAGTCAGACAGTAATCCATAGGGATGACAATCCCACTAGAGAATTTGCCATGACTTTAACTATTTGATAATATGGAAGGCACAAGAGGCCCGAAATGGGAACTACTGGAGTGGCAGCTTCAGCATGGTTATGGAACGACTTACAGACAAAGTAGCAGCAGTATCAAGTCAGCACATTATTTTACGTACAGAAGGAGGGCATTTGACCCACCATTTCTGTATTGGCTCCTGAAATAACTACCCAGGTAGCTCCATTCTCCAGCCCTATTTTCATGGTGTTCAAAAAATTCATCACTTTCAATTATATATCCAACTATCTTTTGAAACTTCCAATGGAATCTGCCTCCGCCACTCCCAGGCAGTGTATTCCAAACTCTATCAACTCTCTGAGTAAAGAAGCTTCTCCTCATCTCACTTCTAGTTCTCTCACTGACAATCTTGAAGTTCTGACCCCCTAGTTACTGACATGCCAACTACTGAAAACAGAATATCATTCTTTACCCTATTAAGTTGCTCATAATATTGAACACCTCAATAAGGTCACCTCTTAATCTTCTTGGCTCCAAGGTGAACAAGCCCAATTTCTCTAATATTTCATTGTATCTAAAATCATTCATTCCTGGCATCATTCTGGTAAATATCTTTCACACTGTCTCTAGGGCTTTAACATCCTCATAAAGGTATCCAGATTGAAGACAGTATTCCAAATTTGGTCTGACCAATGACTTATAGAGGTGTGGCATCACTTCCTTGCTTTTATATTCTATACTTCAATTTATAAACTTAAGGATCCTATAAGCCTACTTAATAACTGTTGCAGCATGCCTGGCTCCCTTCAGAGAATTATGCACTTGAATACTGAGGTCCCTCTATCCTTTCAAAGTTGTACCATTGAGCCTATATTCTCCCTTCATATTTCTTCTACTGAAGAAATTTCACATTTCTCTGCATTGAGATTTGTCTGCCATTTGGCCAACTTGTTAATGTCTCTCTGAAGTCACTCAATGTCATCCTCACAATTCACTATTCTCCCGAGTTTAGAGTCATCTACAAATTTAGAGATTTTGTCCTTGAAACAAATCTCCAAATCATTTATATAAATCAATAAAATCGCTGCCAAACACCACTTTCAACTTGTCTCCAATCTGAGAAATGTCCATCCATACCGACCCTCTGTTTCCTATCTTTTAGCCAACTTCTAATCCCATGTTGCCAAGGACCCATCAATCCCAAACGTTTGTAATTTATTAACCAACCAGTCATGTAGCACTGTATCAAATGCTTTTTGGAAGCCCAAATATATAATATCTAAAGAATTACCCTCATCCACTGACTGTGAATCTAATCAAAGAACTCAATTAAATTTATCAGAGATGACATAGAACAAAGAAAATTACAGCATAGGAACAGGCCCTTTAGCCCTCCAAGCCTGCACTGATCCAGACCCTCTATCTAAACCTGTCACCTACTTTCCAAGGATCTGTGTCCTTCTGCTCCCTGCCTATTCATGTAACCATTTAGATACATCTGAAATGATGCTATTGAGACCACCTCTACCTCTCCACTGGAAACGCGTTCCAGGCACCCACCATTCTCTGATAAAGAATATTCCACACATACGTCCCTTAAACTTTTCCCGTCCCCCCTTGAATTCGTGACCCCTGGTAATTGAATCCCCAACTCTGGGAAAAGGCTTCTTGCTATCCACCGTCTATACCTCTCATGATTTTGTAGATCTCAATTAGGTCCCCCTTCAACTTTTGTTTTTCTAATGAAAATAATCCTAAGTTACTCAGTGTCTCTTAATAGCTAGCACCCTCCAGACCAGGCAACATCCTGGTGAACCCCCTCTGTACCTTCTCCAAAGCATCCACATCCTTTTGGTAATGTGGAGACCAGAATTCCAAATATGGCTGAACGAAGGTCCAATACAACTGTAATAAACCCTGCTAACTCTTGTACCCAATACCCCATTTGATGAAGGAAAGCATTCCATATGCCTTTTTGACCACTCTGACATGTGTTGCCACCTTCAGGGTACAATGGACCTGAACATCCAGATCACCCTGAACATCAATATTCCTCAGGGTTTTTCCATTTACTGTATAGTTCGCTATAGAATTGGATCTTCCAAAATGTATTACCTTGCATTTGCTCAGATTGAACTCTATCTGCCATTTCTCTGCCCAACTCTCCAATCTATCTATATTCTACTGCATTCTCTGACAGTCTCTTTCATTATCTGCTACTTCACCAATCTTAGTCATCTGCAAACTTTCTAATCAAACCATCTATACCTTCCTCCAGAGCATTTACGTCTATTGCAGACAACAGTGGACCCGGCACGGATTCCTGTGGAACACCACTGGTCACAGTTCTCCATTTTGAGCAATTCCCTTTCTCCTGTTGCCCAGCCAGTTCTCTAACCAACTAGCTCATACACCCTGTACACCATGTGACTTCACTTTCACCATTATATGACATCTACAGCCCTTCCCTCATCAATCAACTTTGTCACTTCCTCAAAGAATACTATTAAGTTGGTAGGACATGACCTTCCCTGCACAGAACCTTGTTGCCTATCACAGATAAGCCCATTTTCTTCCAAATGTAAATAAATGCTCTCCTTTAGTATCTTCTCCAGCAGCTTCCCTATCACTGGTGTCAGGTTCACTGGTCTATAATTACCTGGATTATCCTTGCTACTTTTCTTAAACAAATGGGCAACATTAACAATTCTCCAGTCCTCCAGGACCTCACCCGGATGGTTCAGGTGCTCAAGGATGCTGCAAACATATCTGCCATACCCTTGACAAAGCCATGTTGACTGTGTACTATTAACTTTAGTTTTCCCTAAATGTATATTTCTCAACCAGTGTTATGGCTTCTATCCATTTTCCCATTGTTGATGACAAGCTCAACGTTTCTGTAGTTCCCTGGGTTATCTTTTGCCCCTTTCTTAAACAGAATCATATTTACAATCCTCCAGTCGACTGGGACTCATCCTGTGTTCACAGTGACCTGGAAAATTTATATAATTGGTTTCACAATTTGCTCCCTTTCCTCAATCAACTTTGTCACTTTCTCAAAGAATTCTATTAGGTTTGTAAGACATGATCTTCCCTGAACATAACTATGCTACCTATCACTGATAAGCCCATTTTCTTACAAATGTAAATATACCCTATCCCGCAGTATCTTTTCCAGTGACATCCCTACCACTGACGTCAGGATGTATACCATCCGAGTCTGGTGACTTCTCTACCAGGAATACTGCCAGCCTTTTTGGCCCATCTTCTTTATCTATCACTATACTGCTCATTTGCTCAAGACCCACATTTTTCAGTGGGCCATTGTTACAATTTTCCAACTTGATAAAGACAGAGGCATTTCGTATCTCTGTCATACCCTTTGCTTCAATGAGCAGCTTACTCTGCTTGTTCTTTATGATCTCAATCTATGCTTAATTAATCTTTTACGATTAATATGTTTGAAGAACATTTTGCTACTTGTTTTCACACAGTCTACCATCATTTCACATACTTGCTCTTCGCCTTCCTTGTTTCAGCCTTAGCCTCTCTCCTGCATTTGAGATACTCTTCCTGATTTCTATTGCTATTGTTATTCTGGAATGCACCATAAGCCTCCTTTCTCTTCCTTATTTTCACATCAATATTCTTATTTATTCAGTGTACTCCAGCTTTGGATACCATGTATTTATTTCTCATGTATACACACTTAGCTTACACACAAAAGTTTCATTCGATGTTCTATCCACCAAAATGCATTTCCAATCAACCTCCTCTAGTTCAACTATTAGACCCTAAAATCTACCCTTTTCCACTCTGGGATCTTAATCATTGACTGACTTCTATCCTTTCCCAAATTAATATTGAATCTTATTACATTATGTTTGCTATTTCCCAAATGCTCCTTCACTTGGTCTACCTCATTTCCTGGGACAAAATCCAGCACAGCTCCCTCCCTGGTAGGACAGGATATGTACCATTCCAGAAAGTTCTCCTGTACACATTATAGGATTTTCTCCTTTTCTGTGCCCCACACTTTACCCTAGGGAACTGAAATCACTAACTATCACAAGTCTAATTGTCCGGCAAATTTCCATAACCTACTTACAAGTGCTCTCTTCAACTTCCTTCTCACTATGAGGTCCTATTACAATAACCCATTAAAGTCACAGCTCCCTTCCTGTTTCTCACTTCCAGTCATAGAGATTCTAATTCAGAAACTGCATCTCGTTCAGGGACTACAAAACCATCTTTGACCAAGACTGCTACACCTCCTCCCTTTTTATGTATCCTGATTCTACTAAAAACCTTATCACTCGGGATGCCAAGTTTCCAATCCTGTTTTGACCTGAGCCATGCTTCTGTCAATGCTCCTCTGTCTTTCTCCTCTAGAGCAATTTCTGCTTCCAGTCTCCCAAACTTGTTCACTATGCTCTGTGCATTAATGTTGGTAAAATGTCACCCTGCCCTTATCTCTTCCGTGCCCACTGGAAGCTAAAATTCCTTTGTTCACTGTCAATACTCAAGCCTTCAATAGCTGATGATAGTTGAATAAGAGAAGATATAGAACAAAGTAATAGGGATTATCGATTGTAACATTCAATAACATACTTAAACCCCAAATGAAGTGCAGTGACAGAATAGGCAAATTTTAACGTGGTCCCACTAGCTCACTATACAGGCAGGAATTAGGGCTTTTGCCCGAAACATTGATTTTACTGCTCCTCGGATGCTGCCTTAACTGCTGTGCTTTTCCAGCACCATTCTAATCTAGGCAGGAATCAGGTCCAAAATCAGTCAGCACTGCAACAAAATATTGTGGTTTATTCTGACATGGATAGAAGGGCTGACCGCAATGTATTATCATCCTCTGGAAAGCCTGCCAAAATATCAACAGGCAGGAATTAAAGGTCACGAACTATCTTAGTTTATATAAGAAGTGGTACCAAACAGATTTGCAAGTGCAACAAATATCCAGCAGAGGGAGCTGGATGCTCTTAGTTGGGAGACTTCAGAACTTTTTTTCACAAATGAAGAGAATGTCCTTTAAAATAAAACTTCCAGAGAAATCGTGTAACAAGTAAAAAGTTTAACAAGCTAAAGATACAGAAGAAAAGATGAAGCCAACATTCCTAGGTTGGGTCAAAGAAAGTCAAAACATATTCTAGATGGTTGAAAGTACAAGGTTTTTAAACAGAATTACAACTTGACATAACTGCTTGTTTGGATAGCGGCAGACAGTTTGCCACAGTGGAAGCCTGTGAGAATCAAACAACTGATATAAAACTCAAGTCTGGGAGGCATAGATTGACACTTTATGAGCAAATCACCACAAAGCTCAGTCACAGAGGATTAAAAGTAAGTGAAACCTATGTAAACATAGAACATAGAACATAGAAGAATACAGCGCAGTACAGGCCCTTCGGCCCTCGATGTTGCGCCGATCCAAGCCCACCTAACCTACACTAGCCCACTATCCTCCATATGCCTATCCAATGCCCGCATAAATGCCCATAATGAGGGAG
>NC_057723.1:52087613-52161215 GCF_004010195.1 Chiloscyllium plagiosum
CCAAGAGCACTAGCAAACCTCCCGCCAAGGATACTGGTGCCCCTCAGGTTCAGGTGCAGACCATCCTGTTTATAGAGGTCCTACCTTCCCCAGAAAGAACCCCAGTTATCCAGATACCGGAATCCCTCCCTCCTGCACCATCCCTGTCGCCACGCATTTAAGTGTTCTCTTTCCCTATTCCTCGACTCTCTATCACGTGGCACGGGTAACAATCCAGAGACAACAACTCTGTTCGTTCTAACTTTGAGCTTCCAACCTAGCTCCCTGAAAGCCTGTCTAACATCCTCGGCACTCCTCCTACCTATGTCGTTGGTGCCAATGTGGACCACGACTTCGGGCTGCTCCCCCTCCCCCTTAAGGACCCGGAAAACACGATCAGAGACATCACGTACCCTTGCACCTGGGAGGCAACATATCAAACGTGAGTCTCTCTTGTTCCCACAAAGCCTCCTATCTGTGCCCCGAACTATCGAGTCCCCAATAAACTGAGGAATCAGAATACCATAGTTTTGAACAGAAATGTATGCCCTTGTCTAGGTCTTTCAGAGAAAGTGGATACAATACATTCCTGATTTCTATTGCTATTGTTATTCTGGTATGCATCATATGCCTCCTCTCTCTTCCTTGTTTTCACATCAATATCCTTCTTTATTCAATGTACTCCAGCTTTGGATACCGTGTATTTATTTCTCACACTTAGCTTGCACACAAGTTTCATTCGATGTTCAAATACACTCTGGAATGAAGATGGAAGAGAATGTTGTGAGAATTCGGTTAATAGCTTTACAGAAAGCAGGATCAAATTGCCTTTGACAGGACCAACAGAATAGTGCTCACAGCTACTTCATGGCTCTGGAATTCCAAGTCGAGATGGGCCACACCAAACCTTCAGTAACATTATTGGGATCAAAAGCTATCTCAAAAATACCTCAACAGGTGCTTGGTTTCAGGTTTAGGCTGATGCGGTATGACTGTGGAACAGTCTATGTTCCAGGCATGATGCAAGTAAATAAAGATGGACTCTTGAAGGCAGCAGGGAATTGAGCAAAGACTGTATTCTTCTAGAAGTGGAATCCTAATTTATATCAGTGATCACACTTTATTAGCAACTGAGGGAAAACTCAGACAAATTTATGCAGCTCAAGAATCTGACAAGGAGTGCACATGTGGTAGAAATATAGTCCAGCAGCCAAAGTACTGAAGAGTTACTCAATACAGCAAAGACACTTGATGATAATGGAATATTTATTGATGCATGATCAGAGAATAAATACACCAAAGGTGAAGTGATGTGAAATCCTACAGAGACTCAAGTGGTCATTCAGGTATCACAAAGTGCAGAGCAAGAGCGTATTAGTGTGGTGGCCAAGATTTGAAAAGAAATGTAGGATTACATAGCTTATGGCATGATACTATATACACCTAAGTGCCTACAGCGCCAATAATTTCACTGAGGATTCTATAAAGGCTATGGAAAAAAACTAACAACAGATCTGTTCAGTTTTAGAGGAAAGATATTTATTTCTAGTTAACCATTTTTCAAGATGGATCAATTCAATCACAGCAGACTCAGTGAGCACTGAGAAGATCTCTGCCATATAGTTTCCCTGAAGGGTTAGTCCCAGGCAATGGACCTCAATTTGTGAACAAGAATTTCATGAAGTTCACTTTGGACACAGCATCACCAGGTGACAAGCTCTCCACTCCATCCTTAAGTCAAAAACAGAAGCTGAAACAGCAGTCAAGATTGTGAAGTCGCTAATACATGAGAATCAGAGATGAACTTAGTTATGGAGTAGCACCATTGAATAAATATGTACTCGACAGTGGAATTGCTAATGGGAAGGAGGTTAAATGTACCAGTTTTAGTATAGAGCCACATGCTTTCAAGGTGAGAGGTGGAAAGTTTAAGGGGGATACACGCGGCAAGTACTTCACACAGAGGGTGGTGGGTGCTTGGAACGTGTTGCCAGCAGAGGTGGTAGGGGCAGGCACGGTAGATTCATTTAAGATGCATCTGGACAGATGCATGAGTAGGTGGGGAGCAGAGGGATACAAATGCTTAGGAATTGTCCGACAGGTTTAAACAGTACATTAGGATCGGCTCAGGCTTGGGGGGCCTTACGGCCTGTTCCTGGGCTGTAAACTTTCTTTGTTCTTTGTTGTTTGTAAACCATCCATAACCGCATAAGACTATGAGAAGGTTGAATAACTAAATAAAATTCACGGACAGAATAATGGTTGTCATATAATTGTAGGCACAGAGTGAAAACATTGTTAACTTTAAAGTCAGGGCATAAAGTTTCATCATGGGAAAGAAGGTTAAAAGCTATGGTCAGCAGGGAAATAGAAAACTGAGATGTAGTAAGTTCAGAAAACCTGAAGATACATTCAAAGAGAATATGAAGACATTGATATTCCTCATAGCAAGAAATGAGACCAAGTATGATTTTCACACGAAAGGGACATTCATACTTACATTACATCAAATAATGTTCAGAGTCTCAGATATGATATAATACCATTACCACTGTGTCTTTAATTAAATGAACCAAATTTGGATGACCAGTCAGCATCTCAGAAATTTGTCTCAACCTGAGAGATTTGGACTTGGGCAGAGTCAAAGGAAGCAATAATAGCAGCAATAAAATCAAAATAAAGTAAAAAAAAAACTGTAAGTGCCACAAATCTGAAATAAACAGTCATAGAGATCTGCAGCACATTAAAAGGCCCTTTGGCCCATTGCATCCACGTCATTCATTCTGTTCTAATCCAAATTTTCAACATTTGGACCATTAGTCTTGTACACCTTGGCATCATACTTAGTGATCATATTAATAATTCATCTTAATACTGATAGTGATAATTACAAAGACTGTGGAATTAAGTAAAAGTAAACTACTGGAATAATGTACACCAAGTACGGAGAAACCAGAAGTGGGATCTGGGGGAAGAGATCCAGGAGCTGCGAGTGTCCCCAGATCTGCATGTCAGACCAGCAAAAACAGGATGCTTCTAATTTATCTCTCAGGTAATGCTTCTGACAAAATCTCTCCCTCCCCACAAGTCCATACAATCTACTTCTCCTTTTTGCTGTGCTCAGAGACGCCTCATCAGCTTTTTTTAAATTTTCTGGCATCTGTCTCTAATGGTCTCTAGCTGTGGTCTTCTCCCAAAGGCAGCACATTAGCCATAAATGCATGAATACACAGATCAGAAACAGATGAACACACTAGGTCTATGTTTCTCATGGAAAATGCCACCAAGTACACTGAATGGAAGTCTTGAAAATTATGAATGCTTTGACATAGTGGATACAGAGAGAATTTTCTTCCATGACGAGGAGCATGACGAGAGACCATCAACTGAAGTTAGCCACCACCAAGAGGATGGTGAGAATGCAGAATTCAATACCAATGTGAGTGGTTGGAATGAATTGTGTTAATGCATTTAAGAGGGTGATAGACAAACATAGAGGGAAATGTGAATAAAGGATCATAGAATCCTGTGATTTGGCCCAGTGAGTGCGCACCGACTCTCCAAAGACTCTCCAGACCAACTCCCCCTACCTTATCTCTGTAACCTTGCATATCCCATGGCTAATGCACTTAACGTACACATCCCTGGACACTATAGGCAATTTAGCTTTGCCAATCTATCTAACCTGCACATAGAGCCATAGAGATGTACAGCACAAAAACAGAGCCTTCAGTGCAACTCATCCATGCTGACCAGATATCCTAATGTAATCTCGTCCCATTTGCCAGCATCTTTGAACTGTGGCAGGAAATTGGAGCACCAAGAGGAAACCCACGTGATAATTGATTAAATGAGGAAAGGTGAAAAGACTAGAAAAGGGGAGATCAAATTGAGGCATTCAAGATGTTAAAAAGGTCAAGAGGTCATAGTCTTAGGACAAGAGGTAGCAAATTTAAAAGAGAATTGAGGAGAAACTATTTCTCCCAAAGGGTTGTGAATCTGTGGAATTCGCTATCCCAAAGGGTGGTGGATGCTGGGACAGTGAAATCTAAGGAGGAGTTAGACAGATTTTTAATTGGTAATAGGTTGAAGGGGTATGGAGAGAAGGCAGGAAAATGGGGGTGAGGAGCATGTCAGCCATGATCAAATGGGAACAGAGTCGATGGGTCGAATGGCCTAATTCTGCCCCTATACCTTATGAACTTGTGGAGTTTCTTTGAGTGGAGCATAAACGTATATGGACAGATTGGGTCATTTATCCTATATAATGCAATATAAAACTTCAATCTGTCCAAATCTGGCTATGAAAGGGAGTCATTGTTCACGTTAGTAACAACGACAAAGGTAAAAATGGGAAAGAGATTCTGCTGAGGGAATATGAGCAGCTAGGGGCTAAATTGAAAAGCAGAAAATCAAAACAGTAAGAATCTCTTGACTACTACCTGGGCCATGAGCAATTTGGCACAGGATCAGCACAATTAAAAGGAGTAAATGCGTGGCTCAGATGGGTTTGAATTCATGAGAGATTGGAACTAGTACATGAGAAGGAGGTAGCTGTTCTGATAGGACAGGCCCCACCTGAATTATATTTGGATCAGAAACATAAATAATGTAATTAGGGCTGGGGATAGGTCTTTGCAGGGGTGGAGGGTATGTGTACCATGGGGTGGGGGGGTGGTGTTGGTTCAGTTGCATGTAAAATTATGCAAAGAGTGAAGTTGGTATGGCTTAGCAGAGGTTAATAAAGTTTCCAGAACAAGTAATAAAACAGAGTGTGGAAAGACTCAGGACTCACAGCAGATAAGGGGACAACAATTAGAATGGTGGAAGTAAACACAGAACTGAGGATGTTATATTTAAATGCACACAGTATGCAAAACAAGGTAATTGAGCTTGTAGTGCAGATTGAACATAGCAGTAAGATGTTGTGGGCATCAAAATGACATGGCTTCAAGGGGATCAGGGCTGGAAATGAAATATCCAAGGATACATGTCCTATCAAAAGTTCAGATGGGCATAGGGTTGCCTTGTTAGTAAGAAATTAAACTAAATCCACAAAGAAATGACAGAGTTGGAAGGTTTGGAATCTATGTGGGTCAAATTGAGGAACCACAAAGCAAAAAGGACCCTCATGGAAGTTGTGCTGTAATCAGGTTGTGGTGAAGAAAATAAGTCAGGAGATTATAAAAGTATGTAAGAGAGGCACTACATTCATGGGTGACATCAATATACAGGTAGACTGGGAAAATCAGGTTGGTAGCGGATCCCAAGAAAAGGAATTTGTGGATTACCTATGAGATTAAAGAGGGAGGATTCAGCAGAGGTTATTACAATTTACCAAAGAAAATGTAGGATGGAGTGTATGATAAGCATAAGGAATCTGACTTGAGGCACATTAGATAAGGGGACAGCTATGAAAACTGGGGCAGCCAATGCAGGACTGAGGGTGTTATAATTAAATGCACACAGTATGCAAAACAAGGTAATTGAGCTTGTAGTGCAGATTGAACATAGCAGTAAGATGTTGTGGGCATCAAAATGACATCGCTTCAAGGGGATCAGGGCTGGAAATGAAATATCCAAGGATATATGTCCTATCAAAAGTTCAGATGGGCATAGGGTTGCCTTGTTAGTAAGAAATTAAACTAAATCCACAAAGAAATGACAGAGTTGGAAGGTTTGGAATCTATGTGGGTCGAATTGAGGAACCACAAAGCAAAAAGGACCCTCATGGAAGTTGTGCATAGACCTCCTGGCTGTAATCAGGTTGTGGTGAAGAAAATAAGTCAGGAGATTATAAAAGCATGTAAGAGAGGCACTACATTCATGGGTGACATCAATATACAGGTAGACTGGGAAAATCAGGTTGGTAGCGGATCCCAAGAAAAGGAATTTGTGGATTACCTATGAGATTTGTTTTGAATGAAAGAATCCCTGGTGTGGGGTGAGGGGGTCAGGTGTAAACCTAATATATGAAAGAATTCATCCTATAGTTTGAGAGGAAGCAGTGTGAATAAGATTTGATGACATTACAATTGAGTAAAGGTAATTATAAGGGGCTGGCCAGAGTTGATTGGAAGGGAAGCCTAGCAAGGAAGACAGTGGAGCAGCAATGGCAGGAGTTTCTGGGGGTAATTCAGGAGGCCCTGCAGAAATCTAACTCAATGAATAAGAAACATATTAAGGAGAGGGTCAGGCAACTGGCTGACAATGGAAATCAGAGACAGCATAAAAGCAAAAGAAAAAGTGGTGAAGATTATTGGGAAGCTAGAGGATTGGGAAGATTTTTTTTAAAAACCAGCAACGAATAACTGAATAAGTAATAAGTTGGGGGAGAACATAAAATATGAGAGTAAGCTAGATTAGTAAGAACATTGCAAGTCTTTGTTTTTAAGATATCTGAAAGGTAAGGGAGAGACAAAATTCTACATTCTCCTGTGAGAAAAGGAGGGTGGACAAGCAGTAACGGGGAACCAAAGAAATGGTGGAGGAACTGAATAGGAATTTTGCATCAGTTTTCCATGTGGAAGGTACCAGCTATATTCTCAAGAGACATGGGGAAAGGGTGAGTTTAGTGGCCATCATTAAGGAAAAGGTGCGGGGATTCTGAAATACCGGAGGGTGGATAAATCACCCGGACAAGATGAACTACACTCCAGAGTTCTGAAGAAGATAGCTGAGGAGATTGATGAGGCATTGATGATCTTTTGGAATCACTGGAATCAGGGAGGATCCCAGAGGACCACTTAATGGCTAATGTAACAATTCTGCTTAATGGAGGGAGGCAGAAGACAGGAAACGATAGTTTGGTTAGCTTGACTTTGGTCATTGGTAAGATTTTAGAGTCCATTATTAAAATTTGAGATTGCAGTATACTTGGAAGTGCATGGTAAAATAGTGTGGAGTCAGCACACCTTTGAAAAGAGGTCATGTCTGACAAATCTGTTAGAATTCTTTGAGGACATAATGAACAAGTTAGACAAAGGAGAGCCAAAGGACATGGTCTATTTGGATTTCTAAAAGGCCTCTGGAAAGGTACTGCACAGGAGGCTGCTAAAGAAGAGCCCATAGTGTTATGAGCAATGTACTGGCATGGATAGAGGATTGGCTAACTGGCAGAAGGTAGACAGTAGGGATAAAGGGGTCTTTTCCAGAATTTTCAGAAATAGTGACTGGTGGAGTTCTGCAGGGATCTGCGTTGGGATCACATTATTCACGTTAATCTAAGGGAGGATGCACTGGCTGATCTTGGGCATAAAGTGCTTGTCACATGAAGAGTATTGGACTAGATTGGGTTGGAATATCTGGTCGGCATGGACGGATTGGACCGAAGGGTCTGTTTCCATGCTGTACATCTCTATGACTCTATTTGAGGACTCTAGTCTGTATTTGATAGAGTTGAGAAGGATGAGGAACCTACAGAATACTGAGAGGCCTGGATAGATTGGACCTTGAGAAGATACTTCCACTAGTAGGAGAGACTGAGACCGAGGGCACAGCTTCAAAGTGAAACCCTTTTAGAACTGAGATGAGGAGGAATTTCTTCAGCCAGAAGGTGGTTAATCTGTAGAATTCATTGCTGCAGAAGAATGTGAAGGCTAGTTCATCAAGTGCATTTAAATAAGAGAAAGGTTCTTGATAAGATTAGATTAGATTCCCTACAGTGGGGAAACAGGCCCTTTGGCCCAACCAGTCCACACCGACCCTCCGAAGAGTAACACACCCAGACCCATTTCCCTCTGACTAATACATCTAACACTATGGGCAATTTAGCATGGCCAATTAACCTGACCTACACATCTTTGGACTGTGGGAGGAAACCGGAGCACCTGGAGGAAACCCATGCAGACACAGGGAGAATGTGCAAACTCCACACAGACAGCTGCCCAAGGCTGGAACCGAATCTAGGTCGCTGACACTGTGAGGCAGCAGTGCTAACCACTGAGCCACCATGCCGCTAGCATTCCAGGGAGAAGGCAGGAAAATGGAGTTGAGAAACATATCAGTCATGATTGAATGGCAAAGCAGACTCGATGGGCTGAGTGGCCTTATTTTGCTCCTATATCGTATGGTCTAAGATAACATTCTGATGAGGTATTACTTCTAAATTTTGCAAGTCCTCTTTGCTTTTGATATTTCACAATTCCCTGCTTGGAGGGATTGGCATGAGAGTGTAAACTATAATAGTGAAAAAACTTCAGTTGAAAGTTCAATCAACTAATCCTGAAACTATATTATTAAAGACTCTGAGGAACTAATATATGTCAATACTATGGAAAAAAGCTGTTTTCACATGACTGTACAATGTATTAATTATTTTACAAATGTATAATGAATACAACATATATTCAATGTGAATTATCAGCTATTTGATGGGATATATTCTGAATTTTTCAAAAGCACAATGGAAAAACCTGTTAGCACTGAAACCATAAATTAGAAACAGAAAATGCTGTAAATATACCAGAAAACAGAAAAGTGTTTTTAGTTTCTTGTTTTCCAGTCACAATCCCAGCCTTTTGCTTTGTGTTACTTCCAGATGCTGATGGGCTGGAAGCATATTGCCAGCATTTTTTTCCTATCCTATCTTTCCAGATGAGCCGCATTAATCATATCCAGATTAGAAAGTAACCGTTTTTAATATGATCCACATGCAAGTTTTATAATACTGCACTGTTTTCAGGAGCAGAGTGAGCTTTAACTCTTAAACCTTCTGAATGGGTGTGTTGCTTTTGGAATTCAGCAGTATTTGATGGAAAATAAATTGTTCACAATTCTTCAATAATTCTCTGCCAAATTTGTCTGGCCAATCAAGTTATTTATGCCTAATGAGATTTTCCTGCCCTCAAAAGATCCACATAAAGTGAAATAATCTGGATATCACTGTTCTCAATCATTTTTAATAATTGTGTTTCTCATTTGACTGATTTAAAAGATGGGACTTTTGAATGCTGTATGTCTAAGAACCCAGGCCATGAATTTCAGCTCCATAGTGCCCCTGCAGCAATGCTAAGGATTGAAGATCTGAAATTCTAAAATATTGGCTGAAATGCTTCTGGCACACCCTTTGTTATGATCCTAGCTGATTGCAATACTGGACAAGTCAGATCCCAGAATGAAACCTGGCCTGCTGTTGGATATAATAGTGTTAGTCACTGGATATGTATACAAATGGCTGTAAAGATTGCTTTAAAAATGAACACATTTGAAGTGCTGAAGTCAAAACTAAACAAGTGGCCCTGATCTGCTCTCTCTGTCCATCATGAACTCAGCAGCACAAACATTTCATCCATTAACACAGTAGGTTTCTGACCAGGCAATTAACAGAAGTCACAAAGTTTCTGGGAAACAATAGGCCACATTCCTGTATTTTGGCTCAGTATCAATTTCAGAAAGTGCCAAGAAGGGTTTCCCCCTATGAACCTAACAACTTTTCTCACACAGTTCTCCTCTGTTCAATTATTCATGTATGTGGCGTTTACAGCACTGCTCTTGCACAATGTTGAGGTCAGCAGTGGCAGAAATGCTGGGACCTTCTGTCATTCACACTGCATATGGTGCCATATTTAAACTCAAGCTGTACACCACTCTAACACATTGCAAGCTCTTCACAACATGTGCTGCACAATTCCAAAGGAGGTAGCTGAGTCAGGGAAATTGTTACCAAATTTTGCCAACAAGGAAAATCAGGTCCTGGTGGTTATCCTCTTTCACCAGGACTAACAGTAGAGACTTTAGCAACAGATGCTAACAGCCTGCTCCAAAGTAGCCATCCAGGTCAGTTCAGTGTCCACAGTCCAAAGGAATGCACTCTAAAACTGCAATGTTAAAAACCTGATGAAGAGTCATTGGACTCAAACTGTTAACTCTGCTTTCTCTTCTCAGATGCTGCCAGATTTGCTGAGTTTCTACAGCAATTCAAATTTTAGTCCTGACAGATCAGATTGGAGTAATGGTACCATTCATTGACTGTCGATTAGTTGCTTCTCTAAAGGTAAGCTGGATCCTTAGTCCTAAAACCAAATGCAGATGTTTTAGATTTGATTTGATTTATTGATGCTTCCCCATGTACCTAAGTACAATGAAAAATTTTGCTTTGTGAGCAGTACAGAGAGACCATAGTAAACAATACAGACCATAAGATGCTTAGACAGAGCAAGGTATACAAGGTAATGACTGCACAGGAAATGCACAAAGCAAGATCAACATTAGATTGAAATTAGGTGGGTCCATTCCACAGTCTAAGAACAGCAGGAAAGAAGCTGTTCTTGAACCTGTTGGTGCATGTATTCAAGCTTCTGTATTCTTCTGCCTGATGGAAGAAGTTGGAAGAGAGTATTACCAGGATGCGAGGGGTCTTTGATGATGGCGGCAGCATTTCTGTGGCAACAAGGAATGTAAATAGAGTCCGTGGCTGAGAGGTTGACTTCCACTACACAAATTTCTGCAGTTTCTCAGAGTTCTGGGCACAGCGGTTGTTATAACATTCTGTTATGCACTCAGATAGAATGCTTTCTATGGTGCATTTGTAAAAGTTGGTAAGGGTCCACACAATATCGGTGGGGGGGGGGGGGGGGGGTGGGGGTTTAACAGTCCACTGGGTTTATTTGAAAACACTAGCTTTCACAGCACTGTTCATTCATCAGGTGCTAGTGAGAGAGGATGACATTACACACAGAATTGATAAGGTAAAGGTCAAAGGGTCATAAAACTCGTGAGGAAATGGAACACATGTAAGATGGCTCTTAAATCTTTAATTAGTTAGAATTGAGGTGCAGGTTTCGATTGATTAATATGCAAATCTCAATTTCTTTCAAGTCACAGGCTCGAGATGACTTAAGGTGTTATCAATATAAAAGAGGTGACACCTCCAGTCAGACAATGTAGTTTAGGCTTGAAGTCTTGTTTGGAGTCTGTCTGTCTTAACCTGGAGTCAGATTGGTTTTATTTCCAAAGTAGGAGTTTGTAAAATGCCACATTGACTGTCTACAAATTGTGTGCATTTTGAACAAAATAGGATGTATCTGCAAATGCAAATTCACCCTACATATGTAAGTGTCAGTGTGAGAGTGAGTGTAAGGGGGAAGAGAGAGCATATGTGTTGGGGGAGGAGAGAGACTGTATATGTGCATAAGAGGGGGAGAAAGTGTGTATGTGTGTGAGAGAGGGAGAAGAGACAGAGCAGGAGAGAGAGCGTATGTGCAAAAGAGAGAGAGAGAGAGGTGCGTGAGAGACAGAGAGGGGGAGAGAGTGTGCGCACATGCGAGGGAGAGAGTATGTGTGTGTGAGGAGAGAGAGAGAGAGAGAGAGAGAGAACACGCATGAGGCGAGAGTGTGCACACATGAGGGGAGAGAGTGTGCATGTGTGACAGGAGAGAGGGAGCGTGTGTGCACACGTGAGGGGAGAGAGAATGAACATGTGTACGAGGAGAGACAGAGTGTATGAGCGTGGAGAGAGAGAGAGAGAGAGAGAGAGAGAGAGAGAGAGAAAAAGAGAGCGAGCAAGAGAAAGTGAGAGCGAGAGCGAGCCTCTCTCTCCCCCTCACAGTCACTCTCTCATGCCTGTCCAACATGACACCTTCACATCAGGACATGCCAAATTTCCTCAGCCGCCTGAGGAAGAAGACATTGTTGTGCATTCTTGACTGTCACATCTATATGGGAGGTCCAGGACAGATTGTTGGTTATTGTCATTCCTAGGAACCACATGCTCTCAACCCTCCCCAGCTCAGCTCCATTGATGTAGGGGGGGGCATGTCCTCATTTCTTCCTGAAGTCAATGATCAGTTCTTTTGCTTTGTTGACGTAGAAGGAAAGGTTTGTAGCAGCCTCCTGGCTGCTAAAACACAGATAGATTGCTAACTTGGCCAAACAGCAAGGGATGCTGGGTACATTGACCAAATGAAACTCTGAAATCACAAAAACTCACACACCAGACAGGTGCTAATGACATAACATAATGTAAAAGGCAACAGTTGGTCTGCACAGACACCCCCAACAACTTATCCACTAAATTAAGATGTGGAGATGCTGGTGTTGGACTTGAATGGACGAAGTTAAAAATCACACGACACCAGGTTATAGCTACCTGATGAAGGAGCAGAATTCAGAAAGCTTGTACTTCCAAAATAACCTGTTGGACTACAACCTGGTGTTGTGTGATTCTTAAGATTATACTAAGGACAGCCCAGACAAAATGGCACTGGGTCTTGCAGCACACAGAAACTGACAGAAGCATACCATCTAAATGATTGAGGAGAAAATGAGGACTGCAGATGTTAGACAGCAGAGTCAAAAAGTGTAGCACAGGAAAAGCACAGCCAGTCAGGCAGCATCAGAAGAACAGGGGAGTCGACATTTTGATGGTAGGGATTAGTAGGGACTATGGTGTTGAATGTGGAGCTGTAGTCAACGACATAGGTGACCTGGTTATCCAGACATTCCTGGGATGAGTGTAGGGCTAGGGAAACAGTGTTCGCTGTGGACCCTATTTTAAATGAGCAATATAGATCTCACATTTCCAGCTCTCCAGCTAAGTAGGCCCCACTTTACTTTTCTAGTTGTTAATTCTTAGCAGGTTGGCACCATGCTGCTTTATATTCAATATATTCCAAGATGCTTCAATTGTATTTATCCCTTCTATTTTCTACTATTGAATTTTAATTCTTAGAAGTTAAGTTCTTCAAGACCAGAGCATTGTCGGCAGGGTGGTAGCTGTGGCAGCGGTAGGCCTGGAGACCGAACCCCCAGCAGCAGTGGTAGGCTGGGAGCCTCGACTCCTGGTGGCAGTGGTAGGCCTGGAGACCGGACCCCTGGTGGCAGGGATAGGCCCGGAGACCGGAACCCCGGTGGTCGTGATAGGCCGGAGCCTGGACTCCCGACGGCAGCGGTAGGCCCGAAGACTGGACCCGTTACAGCAGTGGTAGGCCTGGAGCCTGGACCCCCGGCGTCAGCGGTGGGCCCAATGCCTGGACTCCCGGTGGCAGCGGTAGACACCTTGCAGAAGCCCTGAAACTATGATTGAGACTCCATTTTGAACAGAAGATGAATTCTCATTTAAATAATTTCTTTCTATTCTTATGTTAGCTCAAAATGGTGCTGGATTGTGATAACAAAACACTTTTCACTATGTTCAAGATAATATGTGACAATAAAAAAAACATTCGTCCATATATATGAAAACAAACTAGATATTCCCAACATAAGTTTTGATAACTATTTGGATATTCAAAGTGGTGGTAGAATATGACAAGAAAATTAGGATGATTTGGAAGACCTGTCGGGCAAAAGTATACTTTCAGAAGTGGAGATTATACCTGCAGCCCTTCTTAGAATGCTACATGACTGGGAAATGCAGCACATGTAGCAGAGAGGAGGGAAGAGGAGGAGAAGTCTTAACAAAAAGTCCTATCTATGGTTAGAAAAACATTGGAATAAAATCATAGAAAGTAACAGCATCACATTTGGAAATCATTTATTCATCAGAGGGGATCAGATTTATTTTATTTTAATTCCAGAAAACACTCACCAAGGTACCTCTCAGAAGGTTAAGTCATAAGAGCTCACAGTGATAGTATAGGCATGGACAGACAACTGGCTAATAGGCAGGAAACTGCGAATGGGGATAAGGGGCTCTTTTTCAGGTTGGCAATCTTTAACTAGTCGGGTTCCACACGGATCAGTGCTGGGACTGCAACTATTTGCAAGATAAATTAATGTAATTTTGAGGAAGGAAGTCAGTGTGCTGTAGCTGAATTTGCAGATAACACAAAATTAGGTGGAAAGGCAAGTTGCAAGAAGGATACAAAAAATTGAGAGATATTGATGGGATTACGAAATGGGTAAAAAATTTGCAACTGGAATATTCTATGGGAAAATGCAAAGTTGTTCATTTTGGAATGGAAAACAATAGAACAGAATATTATTGCAATGGAGTAAAACTGTAGAACATTGCAACACAAAGGGACTTGGGGGTAATTGTGCATGAAACAATGCAGGCACACAGGTGCATCAGGTAATCAGGAAGACTGAGCGTTGGCTCTTATTTAAAGGGGGTTGGCGTATAAGAATAGGTAAGACTTACTGCAACTGTACATGGTGCCTATGAGACCACATCTGGAAAACTGTGAGCAGTTTTGGCCCCCTTATTTAAGGAAAGATATTATTTCAAGGGTAATTCAGGAAAAAAAAACACTCTGTTGTCACTGGTATGGAGTGATTGTCTTCTAAGCAAAGGCTAAACCCTGGAGTATAGAAGAACAAGATGTGTTCTCATTGAAACATTTAGGAATATGTGGCTTGACAGGATAAATGCTGAGTGGATGATTCTCCTCATGTGTGTATCTCAGACCAGAGGGCTTCATATCAGAATAAAGAGCCACCAATTTAAGATGGAAAAGAGATGGAATTTCTTCTGTGAGGCTTGAATGTCTTTGGAACTCCTTGTCACAGAGAGCTGTTGGAGCAGAATCTTTGTGTATGTTTAAGGCTGAGGTGGATTCTTTATTTGTAGGAGAATTAAGGGTTACAAGGAAAATATCAGCTCAGCCATGATCCTATTGAATGGCCAAATAGGCTTGAGGGCCAAATGCTCCTGTTCCTATTTCTTATAGTCTTAAGGAGCAGCGCTACCTGAATCTCAACTGGTATTTAACATGCCTGTTTCAGCCAGGAGATGATGATGAAACTGTCACATCCTTTTACCAGATCTACACAGGAGGACAAAAACATCATTGATAGTAGGCATGAAAATGTCTGTTGTTCTAAATGACTATGCCAGCTATTCCTTCTGGACAGAAGCAGGCAACAATAACAGTATTTTGCATTTTACTGTACATTGCTGCATCAAGGCAATGATAAAAATGATACACAGAACTGGACTTAATTATCTCTCTCGACAGTGAGTGAGAACACACCAGAAGCTACTAAATTTTCTAATAGTACATGGTGCCACTGGATGCATGTGTATAGCTCTGCAACTACTCATGGAAATTGAGCAGATGCCTGACAACCACAAGGGCTTCTACTCCAAGAACAAGCAGGTGGTATGCAACCATGCCTAGAACATCCTCTCATTGAATGCTATCGCTACTAATAGCAGCCTTGAGACATTCATCCTGTACCATTCAACCACACTCACATTAAACCTTGCTCATGGTTGCCTTGTGCTACTCATGTTAGACAGCATACCTCTGATGAGAACTATGCAGCCAGCAGAAATATCATGAAGAAACCACTGATTTCCGGAACCAACACTTCTGTAACTCACTGGAGTGTCACTCCACGTTTGGTGTAGACAGTCATATCATCCATTACCTTTCTCTCATGAGAACACCTTTCCTTTGGATGGGTGGTTTGTGAATCTGACTTCAGTTCACTCATTGTCACATTACAATTGTTCATTAATTCCTTACGTTTCAATCAAGTATGATACCCAGTAAACGACACTACCAAAAAAAAAGGCTATTCCTTACTAACATTTGCAACACTTCCTGCACACACAAAAAAATCTTAAACCTCATTCTTGCATAAATCCTTAATGTATGTTTTGCAGGTGACTTTGCCTAATCAAACACTTCCAAACAGTGGCTGCAGCATGGTTGATGAAAGACTGCTTTCATTGTAGGAAGTGGCAGATGACTTGGAGGAACTCAGCCTCAAGAGCCCATCTTCAGACGGCTCAACCTTGGCAGCCTGTGCTCTGTTGGCTGAAAGATAGCAGCAAAAGAAATGGACAAGTGGCAGCGATAGGAGGACTAATAAGGCCATCCTGAGACATAGCAGGAGAACTGTGCACTATGGGGGTCAATGCTACTCTTGCAGGACAATACCTTAGCATTCTGAGTGGTCTGTTGAATGACTGATGGTTAGACTGCTGAGAGTCTAATTGTCCCAAGTTGGGTTTGCATATGGCAACCTGAATCTTAAAACCTCATTTGATCTTTCATAGTAACAATGAGTCCAGTCGTTGTCCATTGTGAACACTTGCCCCATATCAGGCCTAATCAAACCTTCCCTCTTTCTGTTCTATGGCATTTGTGAACATATCCATTACAGAAATTTACCAAAAGTAAAGGGCCTGAAAAGAATATGAAATAATACAGGAAAGGTTAGCAGAGAAAATAAGTAGCTGGTGAACTATCAACAGTTTAGCCCTCATCTGTGTTATTGTTTCTTTGGTTTTAGGAAATGCTGCTCATTGTGTTTGAAGTGTAAAATATGTGAAACCAAACATGCCAAATGTTCATGCTAGTAAAAGACAATCATAGATAACAATAATGGACTTACTTCTAAACTGAACTCAATCTTTATTCTAAGAATTTTTAGGATTGCTATTTCCCAGTAATCCACTGCAGTCTTTTGAAGTTAACTGCGGCTTCCAACAATCGTTATTTACAAAGCCACTGTATATAATGCCTAATAGTGATTACAATGAAATAACCTTATCATTTGGTTTATACAATTACACAATCTATAGCACTGAAGCAAGCTGTTCAATCGAGCCAGTTTATTCCAGCATTTACAATCCAACAGGCCTCCTCCCACACTAATGACCTTGGTCCCACGCACAAGGAAGCCAGCATATTACAACCAAATTGATTAATTCCCACCTCATTCGCCATTGATGCCCGAATATTTACTATACTTCAGGATTACAAGTAAAAACCAGAAACATGAATCATAACCTTGTTTTCTTTACAAGCTCATTCACGGGATTGAGGGCATTAGTGACAAAATTAATATTTATTTCTCATCCCTAATTGTCTTAAAGATGGTTGTGGTACGTCACCTCTTGAACTGTTAGAAATTAAGCAGCATAGGTGCATCCACAATGCTGTTAGGGAAGGAATTCCAGTATTCAGGTCAAACAACAACTAATAAGCAACAACAACTTTCAAGTTAGGATGTCGAGTGATTTGGAGGGAAACTGACTGTGTATCACATTCCAAAGCTTTTGCTAAGTTCTTCTTTGTGTTGCTGGTTTGGGAGATGCAATTGGTGAGCCTTGGTGAGTTGCTATCTTGTAGATTGTACTGCTACCACTTTGCAACACTGACAGAGGGAGTAAATGTTTTGGTTTAGATAAGGTGCCCACCATTGCTGAATGGTGTAGAATTTCTGGAATGTTGATGGAGCTGCATTCATCCAAACACGTGCTAAGTATAACATGACAATTGTGCCTTGTAGATGATAGAAAGGGTTGGGAGAGTCTGGAGCGGAGTTACACTCCATAGGATACCCAGTTTCTGCTCAAGATTCATTATCACAGCACATGTATGCCAACTTTCTGTCTATGGGACAAAAAAAACTGCAGCTGTTGGAATCCAAGTTAGACTAGCAAGAGGCTGGAAGTACACAACATGCCAGGCAGCATCTGGAGGTGAAGAAAGCAATGTCATCCCAGCCTACATGCTCCTCCCATTTTCTCCAAATCCAGGGGTGGCCATGGGCAATCAGATGGGCCCCAGCTATGCATGCCGCTCTGTCGGCTACGTCAAACAGGCCCTCTTCACTATCTACATAGGCACCATGCCCCAACTCTTCCACCGTTATATTGATGACTGAATCGGCGCAGTATCCTGCACCCAGGCTGTTCTGGAGCAATTCATCTACTTAGCCCACAACTTGCACCCCACCCTCAAATGCACTTGGTCCATCTCTGACACCTTCCTCCTCTTTCTTGACCTCTCCATTTGCATCTCCAGTGACAGTCTCCAGACAGACGTTCACTACAAACCCACAGACTGTCACAACGACCTGGACTACACCACCTCCTACTTGGTATCCTGCAAGAACTCAATCCCATTCTCCCAATTCCTCTGTCTCTGCCGCATCTGCTGGAATGAGGAGACATTTAATTCCCAAGCATCCCAGATATTCACATTATTCGCGAGTGCTTTATCCCCCTCTGCCATCCAAACAGTCCTCCAACGCACCACTTCAATTCCCCATTCCTCTGCTCCTTAACCTCACCTCCGACCCCAAATGCAATAAAGACAGAGACCCCCTGTCTTCATCTACCACCCCACCAGTTTCTGCATCCAACGCATCATCCTTAAACACTGCTGCCAACTCCAACTAGACCTCATCACCAAGAATATCTTCCCCTCCCCACCCTTTTCTGCTTTTCGCAAGGACCATTCCCTCCAACAGTCTTTGGTTCAAGCCACTCTCCCCACCCTGAACTCCCGAGTACCTTCCCCTGCAATCAGAAAAGATGCAAAACCTGCTGGTACACCACCTCCCTCACCTCCATCCAGGGCCTCAAACAGTCCTTCCAGTGAGACACAGCAGCCTCTTTTCCAACCTAGTTTACTGCATCAGGTACTTCCAATCTGGTCTTCTCTACATTGGGGAGACCAAAGGTAAACTTATGAATGGTTTGCTGAGCATCTCAGCCAGGCCCACACGGACCTTCCAGTCACTGCTCATTTTAATTCCCCTTCCCACTCCCTTTCTGACATGACCATCCTTGGCCTCCTCTATTGCCGCAATGAACCAAACCGCAAATTGGAGGAACAACTACCTCATCTGCTTGGGCAGAGACAGCCCCGAGGATTCAACATTGGAAAATTCAATTTCAAATAACCTTCCTTTCCATCCCTCAACTAAAGAACACACAAACATAAAATAACAATGCTCAATGCAAAGCTCCCAAACAAAAAAATGGGAGCTTTGTATATATACCCGTATTAACTCCTCCAGGGCTCAGCAAACCTAACCATCTGGTTAAACAAACATCCTAGTTAAGATAGCAGAAGACGCTTCTCAAAAGCCTGATACAGAGAGGTTGCGGCTGGGTGTCAAATAACTTAGAAATGGGCTGTTGTGTAGGGCACCATATTTGTGAAAAAATCCAAGGAATGTGCTCTATAATTCACTTCCACCATCCGAACAAGCCCGGTGGGTCCTCAGAAACCCAATTCATCAGAATATTCTTCCGTGCACAGTAAGAATATTGGATGGTTTCTTCCCATGCCCTTCTGAAGATGATAAATTCTGTAGACCTAGAAGAGATATTGGGTCAACTTTAACTTCGGTCCTCAATACCCTCCCTATCTCCTGCCACAGCACTCCAATAAACACGGAGCCTGTGGCATGTCCAAAAGCAATGGGTAAGAGTACACTTATTTTACATTTGGGGTGCACTGAAGGTGCCCCTTTTTTAAACTGCAACAGATGGTCTGGTGCCAAATGAACCCTGTGCAGAACTTTTAACTGCATAGCGCAGGTGCGATAAAAGATTGAGATCTTCTGCGTGCTCTTCCTCATGTCTTCCCATGTTTTCGAAGAGATCTCCACTCCTTGCTCTTGCTCCCAACCAGTTAATATCCTGCCAGGCCCTACCACTCAACAGGCGATAGAGGGCACTAACCAAAAGTGTGCTTGTGGCACATAGCAGCAACCTCTCTGTATCGGGCTTATATGGCTTCTTCTGGATGAAATCCCTAACCTGAAAAAGAACAGAAAAGATCTCTGCTGGGCAACCCGTATTTGTGGCTCAGTTGTTCGAATACATCATAACCTCCCCCTCAAACAAGTCTTCCAAACTGGAAACTCCTCTTGCTGCCCAAAGTTTGAACCCTGAGTCCATCATCTCTGGTGAGAACCTTGACATACCAACTATGGAGGTGAATCATGGAATCATAATAGGGAGCACACACATGGGATAAAGCAAACGAGGGAGGAGATTCATCCTAATAAGGGCTATTCGGCCCAACCACAAAATTGGAGGAGCCTCTCATCTCTGGAGATCCCACCTAATATTGTCGAGGTGAGCAAAATTAGTCCAAAATAACCAATCAAACATGGGGGTAATCAAGATACCTAGGTATTGGAAACCCACACATGATCACTTAAAAGGGGAACCTAGGACCACCTTCAACATCTGGCACTTCCTTAAGGTCCCCAAAAGGCAGAGCCTCTGACTTTGCCACATTGAACTGATATCCAGAAATAGCACCAAGTGAATTAATACATTGTATCAAATGGGGTATGGAGGTCATCAGGTCTGATAAAAACAGAAGGACATCATCCACATATAGCGTAATCTTGTGTACCCTTGATCCCACTTCTGGAGTGGTTATGTGGACGTTCTAACGAAGAGCCACTGGCAGAGGCCATATCACCAATGTAAACAACAGTGAGAGGGGACAGCCTTGACAACTACTCCTGCCATTCCTAAAGTTCCCAGTCTTTATCCCAGTGGTGATGACTGCGGCCAGAAGGTGGTGATATAAAACCTCCACCCACCTAGCAAAGACCCCACCCACTCTAAGACAGAAAAGAGATATGACCATTCCACCTGGTCAAATGCTTTCTCCACATCTAAGGAAATCAACAACCCCTAGATCGATCATTGCTGACATGCTTGGATCATATTCTGCAACCTTCCAATATTATTAGAGGACCTATGGCCTCTTATAAAACCTGCCTGGGCCTCTTTGACAATATTAGACGGCACCTTCACCAATCTCAGCACCAAAATCTTACACAGAATCTTAAATCCCAAATTTAATACAGATGGAGCTGTATAAAGCACAATCCTCAGGAACCTTTCCCTTCTTAAGAATGAGAGAAATATTAGCTTCTCTCAAAGATGGTGGTAGGCATTCATTCATATTGGACTAATTGTACCCCTCCAACATCGACCCTGACAGAATCCCTATAAAACTCACCTAGGAGACCATCAGGACCAGGCGCTTTCCCACTCTGTAGCTAGCTCCTGTAAGTGGGGGGAAGCATTAAGGAGAGGTGCCTGTTCCAGGGTTACCCCTAGGAGGTCCAGGCTCTTAAGGTTTCAATCTTGGTCCTCCTACCCTCGCAACCTTCCGACTGATACAATTCAGAGTAAAAACTCTGAAAAGCCTCACTAACTCTTTTGGCATTATATAGGACACTGGCTTTGTCTCAAACTGCAGTAATGGATTGGGAAGCATGCTCTTTCCTAGTCAGATATGCTAAATACTTCCCTGGCCTATCCCCAAACTCAAACAGATATTGTTGAGCAAAAGAAAGTTTTAGTAGCTGTGCTGGAGTTAATAGTCAAGAACATCTGAAACTCCCTCAAAAAGTATTCCATAAATTTGGAATCCTTGAGGCGTAAAGAATCCAGACACCAGTGCTGCAAACCTAGCCCCTCACTCTTGGCCTTAAACTATAAATGTACTGCCACATGATCAGACATAGCTTTGTTCTCAATTTTACAACCCATAATCGAATCCAGAAGGGTCGAAGGCACCAGAAAATGATCAATCCTCATGGGACATGTATGTGGGTTTGAAGAAAAGGTGAAGCCCCTGCCAGTAGGGTGAAGACATCTCCAAATGTCCACCAGCCCTAACTCCTCGCATAAGTCCATCGCCTGCTTGGCCTGCAAAGAGATAGATGGGGGGCTGATTAGACATCCTGTCCACTGTTGGATCCAAAAGGCAAATCCCCACTGCCCCCCCCCCACAAATTATAATGTGCCGTGTTCCAAAGGCACTCAGTTTAGAGAAGGCACTAATCAAAAATTTAAGGGGATGCGCTGAAAGGATAGTAGACAGTTAAAATACCATATTCCTCCCCATGTTTCAGGACTTTAAGTATCACAAACCGCCCTGCTCATCTTTTACCTACTCGACTAAAGTGAACAGAAGATTTTTCTGGATAAGTACAGCTACTCCCCTACTTTAAGCAGTAAAGGATGAAGGGAATACCTGGTCATAACACCCCCTGTTTTAACTTCAGATGTTCCCCACCATCAATATGGGTTTCCTGCAACAGAGCGATATCAACCCTTTCCTTTTAAGACTAGAAAGCACTTCTTTCCTTTTAACAGGCAAAGGACTTCCCTTGAAGATCCAGATGCACCATTTAACAAGACACTTAGCCATATCCCCTTTCAGAGACCCTTGAACCCCGCCGGAAGGACAACCCTGCTTGCAATGCACTGAGCACAAGTAAATGGATACTCAGTTGCAGAAACTACCCTATCATTCCTACAAACCAACTGTAAAATCTTGAATGAGAGACTCTTTCCCCCCCTGCCCATAGGGGGCACTCACCCTACCCATCCCTCCTGCACAGCTCCTTCAGGCCGAGACTGTGCCCCAGCCCTAGACAAAGTCAGGATAAGCACTCCACCCATCCCTGGCTCCATGTCACCCCTACTTGCGACTAAAAGGGAAAAAGAACGAAAAAAAGGGGAAACAACAAAAGGCACCCACAAAATTTCCCATGATAAATCCAGTTTAAAAATATAATAGGAACAACGTATCCAAGATTTGTTTTTTTTTTAATTATGAGAGAAAGAAAAAAGGGAAAAGACAGGGAAAGAAGGAAGAGAATGAACATTAAAATAGACCAATTGGTCTGAAGAATATGGTTAAAGTGTCTACAAAGTTCTTGGCTTTACCCGCCGACTCAAACATCTAAACTGGGTCTTTGTGGCTGAAACGGAGCACTGTCGAGTATCTCATGGAGTACTGGATGCCCAGGTTCCTCAGCCTCTTTTTAATTTCATTGAAGGACTTCCTGGAAAAACATGATTTTTGACCTGTTGTGCAGCAGTGCCTGTGGATCTTTCCCCAGTGATCTGGAGGCTTCTATCACTCTTGGCTTGTCCCTTGATGTGAGGAAGTGCACTAGGACTGGTGGGGGTGCTGTATCAGCCCAGACCTGCACACCACCACCCGAAAGACCCTTTCAACATGCAGCCGTTCAGATCCAATTTGAAGGCCCAGGAACTGCGGCAGCTAGTGTTCAAAGAAACTGACTGGCTGCCCACCTTTGTCACCCTCCGGGAGCCCAACAAGCCGAAGATTCATCCTCCAACTTCTATTTTCAAGGCTGTGGTTCAACCCTCCACCTCTTCCATCTGCTCCCCGAGGCCCTGGACCTCCCATTCATGCTTCTGCAGAATGACTGCGAGGGGTTGGACCTGGACACGGATCTCCTCGATCACAGCCTCAACATTTGCGGCAAGTCTCACCATTGTCACTGCCAATTCTGTCAGGTCCCCCGGGGTTCAGGAGAGGCAGCTGCTGTGGTCCCAGTGCTGCAGGGGAGTGTCCTCCGTGCTGCTGTCTGCTCGCTCCTTTTCCTTTTGGCATCCTTCCCACTTCAAGTTGTCAATGAATATATGTTCTTGAAGTTTTTAAATTAACAATTCCTCCATATAAGTTGTCCAGGGATGGTAAAAAAAAACACCAATATGCCTTGGCTGTTATGCAGAGCCATCCACTGCAGTTCTACTGAATTGCTGCCATCTTGCAGAGTCAACATGGCGTAATTTTAACAGAAAAGAAACTTTGAGGATGTTCTGGCTTGTACCATGCTGTGATTGCGCTAGATTGAATAGCCAGGAATTTTCAAAATGTCTCGGCAATACTTTACTAGATGAGCAGTGCAGTAAGAGGAAAGATTAATATTATGCCTGTAATTACTAAGAATAGCAATTATACAATCCTTCCTTATTCCTTAATAATATTTTCAAATTTTCTTTTTAATGCATTTGCCACATTCTTTGTCTTCCCCCACTCAGTTATGCAATGAGAAAAAAGAATCTATTACATCTTGCAGATCTATTTGGTCTGTGTCTTTGCAAAGACAGGTACGTTTAGAGATCTCATTCTAGAGTACCCAACCTTTGTTGAAGAATAATCATTAAGTACTTTCTATTTACATTCACTCAGTAGGTGAACAACATCAGCTGTGCTGGCTCCCAATGGATTTAAGATTACATCTCCTCAGCCAAATTATTCATGATCAATTTAAAAACATGGCTCTTCGAATAACCAATCTTCCAAATTATAGCAATATGAAACTAATATGATAGTAAATACTTCCCTTTTAGATTGTTCATGATAATTAAAATAAACTGAACAATAATAAATTTCACTGTGAATTGGGGAGAGATAAACAAAATTAAATGCAACCAGTCTGTTTGCACAAAAAAACATGTTCTTTGAATGCGTTTCCTGCAAAACATAAGTATCCAATTTTCCTTTCTCCCTTATCTTAAGAACTCCCTTTTCCCTTGTCCCAGAGAAGAGCCTTGCTTGAGACATTAAAAGTCTATGCGAGCTTTAATACTACTTTCGCAAGACTGTTACATTGTTTGTTGCCAATATCAGCACGATGATCTTCCACAGGTATTAAAATTAGAAGATAAGCAAGTTTAGATCACAATAGCAAAAAGGTTGCACAATACATTTTTGTTGGGTAAATCATTTGAAAGGTAACTCCATTGTCCTTCAGCAATCAAATCATAAGTGTTTAGCTCCTCAACTAGACACTTAAAATACATCTGTAAGAATAGGTGGTATATCACTCAGTCTTGACACTAAGCAGGAGGATAATCAATTAATCTTCAGTAAGTGACCATCAAAAGCTTAAGGTAAATGCATAGAATACATTAACGTTAGTTTTGCAGAATATTTCTAAAATAAATTGAGTATCTGTTCACTACAGTAAAAATAACCAAAATGTATTTTTATCATTGGTGTAGATTTCAAGCATTTTAACATTGGCACTTCAAATTTAACTTTGAATTATGAAGGAGTATTACTTAAGCTTGGGCCCCCTGTGTTCATACAGTCGGTTCTGCTCTAATACACATTTCTTTAACACAAATTGGCTGCAACGCGATTGAAGAATTTAGACCATTATTTGTAGAATGTGAACTTTCCTTCCCTGTATTGGCTATAACGGGATTCCAGTCCCTTTGGTTCAAATGGTTCTGCTTTACGCGATTTTCTTATAACACGGGATTGCACGGGAATAGAACCATCACGTTATATCAGAACAACTGTACTGCTAACGACTGTTAATGTGGTGTACAATTATGGACCCACATTTCTACAATTCTGATGAGGGAGCTATTGTTAGTAAAGGAAGTTCTCTCCCACAATTCAAAGAACAAACACCCTGTTTAATATGGCACATTGTAGGAGGGCATTGTCAGATTTGGCAACTTGCTGTTGATATAAAACCTCTAAAATGCTTTCCATTAATTCTTCTACAACTATCTTGCGCATTATTTCAGAATGGCATAGATAATTTTGTTTCAAAGATGTTTTGCATTCTGTGAAGACATCATTAAATACTAAAATGATATTATTATTCATGCATTTCAAATTACCACTAAAACTAATGGAAATTGCAATAAAATTCTCAATAAAAGGTTCAGTTAAATTAAATATATTGGTTGAGGATTGTTTCGATTATTAACATGAACGGGTAGTAGAGGTTTTAAGTCGAGAGAGTGGTGCTGGGAAAGCACAGCTGGTCAGGCAACATCTGAGGCCATGCGGCCATACTAGCCTGATAATGCCTGATCTTGGAAGCTAAACAGACTCAGGCTTGGTTAATACTTGGATGGGAGACTGCCTGGGAATACCAGGTGCAGTAGGCTTTAAACCTCAGATGCTGCCTGACCGGCTGTGCTTTGCCAGCACCACACTCTTGACTGACCTCCAGCATCTGCAGTCCTCATTTTCTCCCAGTAGAACTTTTAGGTGCATTTAAGACAGTGAACAGACAATGTAAATGAACGTTTAGAAAGTAAAGTTAAAGAAAATGTAATTCTAAGAATGGTTTAAAAATACACACAAACAGAACAGTGGAAAGATAAGTTACTGTTTATTATCATGGATTCCTCTTTTTCGACCTTCCCCGAAGGAAATTCTTTTTTAAATTGTAAGAGCATTCCATAGCATAATCAAACAATTAAATGGGACTGGAGTTTAACTGCAACTCAGAAAATGTTTGATGGGGTGTAATTACAACAATTTGGTTTATTTATTCATCTATTATAAAGCATTATTTACCAAACATTCATTGGTCTTTTATGACAAATAATCATTTATTACAATGTATAGATTTTACAACAGTGCAATGCACATTAAGAGCACAAACTGTATTGGAAAGTGTATAAAGTATCAGTGGACACTGTCCCAACTTCATCTGTGAAAAGTCAAATGTATAGTACAACAGTCAAACTGTTGTTCCTTAAAGAGGAACAATACTAGCCTGCAGTATGGCTGATTGAAAAGTCAGTTTATTAAGACTTTTTTGTTTGCAAATCTGCAAAGTACAGTAAAAATCAATTCAAAAGACCCTCTGACATATTTTAAACATCATGGCCTTTTGACATACAATGGTAAAATATTGTGCTTTAATATTAAGGGGTAATTGCTGTGTTCTTCCAACAAATATACAACCCTAAATAGTAGTAACATTAATGGAATAAATACTGCAGAGAAAATTTTAGATGATGTCATAAATAGTCCTAGGAATAGTTTTTGGGAGACTGAATCTTTTAGTTAATTGACCTGATAAAACCAATATCTGACCTGCCACTAATAGCGTGTCAATCAAGCCTCCATACTACAATACTGGAGATTACTTTTGTTCAGTGCACTCTCTAGCACAGAATACAGTTCATCCACAATGATCAATGCTTCTAATGGCTAAAAGGTGAATGACGTCCAATTCCACATTCATCAACCTTTTGTAGGACACCATTCCTATTGAGTGACATAAATTATAGATCATCACCAAGTAATTTTAAAAAAGAACGTCAGGTTTAACATGAGGACTAATGATGAATAACAAACAAAAGTCAATTTTCGCTGGACAGTAATGCATAAAGAATTATGTCCTTAGCTTTCTTATAAAAAATCATAATAAATATAAAGCTTTCGATATTAAAACAGTATTCCATGCTTCAGGCACAATACAGACCCATATTCACATATGCAAGTTGAATGCGATCCCAAGTGATTATTCTTTTTATGTTGCACAGGAGTTACGTAATTCACTTACTGATAATACCGTACTTAAGGCTCCCATGTAAGCAATTCAGTGGTTGTTTAGTTTTTAGACTGAGGAAACAGACATGAAATGTAACAAGTTATAAAATGAACCTGAAATTTACATTGTAACAGAAGGAAAGCTTTGCTTTTTCCTGATGCCATGATTGAACAGTTCTTAAAGATTAAACAGTTCTGAAATGGTCTGTCATAGACCATTTCAGATAATCACTTAGTAAAAAAAAAACAAGCTTTCCACATTTCTGTTTTCAGTGTGTAGACACAAATCTGAAAGATTGTGTGAATAGATTAGTTTTCAATTCAACTACATTCATTGTGGAAATGAAGAAATGCACTTGGAACTCAAAAATACAATTAACTCTATTTTGCTTATGGTTTTCAATACAATTGCATTTACATTCAGATTTTCATAAAATTAATAACTGAAGCAGAAAAATGATTTCTCCAAATAGACAACTTCATGTTAGCCAGACTGCATGTGAAGACCACTACAAAGTAATCTGATCAAAATGTCTCAAACTAACACCTGGAGATCCAAATAATTATGTCAAGCAATCAACCGAGCTTACTGCTGAAAGGAGACAGAAAACAGTTAAGAGCCCAGAATTTACTGTGACCGTGATGGAATGGCTTAACTAATACTAAGGTGCATGGTGGTTCAGTGGTTAGCACTGTTGCTTCACAGCGCCAGGGATCCAGGTTTGATTCCAGGTGACTGTCTGTGTGAAGTTCACACATTCTGTCCGTGTCTGTATGTGTTTCCTCCAGACGCTCCAGTTCCTTCTGCAGCCCAAAGATATGCAGATTATCTGGACTGGCCCGGCTACATTGCCTTTTGTGTCCAGGGATGTGCAGGTTAGGCGAGTTAGCTATGGGAAGTGCAAAGCCACAGGGATAAGGGGGTGTGCCTAGGTGGGGTGCTCTTTGGAGGGTAAGTGTGGACTCAAAGGGCCAAATAGCCTGCTTCACACTGTAGGTTTTCTATGATATTTCTTTTGTATGTTTGTGTAGAGATTTATTGACTTGTCAGTGGAGATTTGTAATTTTTGTGCTCATGAAACAAAACGAGTCTGTATAAGGGATCTAATGCCATCTGTAAGGTGGCCTAGCAATATAAAGATTCTTCAACCAATAAGATCAAAGAAACCTCAGAAATATACAAACTACAGTCAAGTAGTAAATATGAGAAGCAAAATAAAGATTCAGAATACATTTGGTGATTATGGGAGAGGTAATAAAGAATAAAACAGAATAACTAAACACTTTTTACGAAGTTAAAAACTCTGCAACATTAACTTTCTACTGAACAAATAAGACTCCTTCGCATTTGTAATAAGTTTGTGCAGTGACATTGACCACCTATTAAACTTTAAAAAAACTGAGTTAGTCACGATTGCACAACTTCCAACTTTTCATCTGTTATTGCTATGAGAAGACGTGATTAGCCATAGCTCACAGTGATCTCTCCAAATCCCATCAGCAAAATATTTCAACAACCTGCAGTTTGTAGAACAGCACAGTATCAGTACCAGCAACTTCCAGATTCCAACATGAAATGATTTATGTACAGATCCAGAAATCACTATCCAGTTTAATGATGGTGAGAGCCAGCAACTTTGGAAATGGGTACAGCAAAATATGCACCAATATAATTTAGGTTGGTGCACAGAAAATTAATCTACAGTTATACATGGAGTTTATATCATTTTAATACATTTTTGCGTTTCAGTTAGTACTTTTTATGATAATGCATAAAACTTCCTTAAAAAATTTATGTGACACCAAATTCATGATTGAAAGTATGGAGCTCAAGACTAGTGATAAATGGACACAAAAGGGATTAAACATTTATTCACCAAGTCCTCTTATACACAAGCAAATTGTTTGAAATGGGTCAATAAAAAGGGCTGCAAACAGATAGACAGTCCCTTACTATCTCACTTGAGGTTTCAAATTCAGAATGAGCTCACTGAACAGATGTTTTCCTGATATGTGTACCAGATGGATGATGCTCCATAACAGAAGCACATATCTGGAAAAGATCACCCTTTGCAACTTAGTTTACTTCACTTTAACTTTCTATCCCAACTATTGGATCACTTCCATAAGCAAGAGCAGCCAAAAGCCTTATGCACTCAGTCAGTCTCTTTTCCAAATGTTAGACTGCTCAAAGTAAGATTTCTTTTCCTAAAATTAGATAACTGCACAATTACTAAACACTAATTTAAAAATGAATACTCATCCCAACAAAGGCAGACAGATCTTAGAATGCTAGCCCTGTAATTTTAAATTTTCAAATATTAGTCATCCAATACTCTTAAAAATCAGTCTGCATGGAAAGAGTTAAATTGTAGACAAATAATGTTTGAGGAATTTTCTAATTTGACTTTACACGTTGAAAGTTATAGAATTGTTTTGTTTTCTATCAAATACAAAAAAAGTAAAAAGTGGTTTTCAATTTATTCTTCTTTCTTACACCGTTGTCACTGTAAAGATTTGCAACATTCAGATTGTGGCCCTGGTAAAATAGAATGAAACTATTGCATAAATTAGTTAATGCTGCAGCTGCCATTGCCTTTTCATACACAGACGTCATTGCGATGTTTAAAGAGTTATGCTCCTAAATAATAACTAGCTTTCAAATCAAAATACCAGCTAACTGGCTTCATGGCTGTGATCAGCTGATCAAATGGAAAGAACTAATGAGTTTTTTTCTTTAATGTACCTCAGTGATTTTTATTTAAAAACACAATCTTCTTCCTTGATTTTCCTGAATATATTGATTTACACTGGAATGTAGTTTTACAGTCATAGGAAACTATCTTATGCCTTACCTGATTCTTCCACAAGATAGTCAGCAAACTATTTGACCTGATGGGATACCATGGTCATTTCCAATCCTGTCTCAATAGCATTCACACATGCAGCTGCTAGCAGGTGTCGGTCAACCACAATGAACAGTAAGAAAATCATGGTTTTAATCACTCTTTAGATGGAGGTATTATGGAAAATTTTTAATTGCCCAAAATGATACCCCCATCCAAGATCAAGTAATTCAACGCAAACAGAAGCTAGATTATTTTTGTAGAGCAGAAACTTATGCATTATTGTATATTCCTAACTTTTCAATAAATTAATATGCCATTAGGTCAGGTATATGATTCCCAAATTTACACATGGTAGTAACAAAAACAAAAAGCTTGCTAACTCTATTTGAACACCCTGAACAACTTCTATCGATTCAGTCTCACTGAAATTATCCCTGAAGGAAAACCTTCAATTGCCATGATAGTTTATGATATTGACAATAAGTACTTACTATTTAAAAATAGCCACATATGATTTAAAACAGAAAATTGCAGCACTGCAACAAAATAATGCTTAAAATGCTGGCCACTCTTATTCTACTGAACGTTTTAGTAGAACATAACATAACATAACACTGCCCCTTTATTGAAAGTAATCTGTTTAGGCCAGATATGCATGAAACTAATTCTACCAGTAAAAGTACCAATCCATGAAGGATTGATTTGAACTGGATCCTCTCCTGAGTTGCTTTCTTGGTAGAAATTCTACCAAGTGCTCTACACTTAAAGTGATCGACAAGAACAAATTCTAGAAGTCCTCATCACAGATGGGACCACACAGGTGACATTGGATAAATGTTCTTGTGTAGAAAGGAGTAATAGCCTAATAAAGGGATTCAAAAAATGGTCAGTCAATTTTCCACAGGGGTAGGTGTCTGCAGAGGTTGGCTGATGATGACCTGCACCACATAGTCTTTGGGGATTTTCAGTTCTTCCAATTTCATTTTATCTGTTAGTGGTCGGCCAGAAAAGAACCACCTCTGGCTGGAGGGCTCTACCCCCTCTGTTGTGTGCAAGCGCCGTTTCATGTGATAAACTGTATCTGTGCTACGGACAAGAAGCTTCAGGTCTTTGCCTGTGGAGAGACGCAACCGGAGCTGACATTCCTGTCCAGAATTAGGTAGTGGTTCTGGGATGTCTAGTGTCTCCAAGTCACTTTTTTCTTCAATCATGTTGATTGGAGGTGCAAGGCAGTACACTGGAAGTTGGTATCTATTTCCCAGCTCATCATAACATTCTGTAAGCACTCCTGTGTATGAGTGAAAAAAGAAGTGTTCGTTAAAACTCAATTACATACAATAAATATATCCTGCCACAGAATGGAATGTCATTAGTGCACATCTGTACTAAAGAAGAAAACTTATCATTCTAATAGTTGCAACAAGAGAAAGCAAACATTAATAATATTGAAGAAAATTCCATTTAGAAAATACTGACGTTTACAACCCTAAATTACTCAATAGCACTAGATACTGCTTTAATTAGTTGTTGCGTGCTCTAAATCAGGTATAATGGAAATCATCTACTCAATCTTCAGAAAGACGCACCTTGATGTAGCTGAAGTTAGGTTTAGAACAAATACTGAAGAGCAATTTAAGCAGGAGCACAATATCATTTTATGTATTTACAAAATAACTCAATAGAATCAATAAGATTCGCAAAGTGACTGATAAAAATATAACAAATTAGATATGTTTATCAAATTAAGACTGGAATTATTTCTTGCAATACTGTAAAATATAGCCATTAATCAGCTAAAAATCAATTTCATTCCTCAGGCTTGGGAAGTTCTTCATTAAAAAAAAAATGCTGTATTGTGTAAACAGAAGGAAACATTTCACATGGCAAAAAAAGTTATACAGCATTCCACTTTTGAAAGAGATGTTTACAAACAAGAGGGAGCAGAGAATATAAAGAAAATTAAAGATTCTGATTTCACATTCGGTAAAACGTTCGAAGGAATATAAACTTGGAGGTCTAAAATATTTGAATTCTTACTGAGTATCAACACAATTCAGAGTATATTTAGAATAACACAGTAGTATTCTCAATTTTTGATGATTTATTGCTGATTGCATCAGCCATATTTACCAAGCTAACAAAACTGCATTATGAGAAAATATGACACATAAAAAAGACTATCAAAAATTCATAGCACAAATCATTCCCAGCTCCTCCCATAATTGCATAATCAGGCAGTGTCAACAAAAATGAAACAATATAATTTCCTGGAGTGCCCCAGGTTTGGTCAGCACTTATCGACATTCATTAATAATTTCACAGGATTGATTTTTAAAAAAGTAGTCAAGACTATTTTCATGATAAAGCATTTCCCTCAGTTTTTGAAAAAATTACCTTATTGCAACAGCCTCTACGATTTAATTTATGGCAATGCTCAAAATACTTGACCTGTTGACATTCATATTTCATGTAATTGGATCATAATGCATCAACACTGCAGAAAATATGGGCTAAATTTTACCCAGAAGTGCCAATTCTGGAGAATTTCATGGTGAGTTACACTCCATGAACACTAGTGACTTCTCTGCTACTGATCTCTATGACACTCACAGCAGACGTACTCACTACTGTTGGGACTTCTGGGATCCCCCGTGCCAGCATCATGCTTACAGTTTAGCCATGTACCAAGACAAGCACTGCCAATCAGGAACTGCCCTTCAAAATGCATGTAGTGGGAGATGACTGATGAAGAAATATTCCTGAGGGCATACAGATGGCATGGATAATACTTAAGTGCAAATACAAACTCACGCTTGGAATTGTAATGCTATTTTACATCATCACCAGTCATTGTAATTGCAGTTGCAAGAATCAAGCTACATAGGCTATCATCCTTGCCACGACATCATCTTAGAACCTTGTATCATGGAGTGCTATTATTTCCCTAAAGCCCAGTCGTATATAACATTTTCTCATTGTTAAATGTGGGAGCATATGTTGAAACTTTTGAAAATGCTTGAAAAATGTTCCTTTTTCTTTCTGCAGTTCAATAAAAAAAAACAAAAGAAACTGCATTTGCTTTGGGGAAAAGAAACAGGGTCTTTCTTTGCCTTCTGAACAAATTTACAGTCTGTGAATGATCACTTCACCCAGCTCACATCTATTGGAACTGGGTGTCAATTAAATCCTATCTGGCTTGTTGCACCCGCTGCTGCACTATCCTATCATGCGAAAGATAATGTTCTTCCTTCTCACTGTCCTCATCATTTCCTCAGAAGAAAGCTGTTGCTCTCCCAGCTCTCCAGCATCAATCACATTCCTTCTTGCTAGCTCCAGATGTGCACAGTACAGCCTGTTAAGACTGTTTGGAACAGTCTGCCTGGTACTTGAAGTTCTAGCCAGACTGATCTGAACATCAGACCTTATCTGATCCATGACAGTCCTGGTTGAAGAATGGGTTGCATTGTATTAATGCCTAACTTCAGTTAGAGGAATTTAGAATTTATTCACTTGTGGGCATCTCTGGCTGGGCCAATATTTATTATGCATGCCTAATTGCCCAGAAGGCAATTAAGAGTCAACCACATTGTTGTTGCTCTGGAGTCACATGTCGGCCAGATCAGCTAAGGATGGCAGTTTTTAATCCCTAAAGGGTATTAGTGAACCAGATAGTTTTTCCTGACAATAAGCAATGGTTTCACGGTCTTCATTAGACTCTTAATTCCAGATTTCAAATTACACAACGTCCCATGGCAGGATTCGAATTCAGGTCCTCAGAACATTACCTGGGCCTCTGGATGAACAGTCCAACAGTAATACCACTAGGCCATCACCTGCCCAAGGGCAGTGGGTTGCAAAATAGAGTCATCAGCAGGTTGCCAGGGTTGGTCAAAGGTGCCACTTTTAAATTCATCAGAAATTACTTCTGCTTCAGAGTTGACTAAGATAAATTTGAAATGAACAAAGACGCGGTCAAGATTGCTGATAACCAGGATTTTTATCCCCCACAGTTCAACTTTGAAGGCATACCAGGTGCAAGGTTCTATGATTACAGATGTCCTATGCAAGTGCCCTATTAACATAATCGCTCCTTGGAGGGCCTCACATCGCTCACATGTATGGCCTGCATGCTCAGCTTGAAAAAGATACTTACTCCACTTTCTGGGTGTTGTCGCAGCCATTTTCTATTTCCAGTATGCATTTACAATTCAGACGAGGATGGAAGGCAAATCAAGTCATGCTTGGCATAATGAATCTCAGGCTCAGCCTGGTAACCATGGTGTCCCTGCAACCGTCTACATTCTTTCCTCCTTACACTCCCTGTTGGCACCATCACTATTGAGCGTTCCTACATTTCAATCCAATCCTTTAATTTATATCATCTTCTCCCAACAGTGCTTCTCAACATTAGCTCCACCCATACAGCATGGCCATGTCAACCATCATGCTGCACTGCCCCCTCACTGACCCAAGGTGGTTGTAACATTTGATGACACCCCCCCCCCCCCCCCAAAGTCACCCATGTCCTACATTGCACTATTGTCTCACACACTTATATGTTGAATTGCTTCCCTTCAAAATTATTATCCCTTTGCATCCCAGCATGCTGCCTCAAAATCCCACAATTGATCTCCCCAGCTTTCTTACCACAGAACTAGCTCTTGATTAAACTCCCTTGACTTTCAGGGAGCAGACACCCAAATACCCATGACCCATTGCTCTGATCAATTTGGGTAGGCAGTCCTGACTAATAAGTGACTAGGCACTGCTCAGATCTCTGTATAATTACCCAACTGACACATCACATTAGTTGAATTGAAAGTTCAGAACTGATCAAAGCCCAGTTCAGTGATTTAGAACCCCTGACCACACCTAGTGCTGGATGACCTTGTCCAAGCCCTTGTACTGAGATCAGACTCTGCTATTGAATAACTGTGGTTGGAAGCCTATTAATGACAGCTCTTCTGTACTTGGAATACACTTTTCCTTTGACTTTGAAGCATGATGAGTTGGTTGAATGATATGCTGTATGGTTGCTAGCACATGGTGTGTAGATATGACATTGATGCAGCACAGTACTGAACAGCAACGTGCCCACACCCTTGAACATTCATTGATGACAACCATGACAAACTATCTGACTTTCTGTCTGTCTTAACCAGCAAGGCAAGAAAGAAATACTGTGAACCTTTAGGTTCTGAAAGAGATGACCAAGAACTAAAAGGCAAGGCAAAGCATAGTTGAGTAGTAAGCACAAAGTGAGTGAGCACTAAAACCGCAAGCCAGGAGCCTAAGATACACCTTAAGCCATCAGGTACCACCTTCTGTTGGGAATGGTCATTGACTTTTATTTTCTCTGGCATATGAAAAATAGGAAACTAATTATAAATGAGTTAAGATTAGTTTCAATTACTTGCAAATGCGTGCAAAGAGGCCTCTTGCTGCTCATTAGTGTGATTTTCATCTCATTTTTGTTGCAGAATTGGACTATAACTTCCTTTATCTCACTTTTTGGAGCTCACCATATTTCCCAACAAATCTGCCATTTGAGTATAGAGTACTACTCGAGTAAATCTTGTGCCTCGTCTTCCAAACAATTTGCTTTCCTTTTGTAACTATTATTAAAACTGTCTGCTTTATCTGAGCCCCCTGTCCACTCATTTTCTCATGGCCATTTCAACTATCCCAGGCCCTCATTTTCTAGTTTAAAATCCATGTTACTACGGTGATTATATTTTTCACCTGAGCCCTTATCCAACATGGCACAAGTGGAATATCAAATACAGGTGGAAATTATAGTGAATGGCAGAACCCTTAGGAGTACTGATATGCAGATCGACTGATTATTGAAGGTGGCAGCACAAGTAGGTAAGATAGTAAAAAACACCCATGACATGCTTGCCTTCATTGGAAGGGGAAAGATTGGATAGACTGGGTTTGTTTCCACAGGAGGTGGAGGGATGAAGTTTATATGATTGTGAATGGCATGGATGGAGTGGAAAGTATGAGTTTTTTTTTCCCCAGGATGGAGGGGCCAATTACTAGGGGAAACAGGTTCAAGGTGCTTGGAAGGCGGAATGTTTAAAAGAGATGCACAAGGCAAGTTTTTCACACAAAAGGTGGTGAGTGCATGCAATGGACTGCCTGAGGAGGTGGTAGAAAACAGGCACAATAGCAGCATTCAAGACGCACCTGGACAAATTCATGAATAGGAAGGGAATAGAGGTATATGGATCCTCTAAGAGGAAACAATTTTTGTATGCAAGGGCAAAATGCAACAGTGGAGGCTTGGACGGCCTCTTCTTGTGCTGTATTGTTCTTTGAGTTTAAGTTAAGGGTCAGATGCCATTGATCATAATCCTGGTTTCAGTCAAAACTAGGCTATCAATACAATCCACACTGTTCTGAAAGTCCTGTGCCTTGATCATGACTGAATGTGCCCTCACCCACTTGGGCAAAGTAAGTCTTTCATATTACCTAAATAAGTTACTCTTATTTAGGTTCAAGTGACTGCACCATGTCTAAATATAAATTATGTACCATTGCATATTCACAGTCATTGATGCAACTCGAGTTTTCAATATACAGTGTACTAAAAACAAAACTGAGACAAAGTGAGACAAAGAACTATTTAGAATAGCTTACAAACTAACATTCAGTCTCTCAGTCAAGTACCTTAAGAGGAAAGATAAATCTGGCCTAGTGGGTGACGAGGACAGACTTGGTTCCATCATGAACATTACACACCACCTGACCATCCCTCCTCAACCTACTACTCCCAAAACCAACCTGTACTTACATAAAAATTTTAATATAATGAAATATCCCAAACAGCTCCACAGGAACTTTGACACCAAGCCATTTAAGGAGCTACTAGGGTAGATGACCAAAACTTGGCTAAAGAGGTAGATTTTAAACATCACCTAAAAGAACGAACACGTAGAAAGGTGGAAGAATTTAGGGACAGAATTCTGGGGTTTAAGGATTTCCAGTTAGCAATGGAGAAGAGATTACAAACAAGGATACTTAAAGACCAGAATTAGAATTAGCACGTATCTTGGCCATTTTTAGATACACTGGAAGGGTTGAGAGACGTTGGAGGATTGTGGGCCTGAGAAGATTACATAGTCAGGGTCAGAAAGTTTTTACAGCACAGAAAGAGGTACTTCAGCCCATTGTGTCCACACTAGTAATCATCCATATGTTCTAATCTCATTTTCCAGCAGTTATCCCATAGCCTAGTATGTCACTGTGTTTCAAGTGTTCATCTAAACATTTTTTAAAATGTCTTGAGGGTTCCCTTCTCTACCATCATTTTTGGCAGTGAGTCCAGATACTCAGAACCCTCTATGGAAAGGTCATTTTGTCAAAATCCCTCTGAGCCTCCTGATCTTAGCTTACAACTGTGGCCCCTGGTTATTGGGCCTTCTACAAAAAGTCAAAGTCTCTCCATCAACCCCTCAATTCTATACACTTCAATCAGGCACCCCCTCAGCTCTAAGAAAAACAGCCCCAGCTTATCTACACCTGAATAGCTGGAAAACTCCAGGCCAGAATTATCCTGGTGAACCTCGATTGAACTCTTTCTAGTGCATTCACATCTTTCCTATGGCTGAGGTGACCAGGAATATACACAGTACTCCAGCCGTAGCCTAACTAACTTTATATAGAGGTCCATCATAATTTCCTTAATCTCGTATTCAATTCCTCGCATGATAAGGCAAGTATCCCAAACGCTTTACCATATCTATCGATCATGCTATCCTTAAGATTACAGGGACAAAGCCCAAGGTTCCTCTGATTCTCTATACTGCCTAGGGTTCTACTAATGTGTGCTGGAAATGCGCAGGTCAGGCAGCATCCAGGGAACAGGAGAATCAACGTTTCGGGCATAAGCCCTTCTTCAGGAATGATTCCTGAAGAAGGGCTTATGCCCGAAACGTCGATTCTCCTGTTCCCTGGATGCTGCCTGACCTGCTGCGCTTTTCCAGCAACACATTTCCAGCTCTGATCTCCAGCATCTGCAGACCTCACTTTCTCCTTCTACTAATGTGTACTCTCTTGCCTTGTTAGTCCTCTCAAAATGCATCACTTCAAACTTTTCAGGACTAAAATTCCTTTTGCCATTGTGTGAGATACATCACTGGACAGACTTCCTATCAACAAAAACAGCCTTCGACTATCATCCTCTGTTTCTTGCCACTAACACAACTTTGGATCTGATTTGCCTAATTACTGTGGAACCATGAGCTGTTAGTTTCTTACCCAGTCAGCCAGGCAAGATCTTGTGAAAAGCCTTACTGAGGTCCATGTAGAGTACATCAACTGAACTGCCCTCATCTACATACTGATTGACTTCTTGAAAGTTTTAAACCAAGGTCATTAGACATGATTGCCTCTTACAAAGCCATGCTTTCTAACCGATTAACCCTTACCTCTCCAATTGGAAATCAATTCTGTCCCATGTATTTCTATTCCTAATAGTTTCCCTACCTCAGATGTTACTCAATGGCCTGGAGATTTCTAGTTTATTCCTGCCACCCTTCATGAATAATGGTCCCACATTATCTGTCCTCCAATCCTCTGGCACCCCACCCACACTGGTCAGAGAGGATTTGAAAATTAATGTCAGAGCCCCTACAATTTCTTCCCTGGCCTGGGTTACATCTCATCTGGACTTGAGGAAATTTGTCCACTTTCAATCCTGCTAAAACCACTAATACTTCCTCTCTCAATGCTGATTCTTTCAAGAATATCAAAGACCCTACCCTGATGTCAATACCTCCATCACCCTTTTCTATAGTGAGTATAGATGCAATGTTCTCATTTAGCACCTCAGTTATATCACCCAGCCTCTCAAACAGATTACCATTTTGATCGCTAATGTACCCTATGTTTTTCCTGGTTATCTTTTGCCCCTAATATACTTATAAAATAACATCTTTGAATTTTCCTTAATGTTACCCAATGTTTTTTCCATGTCCAATCATCTTTAAGCACTTTCTATACTCCCCTGGGGCATCCACATACTCCCCTGGGGCATCCACTGTTTTTCCTTATCCAATTCTATACATCCGTTGACATCCAGGGTTTTCTGAATTTCTTGATTTCACCCTTCATCCTTACAGGAGCATGTTGACCCTGCACTGTCACTATTACCCATTTTGGATGTCTCCCACTGCTTTGATGTGGTTTTTCTCTAAGTAGCTGATTCCAGTCCACACTGGCCATAACTAGTCTTATTAAAATCAGCCTTCCTCAAATACAGAAATTTTATTTCTGGCCCATCTGTTCAACTAAAGGGAATTTTTGATCATCCAGTACGTTGTTAACAAGAAGTCTGACAATTTAGAGATAGTGCAGGAGTTGAGAGGAGTGGTGGAGAAGCAGAGCTGTGAGTGGCCAGCTAGCGTGTGAATACACTGTTTTTAGAAGATGTTAGGGAGCATGTAGCATGTAGATGAGAAATTGGTCTAACTGTTTAAGAGTCTTCAGGGTTTTCCAGCAAACAGCAGAGGAAATAAAATTGGTGACCTGGCAAAAGCAGTGTGAACAAATTCTTAGAAACATACTCTTTCCTGCACAACTTTCAATTTTCCCCATCCTCATCACCAAACTCTGCTTGCTAACAAAGAGGAAGGGATCACAGATTTGGCAGTGTATGAGGATGGTCATGGATGGTGGGGTTCATTTTAACCATTATTAGTTATGGAAGTTGCAATGTGGTTTTAGTCTTCTGGGCATCTCTGTAACTATTAAATTTGAAAGCTTTTAATTCTGACCATAAAGACAACAGCAAAGTATTCAGATTTCTAAAATTTTCTAATTCAAAGAAGTCTACAATAATAGGTCTGCATTTTGGTACCAATCATATCAAATTTTTGTTTCCTGTAAGAATAGATTTCACACTCACAGCAAACTGCAAGAGTTATATGGTGCAGTCATCAAAATGCAGCAAAGTTGTCAGAGAAGCCAGATGACACTTCAGTACAAAGCACAGTAAATGTGACCAGAATTGTAATAGATGATTCAAACCTGACAGAAAGTTGCAGAATATTAATTTTACTGTCTCAACAGAATTACGATTCACTGAGCAACATTAACAAATGCAATGCAAAATTACATTACAGTTTTTTAATACAGATGTTAGAGCATCTGTTCTTAATAGATAAAATAATTTCATTAAAACAAAACTTGCTGACTGACTGGTTATTAATACTGGAAATTTACTCACACAGTTCAGACTTGTAAAATTTTCAAGCTAAAATTTTCAGAAAATATCATATGAAACCAAAAAATACAAACTTTCACAAGGAAATTCAAGGCTCAGTATACAATGTTCTGGTCCATGTATACAGTACCATCAAATCTGAACAGTAACTCAGATTGGAACTAATTCCAAGGCAGAATCAAGTTAAATGATTGAAGTGGGACACATAGAATATAAGGAAACTTACCGTGTGGCAATGTTATATTTGCACCATCAATGATTGCCTGGGCGAGTTCATGATCATTACTTTCAAAAGCATGTGCTGCAGCTTTGAGGGCATCCCAAATCTCCTTTCGGCCTTCAAAAGCAGGTGCTGTGTCCCAGAACTCATCTCTCTTACTGCGTAACTGTCCATCTGTCATTGGATAATCACTTTTCCATTTTGGCTTTTCTTTCTTCAGGGGTTGATTGCGACCCAAAGCCACTACAAGAAAGGCAAAGACAATATAAATCAGCCAAAATATTCCAAACAGATTTGTGGTAAATTGTAATTTTACAGTAATATTACCACTATTTTAATACTAGGTAGTCTAAATGTTTAATAGGCACTCTGAAATCAAAGCTACTAAAATTCATGTGATAAAATAATTAACTCCATTACCTCATTCCTGTTAAAACTTCCAAGGTATTAACATTTTTAATATATTGATCAGAAAATTATGTTTTAAGTAGTATCAGGAGTTTGCTCACACTATTAATATAGTTGGACCCTATTTTAATGCTGAATGTGGAGCAGGAAATAATTCTCAGAATATGATTTATGATGAGGACTCATGAGAGTCAAGGGACTGGCCATTAACTGACACTTGGAAAATGAATCAGTATATATTAACTTGGCTTTTGCAATTTGGCATGCATTAGCTTTTGTCCTTAAGTTATCTTTAACTTTCTTGTTTATCGATGAATATTTCCTCCAACTTTTACAATTTTTCTTCCTCTCTGGAATATATTGTAGTTGGGAGAAATTAAATATCTACTTAAAACATCTGCTACTGCTCATCAACTGTCCTACTTTTCAACCTTCCAGCTCAGTCGACTAGGGCTCAATTTGTCCTCATACCTCTGTAATTACCTTTGTTCAATGCCAGAATGCTACAGTGGGGGTCCAGTTTCTCACCCTCAAACTGAATTTGAAATTCTAGCATGATATGATCATTCTTCCCTCAAAGGTCATTTACTATGATACCTTTAATTAATTTCACTTCACTCCATAATACCAAATTCAGAAAAGTCTGTTTTTTCTGATTGATTACACAATATTTTGGTCCAAAAATGATCTCTAACGCATTGAATGATCTCTCCCTCGAGGCTATCTTTGCCAATTTGATTAAATTAGTCTATATGCATATAAACAAAAATCACACAATTAATAACGTACCTTTCTTACGAGCGCTCAGCATTTCCTGTTTTATACTAAGCCCCACTGAGGAATCATTGTCTAGGCACCTACAGATTACTCCCACCAGGGAATTCTTCCCTTTCATATTTCTTATTTTTGCCCAGACTGATTCTGGGTCTTGATCTCCAGTGCCTATTTCATTTCTCACTACAGCACTAATCTCTTTTACTAACAAGGCTCCACTGCTTTGTTTTACTTTCTGCCTATCTTTCCAAAACAAGAATACCCTTGGATAGTCAATTCCAAAACCTGGCCTCCCTGCAACCATGTCTCAATAATCACCACCAAATCATACTCGTTTGTCTTTGTTTGTGCTAGTAAATCAATTTTATTCTGAATGCTTCACACACTCCTACATTCGCCATTAATGTTTATTTTTAAAATTTTCCACACATTTGAACTCTTCCGCCACTAATGCTGTGATCTCAGAAATTTAAATTCCACTTTCCTGTCATATCTCCATAACTCTGAATTCCCTTACGGATTAAAAGTCTGTCTACAGTCTTAAATATATTTAATGACCAAGCCCTGACAGTGGTTAGAGATTCTACAGATTCGTCATACTCAGAAAAAATATCTTCCTCATCATTGTCTTAAATGGGTGATTACTTACTGAGATTATACTCTCTGGTCCGTCCAAATACCCTCTCCAAACCTACTCTGTCGAGTCTCCTAAGAATCTTGTACGTTTCAATAAGGCTGTTTTTCATTCTTCTTCACTGTTATGTATGAGCCCAAAGTACTCAGTCTCTCCTCATAAGGCAATGATTCCAAACCTAGGATCAATTTTGTGAACCTCCTTGGGTTGTCTCCAATTCCAGCATATTGTTTCTTGGCTAATGAGCCAAAAATTGTTCACAGTATTCCAGGTGTGGTCTAACTAGGGACTTTTATAGTTTTAGCTATACTTCCCTATTTTTAATATTCTCTTTTGAAATAAAGGGAAAAATGCCATTTTCCTTCTATTTTAGCTGAACTTGCTTGCTGAGTTTTTATGTTTTGTAGCTTTCTGTAGTCTTTCACCTTTTTAAATAAGCTCATCTATTCTTTCTGCCAAAATGCAAGATCTCACATTTTCCCAAATTATATGCACACATTATTTTCCATACTATACAGACTTTTCAGTTAGCAATAATGGACTACTATTATTGTTTATCTTCAATTCATTAAGTAAAAGTATATCTTTTGAAAAGTAAGAATTAATTCTTCAAAGAACTGGTTTGAGGACAGAGGTGGTGGAGAGTTGCTTTTCTGACTGGAGGCCTGCGACCAGTGGTATGTCACAAGGATCTGTGCTGGGTCCACTGCTTTTCATCATTTATTTAAATGATTTGAATGTGAACATAGGAGGTATGGTTATTAAGTTTGCAGATGACAACAAAATTGGAGGTGCAGTGGACAGCAAAGGTTACCTCAGATTACAACGGGATCTTGACCAGATGGGCCAATGGGCGACGGTGTGACAGATGGAGTTTAATTTAGATAAACGAGAGGTGCTGCATTTTGGAAAAGCAAATCAGGGCAGCATGTACACACTTAATGGTAAGGTCCTAGGGAGTGTTGCTGAACAAAGACGTTGGAGTGAAGCTTCATAATTGCTTGAAAGTGGAGTTGCAGGGAGACAGGATAGTGAATGAGGCATTTAGTATGCTTGCTTTACTGGTTATTGCATTGTGTATAGGAGTTAGAAGGTCATGTTGCAGTTGGACATTGGTTAGGCCACTTTTGGAATACTGTGTGCAAATCTGGTCTCCTGCTAAAGGAAAGATGTGAAACTTTGATGTGGAGTTGCCAGTGTTGGCCTGGCTATAGATCTTCTGCTTTAAATTCTGTGTCCTATGATCATGCCCCACTAGCTACCTGGCAAAGGAGCAGTGCGCCAAAACCTTGTATTTCCATATAAACCTGTTGGGACTATAACCGGGTGTTGTATGATTTTTAATGTTGTGAAAATTGGAAGGGTTCAGAAACGATTTACAAGGATGTTGCCAGGGTTGGAGGATTTGAGCTATAGGGAGAAGCTGAATAGGTTGGGGCTGTATTCTCTGAAGCATTGGAGGCCGATAGCTGACCTTACAGAGATCTATAAAATCATGAGGGGGGCATGGATAAGACAAATAGGCAAGGTCTTTTCCCTGGTGTGGGGAGTCCAAAACTAGAAAGGTTTAAAAGGGACCTAAGGGGCAACTTCTTCATGCAGAGGGTAGTGGTGGAGGCTGGTATAATTACATTTAGAAGGATATGGGCCAAATGCTGGCAAATGGGACTAGATTTATTGGTTGGCATGGAATTAGAGCAAAGGGTCTATTTCCATAATGTACATCTCCATATTTCTAAATGTTTGCATTTATTATTCACTGACCTATCTTTAAATCTAATTCCCTAGTCTCTCTCATCCTTATAGTGCTCAGATTTAAACCCTTGTTTTAGACTTAGAAGTTGCAAAGGCAAACAAAAGCCCTGTTTGAAGACCTTCATGCAAATCTGGTTTGGCCTGGAGGCTTTGCTTTCCCCTTTTCTTCATTGGCACTGACCAAACCCCTTCAATCTGTGTTATGGCAAGATGAGAAAGGATGATTCAGCTAAAATTTCCCTTAAAACTTCATTTTTGGCCACAGCAAAGATTTAAGTTATTTTTTAGCACAATTTTCTACGTAAAATGTAGTTAACTTTTTTTTTACAATAGCAGTAAAGTCACCATAATCCCAGCATAGCAAGCCACAGAGCTGCTCTCTCACTGAGGAGAGACATTTGGTGGTGGTTTAACCTGAGGGTCATGTGGCAGGAGGTGAGGAGAGGTTGAGAAGAAAGGGTCCTTCATGGTGATCTCACCTGGTATGAGAATTGTACCCATATTGTTGGCATCACACTGTATTGCAAACAGTCATTCAAGCAACTAAGCTAACCAACCCCCTTGGTATGCAGCCAATCACAAGGTTTTCTTAAACAAAGAGCAATTTCTACCCCCACTACCTCTGACAAAAATAACTGACACATTGTCATACATATGACCTTCGTGTAGTTATTTACAGTCCTCACTTACACAGGTACAAACTTAAAGGGTAGCAGTGTCTAGTTTCAATGCATATTTAGTTAAGTCTTCTTTAAGTGCCCTTGAGATGGAAGGTTTAAACCCAAGATGATGATTGATTAAGTGGGCTCTTTGACTGCACCTGGAAAATATTGAAGTTATCTTTTAAGTTCTTGGTACCCTGATTTTAATTTCCAGTTAAAGGGTGTCTATTTCAGCTCTACAGTGCAAAATTCACCTCATCCACTTTTGCCAAACAACACCTTGCTTGTACATGTCCTGGCTGCTTTTCTGTTGTACATTAGACAAAAAGATCACAGGTTTCATTGTTTGCTGTGAAGTGCCAAGCGAGACAACTCATTGTTTAATAAAGGATGAGAAAAAGAGAACGATGGCATTACTGGTTGGGGGAGTTTCAACCAACTCAAAAGAAATGAGAAACATCAAGCGGTAAAAATGTTGAGTTCTTCCGTGTGATGAATGATTATTTATGTACTTATTCTTATGTACAAAATTAAAAAGATCAGAAAATATAATATTGAAATTTTAAATGGGATCTTTTAAGTTGCAGACAATAATTCTTTCTTGAAACAAGTCATGGATAAATGAAAAATGTTAAACCAATGTGGACAACTAAAGGTGAGACAAGCATTGGGAAGAACAGACTAAGAAATTAGAGACTGCAAAAATAAATGCAAGCAAAATAAACTCAAAATAAAAATGAAGATTTCTTCAGAGTGTAAGTAAATGAAGCGTACAAAGAGGAATGAGGCTACTCAGAAGTATTAACACAAAGGTGAAATCTAAGAATAGGAAAGATGTTGACATATAAAACTACTATTTTGTAACTGCATTCTCAACTGAAGCATGATCAGAAATGCTAAAATACGATCAAGTTCATGCTGATTTGACCAGAAATAGTGCACATTGCATGATCATACTGCCTGATGTATGAAACTGTTTTACTGGGTTTGGTCTCTTGGGCATATGACTATATAGTAGATTGTATTAGAAATTGGTTGTTTGGTAAATGAGTGAGTCAGACATTGTTTCGACCGCAATTATTTTTAATATTTGCTGTTAAGTAGTAGGTTGAAATTTGCAAGTAGTGCAAAAATGTGTGGTGAAAAATCAACATAATCAGTGAGAACAAAGTCAATAAGATAACAGCCAAGGTACAATTTCCAGGGATGTGGCAGCTACAACTTAACATAAATGTTTACTGTAATTTGGCACAGAAAAGGACACAGATTACAAAGTGGAGAGAATATGGGAAAATATCTTAGGGCTTAAATGAACAAGCTTTTACAGTATTTACAGGCAACTTAAAGAAATTAGTAATTTAAAAATTTAACAATTAAAGGAATCAGCCTTAATTTACAATAAAGTTTGAATATGCAAAAATTGTATCTGCATGACGGAAAAACGAGTGAAGTTTTAATTCCCGTTTTGAAAAAGGAAAGAAGATATTTGAAGGAAAGTCATACAGGATTACCAGTTAGTGTACAACTAAGAGGCAAAGGTTAGCCATAAACAACTTTAGCATCTTGTAAACACTAAGGGACTATTTGTTAGCAAATATTTAAAGATTATGAAGGGTAAAGATAAGGTGAATAAATGCAGGATTTTCAAGAAAACTTCAGAATAAGGGGCCATTAGTCCCCAATTAGGATGGCAAATATGAAAAACACCTTATTCATTTTATTGCTTGTGCAAATACTGTGTGGAAATTGGCTGCCTACAAATCATCAGTGATTGTATTAAATATGTAATTGGCTTTCAAACATCTTGAGAGGGAGATATCTTCATTTTTCTTCAGTAGATATAAGTTTTAAAGTGAAGTGTATCTCCACTTCCAAAACAAAGGTATTCCTTTAGAAAAATCGAATTTTTGGCTGATAAGCAATGACAAAGTGATCTTGTAATTTTTAAATATATTAAGCTGCACAAGTTGCATGATTGGCTATCTGGCAATGCTTCTAGATTAGATTAGATTACTTACAATGTGGAAACAGGCCCTTCGGCCCAACAAGTCCACACCGACCCGCCGAAGCGTAACCCATCCAGACCCATTCTCCTACATTTACCCCTTCACCTAACACTGCTAGCAATTTAGCATGGCCAATTCACCTAACCTGCACATTTTTGGATTGTGGGAGGAAACTGGAGCACCCGTAGGAAACACACGCAGACACGGGGAGAATGTGCAAACTCCACACAGAGAGTCGCCTGAGGCGGGAATTGAACCCGGGTCTCTGGCGCTGTGAGGCAGCAGTGCTAACCACTGTGCCACCGTGCCGCCCACTGCCACCGTACCGCCCACGCTTTTAGTTCAATGGTGTCAAGAAGCAACTCAATATGGCTGGCTTTACTCGAAAAATACTTAGCAGAGCCTGACATTGGGCATAAAGATCAGAAAAATAGTGAATTTATAGTCACTGCTGAGTTATAACGCTTTAAACTGAGGTGACCGGTGAGGTGCTGCATTTAATACCAGCAATTTCATGATGATGAATGTCAGAAAAACAAATCAGAAGCCCTCACTCAATCATTACCTACCAGCCTTACTGGTATTGCAGAAATTATAGGAAAGCAGTATCAGACTTCCAAATCTGCAGTTGCCAATGAATCACAGTGCAAACTGAGTGGTCAAGGAAACTGGTGTAAGGAATTTACAACTTTCTAAATTAAGTTTTAAAACTCAATTTAGTTGGTTGTGTGTAACTAAATTGCTCATTATTTAATCATACTTCAAGAAAATTTGGCAATTTTAAATCTATCTCTGTGCTAAATACTAGTACTGTATCTTTAGGTCCTTCCTTCTTAAAGCAGCAACTCGTACTCAAACTTGAATGTTTAAGACAAAGGGGGCCTCAGGTAGCAATTAAACCATTAGCAGCAAAATTAACTGCTTTTTGATTAGATTAGATTCCCTACAGTGTGGAAATAGACCCTTCGGCCCAACAAGTCCACACCGACCCTCTGAAGAGTAACCCCCCCCAGACCCATTTTCCCTCTGACTAATGCACCTAACAACTATGGACAATTTCACATGGCCAATTCACCTGACCTGCATATCTTTTGACCTACCTTTCTTTAGGTCAATGACTTTTTGAGAATTGCACAGAGTTCTGGTAGAATGTAATACTTGCGTAAGTGTGAAGATTTCCCTTTCAGAAAAAAAGTTGTATAAACAACCAGATATGACCGCAAAAATGGAACAGCATATTCAACTCGCCTTCACCAAGTACAATGAGCATAATGAATCTTGACAAGTTACAATCAAGGGGATCAGGTGAAGATTAGGGGTCAGAGCATCACAATTATGTTCAATTTTGTTCCACACACGTTTCACTTGCCCGAATGGTTCTCTGCGTTTTAATCAGAAACTTCACCAAGTCTAGGCCTCTCAACAGGAGGAAAACTTGGATCCTTTTTGAACTGAATCATTCAATGCCATCTTACATAATCACTGTGGGTGCTAGACCAAGGATAGTTCATTTTAAAGCAATTATACATTTTAAATCTTTGATAGGTAAATTTCCACATTGTAAATAGACAAGGGGCAAAGACTGACATGTTGAATCAGGTCAGAGATCAATGATCCCAATGAATAGCAGAACAAAAACGTGGACAGAGTGTAGCATGAATATTGCAGTTGCTCGAGATTCTAAGCTTACTTCTAACTTTATTATAGTTATTACATTTCAGTTATTAAGATTTTTATTTTGATTCATTTTGGATATGTACATGAAAAAGAAAGGTTTGGAGGGATATGGGCCAAGCGGGTCGAGTTTAGTTTGGGATTATAGTCGCCATGGACTGATTGGACCAATGGGTCTGTCTCCATGTTGTAGGACTCTGACTCAAACAGGTTCAAGGGGCTAAATAGCATACAAAAACTTTATTATGTACAAAGTTGCAAGTATGTGTTGTCGTGCTTTGCAGTAATAGATACCTTGTCAAGAGATTTGGCTTTGAATTATATGAAGTTACTCTACAGAGAAGATCAATCACACGTGGGCGGCATGGTGGCACAGTGGCCCTCACAGCGCCAGAGACCCGGGTTCAATTCCCGCCTCAGGCGACTGACTGTGTGGAGTTTGCACGTTCTCCCCGTGTCTGCATGGGTTTCCTCTGGGTGCTCCGGTTTCCTCCCACAGTCCAAAGATGTGCAGGTCAGGTGAATTGGCCATGCTAAATTACCCGTAGTGTTAGGTAAGGGGTACATGTAGGGGTATGGGTGGGTTGCGCTTCGGCGGGGCGGTGTGGACTTGGGCCGAAGGGCCTGTTTCCACACTAAGTAATCTAATCTAATCTAATCACACCAAGTACTCCCAGAAAGGTTACAGACTGCCCTATAGTAATGTATGCAGCGTAAGCAATCTTCAAACCAAATATTAATTACCAAATTGTCCAGCACTGAAAATGAACTTATACAAGTCTGGTATACCTTGGCTATCACCAAGGAGAAGGTGCAGTAAAACTGAATGCTCTGAAAGTGGCTAAATCACCTGAACCAGATGGACTACACCAGAGTTCTAAGGGAGACAGCTAAAGAGATAGTGGAGGCGATGGTGATCTTTCAGAATCACTGGAATCAGGAAGAATCCCAGAGAACTGGCAAATCACTAACCTGATACCTATTTAAAAAGGAAGCAAGGCAAAAGACAGAAAATTACAGACCGATTAGCTTAACCCTGGTCCTGGATAAGATCCTGGAATTCACGGTGATGGATGAGATTTCTGAATACTTGGAAGTATATAGTAAAAGAGGGCAAAGTCAGTATGGTTTCATCAAGAAGAGGTTATGCCTTACAAATCTTCGAGAATTCTTTGTGGAAGGAATGAGCAGGTTAGACCAAGGAGAGGCAATGGATGTTATCTACGTGAACTTCAAGGAGGCCTTTGACAAGGTACCTCACAGGTACCGCTACTGAGTAAGATAAGGGCCCATGCTGTTGGAGACAAGGTGCTAGCATGGGTAGAAGTTTAGCCATCTAAAACAAAGCAGAGAGTGGGGATAAAAGGGTTCTTCTCAGGATGGCAGCTGGTGACAACTGGTGTTCCACAAGGCTCAGTGTTGGGACCACAACTTTTCACTTTATACATTAACGATCCAGATGAAGGAACTGAAGGCATTCTGGCTAAGTTTGCAGATGATACAAAGGTAGGTAGAGGGACAGATAGCATTGAGGTGCCGGGGGATGCAGGAGGATTTGGACGGGTTAGGAGAGGAAGTCGCAGATGAGGTACAACATGGGAAAGTGTGAGATCATGCACTTTTGTAGGAAGAATAGAAACATGGACTATTTTCTAAATGGGCAGAAAATTCAGAAGTCAGCAGTGCAAGGAAACTTGGGACTTCTAGTCCTGGATTTTCTCAAGGTAAACTTGCAGATTGAGTCAGTAGTTAAGGCGGCAAATGCAATGATGGTGTTTACTTTGAGGGGATTTGAATATAAAAGCAGGGACAAAAGACATTTGGAGTATTGTGTGGAGTATTTGGGCCCTATATCTCAGGATGGATATATTGACCTTGGAGCGTGTTGACAGGAGATTCATTAGACTGGTCCCAGGAATGAAAAGCTTAATATAGGAGGAACATTTGAGGAAGCCGGGTCTATTCTCAATGGAGTTTAGAAGGATTGGGTGGGATCTAATTGAAACTTACAGAATATTGAATGGCCTGGACAGAGTAGATGTTGGGAAGATGTTTCCATTGGTAGGAGAGACTAGGACCCAAGGGCACAACCTTAGAATTAAGGGAGGACCTTTTAGAATGAGATAGGACGAAGCTTCTTCAGCCAGAGAATGGTGAATCTATGGAATTCATTGCCACAGAAGGCTGTGGAGGCAAGGTCATTGAGTATATTTAAGACTGAGACAGATAGATTCTTGAATATTAAGGTGATCAAGGTTTATGGGGAGAAAGGGGTTGAAAACCTTATCAGCCATGATTGAATGGCAGAACAGACTCAATGGCCTAATTTCTGCTCCTGTGGAATGGGCCTAATGGGTTTCTGTACTGGGTCACGTCTTTTATTCATCAAATTGAATATTCTAACTTACATTTCCTGGTTCAGATTCTGTGCACCTACTTAAGAATCCTTCAATCTGTCTCCTTAAAAAGATACACAGTTGCTTCTATTATTCATGGAAGTCCCAAATTCCCTTTAGTGCATTCTGAATTGAATTTCTAATCAGAGTGAGATCTAGTGCAAAACCTCACAGTCTGTTTGCACGTGCGAGTGGTAATTAGTATTATAAACAACATGGAATCATTTTTAAATAGTATCCCAGGTGTTTAAGACAGGGAGGTGATGAAAACTGGGCAAAAAGGTCTAGGGTGATATAGCAGGGAAATGGAGAGAGCAAGAGAGAGAGAGAAATGTTGATGGATCTCTAATGGCATTGATTAGTGAATTGGAGTCGGGAAGAAAATAGTTTTGACGATTGAGGTGGACTGGATGACAACAGCACTGGCAGAAACCCCTAGGTCTGAAAGTAATCTTTAAGCAACTTAAATGTCAAATATTACTCAAAGTTTCTGTTTAAAGCCTCAAATTTTTCTGGATTATTTTAAAGAAAGTGCCATCAAATAAAGAGATAATGCTGGTGCTTAGAAATCAATAGAGATAACTATTCACATCAAAATTTAAATTGCTGCTTGGTCACAGAACTTTTTAAATTGAAATGTGATCAGCTTCAGCCTACAGCTCAGAAGCACCCAGCAATTTATAATGAGTTCGTCTCTCTAACAAAGGTTGACATATTGTTAAGTATAATAAATAGCCCCACCATTGATGTCACTAAGATACAACTTGCCCTAAATCCTCCTGCAGGTCTCACCCCTCCAACAATGAGCTGGTAGCACAAATCTAGCTAAAAAATAACACTATATTCTTCATGATTTGGAGGTGCTGGTGTTGGACTGGGGTGCACAAAGTTAAAAATCACACAACACCAGGTTATAGTCCAACAGGTTTAACTGGAAGCACTAGCTTTCGGAGTGCCGCTCCTTCATCAGGTGGTTGTGGAGGACACAATTGTAAGGCACAGAATTTATAGCAAATGTTTACAGTGTGATGTAACTGAAATTATACATTGAATAATACCTTAATTGTTTGTTGACGCTTTCATCTGTTAGAATACTATGATAGTTGCACTTCTTTCAAGTGTAAATCACAAAAACGTTTTTTTAAAAATTGCATTCTCCGGTTAACTGTAACAATGGAATATAAATTCTGTGTCTGACAATTGTGCCCTGCACAACCACCTGATAAAGGAGCAGTGCTCCGAAAGCGAGTGTTTCCAATTAAACCTGTTGCTCTATAACCTGGTGTTGTGAGATTTTTAACTATTTTCTTCAACTGACTAGAATAATGCATATCTGACAACATATCTGTCAATGCTTAAAATTCCAGCTAAAATGTTGGGGGAGACCAGGATAGGAGCTCGCTTCCCCCACATCATGTGATGGCCAATTGTCCATGGAATTGTCACTATTCTGGGTCAGCTAGTCCCACCTCAGGGAACTGTCAGCCATTCATCTATACTAAGGATTCTTCAGCAATTTGAGCCAATGTATTAAGATTTGGATATGGTGGGGTTTGAGGGGTGGATCGGACAGAAGACATGATGTGTTGAGTAGGGGAAATACATTCTTGAGGATGGGCAAGAATGTGCTCATCAGATCTGTTAAAAAGGAAAGCTCCTCCACCCAGCCTTGCAAAGTGAAACCTGCCAGGTTTGTTGTTGCCACCAAGGGTTAAATATATCTTCAATCAGCTTGTTCAGACATGTTATGACATATACTGAGGCAGTTGGAACTTGAACCCTTTGGCCCAGAGGGAGACACACTACAACTGTGTCACAAGAGACATTCCACCATTGGTTAAATCCTGGTGACAGTGAGGAGGTCTGTAAATGGGAATTAATTGGCTCTAAGGGGCTCAATTGACTCACTGGACAGTAGGCTGCCTGAAACCACTCCGCCCATGGTAAAATAGTAGGTAGGTTGCCTACAATTATCTTAACAAGCATCCTCACCAACTTCAAAACAGCCAATAAGGTAGCATAAAATTCAGCACAAAATTGTGTGTGGATGGATAACAAGCTTATCTTGAACTCCAGCCAATAAACACTACCTACTTCCCATTCTGCAGTGTGATGCTTCAATCAATCAATCAGAAAATGTTTTATACTACACTAAGCTTAACTTTAGTTTCTGGTCTCCATCCGATAGAAGGAAACATGACACATATTTGTAGCAAAGTGAGCAAGTACAATAACAACATTAAGAAATCTTTTGACTTTGTAGTCAAAATGCAATATCTTTAGGAAAACCTATATGGCTTTAAAAATGAAAGGAAACAGAAATGATTGGAATCATTTTGAAAATCTAGTAAAATAAATAAAACACTACCCAGCTGCCATTGATAAATATCTGTTTAAACTTTGGAAAACTACAACCCGTACTAAGTCATCATTTCTTATATAAATTAAAGAACATAATATGTTTAACTGTAAATAAGAGGGTGCTATTGAATATAAATGTACTTTACTCTTTCTATGACAGTTACCGACAAATTATGTGCTTATTTTGGGGCATAAAAGTAAAAGCAAAAAATTATAATCACTCCAGACCTATGGGTTACCACTATCATTCTACTATAATCCAATGCTGTTATTCCACTATAAAACATTACTCCATTTGACTTCAAAGCTCTGATGAAACCTTAACTTCTTTCCATCACTTCTTTATTTTAATTCAAGTCAGATGACCCTGGCATATGCTTCTAGTTGCCCTGGATTTGTAATTAAATAAATAGATTTCAAATGCCATTGAAGCAAACATTAATCAAAATAACACTTTCCCTGGTGACTTGCAAACTAACTACTTGAGTTGTTAGTTCACAACCGTGAAACAAATAAAAATAGCAAATGTTTCTGTGGGTGTTTGTTACTTGCCATTATACAAGTTCCCTTTTCATTGAAAATACGCAACATTCTGTCACCCCTCCTTTCAGTATGATCAAATGTTTAGCTATGCAACCAATTTGTGAAACAAAGTTAACACCCGATTAACAGATTTGATGGCTGCCAAAAAAATTAAGTTTAGCAGTCACTGCAGTCCACTTTACCTACCCCTAAGCCTGCTCATTGCCACTGGGATTTGATATGAACCCAACTATCTTATGACTGCACTTGTGTACAGTTTTATGCTGGCAGTAGCAGCTGTGTGCAAAGACCTATTATGAGCTCTGACAGCTCCTCCTAATTTAGAACTTTCCATTTGAAACTCAAATGATGCACTTTGGATAGACTTAATTGTGTAAAAGTGACAGATAACCAATTTCACTGCTAAGTTTAAATGCTACTTTAAAGTTTTCAAAAGCTGCAAAATCAATTTGGAAAACAATACAATCACTGAATCGAGTATTCTCAATGGAGGGGAAGGATCCCACTGGTTACTATAATTAGGTTTTAGTTCCTGTGACCTAAAATAACACTTAGTGCCAGCCTGTTTATAACACTTTGGTCTGAAGTTCTTGTTTTCCCTTTCTTCAATTAACAGGTGACTATCCATAATAAAAGCGAAGAAAATAAACCAATTAGAACCAGTAAGGGAAATCACAACAAATAAATGGAACTCTCTCTCTGCTGGAAAATTATAGAAACGATTGCAAGGACAAACATGCAGAATAAATTATTAAGCCAGACGGCAGGATGGATGCTGTAAAGTTTAAATATGGTGAGGGGGCGATGGGAAAGACGTGTAGAGTTTGCCTTACAGAGAACTGACCAAATGCTCTTGCCAATTTATTAAAAGGAATCTGCATATATTTAACCTTAAGGTAAAATAGACAGCTCTCAGAGTATCATGTCACATTTCATTAGAATGAGTACCTGTGGTAGCCATTTTCAAAATAGCAGGCAAAATGAAATCAGATCAGCAGGATTTCTTGTGGCTTGAGAAACCTGATTCATTGAACAACAGCAGATGTTAAAGTGTCAGTTCACTAACCAAAATATTTAAAACTTGATTCCTTCTCAACTTTATTACCAAGCTATCGAGAGATATCGATGTTTAGATGAGGCAGAGGTGGGGGGGATGTTATTACTGGCTAAGCAGCATCTCTCAGCTTTGCTGAGGGAGGACACTGTGGAGGAATCTTTCAGCAAGGCATTATGGAGGGAGCTCAGGAATAGGAAGGTTCCAAACACAATGCTGAGGTTGCATTATAGATCTCTCAGCTGCTAGGAGATCGAGGGAGAGATATGTAGTCAGATTCTAGGAAAATGTGAAAAATAACAGGGTTGTTGTGAGGTTGATTTTAACTTCCCACATTTTGACTGTTCATATGGGGAGCAATGTGTTAAGTGAGTCTAGGAGGGTTTTTTGAAACAGTATGTGGATAGACCAACAAGGGAGGGGGCAATACTGGACTTGGTATTGGGAAATGAGCCTGGCCACGTGATCAAAGTTTCAGTGAGGGAGTATTTTGGGTGTAGTGGCCATAATTCCATAGGTTTTCGAGTACGTATGGATAAGGGCAAGGGTGGACCTCAGATGAAGGTGTTAAGTTGTGGGAAGGCCTACGAATCAGACAAGAACTGGAAAATGTGGATCAAGAGTGGCTGTTTGAGGGTAAATTCATATCTGACACATGGGATTCTCTTAAGGATCGGTTGATTAAAGTGAGGGATAGGCATGTTCCTGTGAAAAGGAAGGACAAGAATGGCAGATTTTAGGAACTTTGGATGATAGGGTAAATTATCACTCAAGTCAAAGAAAAGGAAGCATAACTAATGTCTATGCAAATAAAAACAGAATAAAGTCCTTGAAGAGTATAGAGAAAGTAGGAAGGAGGTCAAACAGGGAGTTAGGAAGGCTACAAAGGGCTATGAAATGTCTTTGACCAGCAAGGTTAAGGAGAATCCCAATACATTTTATACATAGATTAGGAACAAGAGGGTAGCTAGGGAAAGAGTAGGCCCACTCAAGAATAAAAGAGGGAGGTTGTGTGTGGAGCCAGAGGAAATGGGTGATATCCTTAATGAGTATCAGTATTCACTGGAGCGAGGAAGAGGGGGGATACTCTTGGGCAGGTCAACCTAATGAAGGAGGAAGTGTTGGGTATCTTGAAATACATTAAGTCCCCAGGGTCAGATGGAATCTATCCCAGGATACTGCTTGCGGGAAGAGAGGAAATAGCTGGGGCCTTAACAGATATTCTTGCATCTTCGTTGGTCTCAGGAGAGGTTCCAAAGGACTGAAGAATGGCCAATGCTGCTCTTTTAGGATTAGATTGTCAATTGGTGGGAAAACCCATTCGGTTCACTTATGCCCTTTAGAGAAGGAAACTGCTATCCTTATCTGGTTAGGCTTACATGTGACTCCAGACCAACAGCAATGTGGTTGACTCTTAAACTGCCCTCAGGGAAATTAGGGATAGGCAATACATGCCGGCCTATCCATCAAAACCCTCATCCCACGAATGAATTAACAAGACATTCTATAAACATTAAATTAAAACTTTTACAAAAATACTTTTCCACTCTTTTCCTTCCTGTCGCCGATTTAACAAAGAATCCACTCACTCTTTCTTCTTCGTCCTTATTGGCAATTTCATAATGCTTCAATCTCATTGGTTTAGAAAATGAGCTGTCTGTCCTGTCTCTGATACTATTTCCTCACTGTGACATTATCAGCTTGCATGGTCAATGATTTTCATGCAAAAAAAAACTCCTTAACTTTTAAGGGCAAGCCTAACATTTAAACCAAATTACAGCAAATTATGGCTCAATGTAGCATAGTAGAAACTTTATGATATGTACTGCCCTGTGCCATACAACATGCGATTTGATTTACCTAAGTGCAGTGAAAAGCTTTGCTTTGCAAGCAGATCACAGTAAACAAGGACATACAGATCATATGATGCTTAGACAGAGTGAAGCATGCAAGGTTACAGCAGCACAGGAAGTATGCAAAGCAAGAATAATTTTTAGACTTAGAACTTAGGTTTAAAAATGTGGAATAGTTATAAGAAACGAGAGAATAAGATCTGCTGTAGACAGCTCGCAAAGAGTCGCCCAGCATCAGCGCCACCTTGAATCATTCAAGACATAGCTCAGCTACTTGGAGGGAGTCAGGAGGGGTGGGTCGGGAAGACTCCAAAATTAATCAATTACCTGGTAGCAATAAGGTAAATTTAACTTTTCTCACTGACATACATACAGATGTACAGCATTCATGCAGGAATGTGGATGACTCTCACTTGATTTGGGCAGCCATTTACTGCTTTCTGCTGCTATTGTCAAGTTAAAAAGTACGGTGGCACAGTGGTTAGCACTGCTGCCTCACAGCGCCAGAGACCCGGGTTCAATTCCCGCCTCAGGCGACTGACTGTATGGAGTTTGCATGTTCTCCCCGCGTCTGCGTGGGTTTCCTCCGGGTGCTCCGGTTTCCTCCCACCATCCAAAGATGTGCAGGGTCAGGTGAATTGGCCATACTAAATTGCCCGTAGTGTTAGGTAAGGGGTAAATGTAGGGGTATGGGTGGGTTGCGCTTCGGTGGGTCGGTGTGGACTTGTTGGGCCGAAGGGCCTGTTTCCACACTGTAATCTAATCTAATCTAATCTAAACTCTCATTCAGTCCCATCCATTCAGAAATGCTTTCATGGCCATCGAATGAAGCTTGGACATATCACACCTACATTGTCTTGGGGAATCACTGAGTCAGGAAATTATTTGCATAACAATTCCCCAGAGTTAGGGCATTTACATTATCTCTGACAGGGTCCCCATCCTACCATTGTACTTGGGCAACATGTGGTTATGGTTGGGGGGGTGTGGTTGAAGTGGAGTGGCCAGAGTACCTGTAAGCATTATTAACTGACGTGTATTAAGGGGATTTGTTTTCTTTGTTCGGGGCCTATTTGACTCGACTTTACACACTTGTGGAGAGGGTCAAAGGGGTCACCTAGCTTGTACCAGCTTTAATAAACTTTAACTGTTTACAGAAGTTGGTGTGTGTGAATTGCATCTAGTGTGAAACCTCAGGAAAAGAAACTAACATACACTCTTACATAATCTATTTCAATTCTGTGTTTGGTTTCACTGCACATAGGAGCATCCAGGTCACTGAGGATGAAATCACTAACAACATCGTTTGTAACCATGATTAAAGTTGGCACACCCTAGAAAGAGATGGAGGACAATGTGGATGTGCGGACCATTATACTCCATTTGCTACATCTGGCTTGTCACCCTTACTTAGTTCCACTGCTACCTGTTCTAACAGCGTGTCTCATGACATGGCTTTGCCTCATATTCTTCCCTTTATCCTTTGTAAGATGCCCAAAAATTCTAACATCCGTGTCTGGTCCTTTTACAGTCGCTTCACACATATCAGTGATATTTAACTCTTCTTCACTGTCACTACCATGAACATTGGGTTTACTGTGAAGCAAGTATTGCATTAGCAAAACCTTTGTCAAGTTAAATGTTAGTATGAGTATGGCCCTACTATTTGGTCCCCTCCAAAGCACATGTAACCCTTTTGGCATCCTCCTCCATGGCTTCCCACTCAAAGTTAACCCAATGACACACCACCCTAGATTCATTTGTGACTTTTTGCTCGGCTATAAACTAATGCGCGAAAGGAACACCTGAATGCAGTCAACTATCTTACATCTGTGACAGAAATACATCAGACCTGTGAGAACGCAGTTTGGACTGGGAGACTGTAAATCATAGGGGAGTCACAAGATCTACATCACTTACCTGGAAGTAGAGAACTGGATCACTGAGTTAAAAAGAAAAACGAAAAAAGCAGCAACATCACAGAAAATCTGTGAAGTCACTAGTTGGTAAAAAACTGCTACTAGGGACTTACTTCATTTAGCTACAAATTGGAAAAGAATATTATTTTAAAAGTAGCAGCAATATTGAGATTCAACTGAGAAACAAAGAATAAGGCAAAGACAGGGCCAAAAAAATAAAGCAATACAAGTAATCTGAAGTAGTTAACATTAAGGAAATAATTTTAAGACAAGACTGCTTTACTCAGACAAGTAGAATAATGTGTGGCCCATAATTTGTGGGAAGTCGAGGACACTACCAGTATACTGGACGACTATATTTGCATGAAGTGCTGTTAGGTGCTGAAGTTTGAGCTCTGGGTTACAGAGCTTGAGTGACGGCTGGAGATGTTATGGCACATCTTTAGGCTGAGAGTTACATGGATAGCATGTTCAGAGAGAGGTTCTGCAACAACTTAAGACATGCAAGGAGAACCTGTCCCCAATAGTAAAAGGGTTGAGAACACAACGGTAGATTCAAAATTATTTGCAAATGTAGCATGAGAGATGCAAAAAAAAAAGACTTCTTACTCAATGTTAGGTTTGAAATTGCGTTGCCCAAAAAAGTGTGGTGGAGGACAGTACATGATTTTCTGAACAGAAACAATTTGCAAAAATATGGGGAAAAGACAACAGAATAGCACTAAGTCATAGTGGTCTGTGGAGAGCTGGTTTAGATTCAATGGGTTGAATGACCCTCTTCTGTTTGTAACAATTCTGCAATATTATCTATCATCGAATGAACCTGATTCTATGTCTACATCACTCTTTGCTTATAGTGACTGAAATTCTCCTCCATAGCTTTTTCATTTCCATGCTTCATTGTCAAGCCTTTACCAGCTTCCCAGATTCCACCACTTAAAATTATCAATCACTTAGAATTGTATCCTATACATTATGCTTGTTTTCCTTTAACAGTTTACTGTCTTCCGCATGGTGAATTCAATACCCACATCCATTTTTTTGCAAATGCCTCTGTTTTGATGCTTCTCACCTTGTCTTTACCCCATCTTTAATACTACATGTCCAATATGCCAAAGTGTTCACAGTTCTTTCAATTTCAATCTCCTCTGCTTTCCTTTCTCTATTCCATTATCAGTAGTCAACTTTTAAGCTATTTTGCCACTCCTTAACCAAACTCCCAGTCCTCAAAAGCCTTCTCAAAACTTAGATTTTGAAAACTGGGATTTTAAGGCAGCAACTTATTTCTCTGAAACACACAGTGATGAATCATGTGAAATATTGTATATAAGTAAAAGGTTATATTGACTTGCACAGTTTTTCAATTGATCATATTTTCATGTGCTTAATTATGCCATGAAGCTGCACAAATTTCAGTTGAGGTCTTAGTTTGGAACACTTCCAAAACAGTTTCACTCTATTATTTTGTGTGATCTTTTAAACAGCCCACATTTAAGGCAAAATGTTCTTCTTCTCAAATAGCAATCTGATTTAAAGGGTTTTGAAATGGCCAGTAAGACCAGTGTGTGATCTATGTTCCTAAACAATATTTTACTTATTTAGGAAAAGCTCAAGACAGAAAATGAGATTTAAAAAGGCTAAGGATGAGGCCTTTTTGAGATATGAGCTATTTCACATCAACCTATGCATTTAACATCAAAGAACTGAGGCCATTATCTTCCAAGCTCTTTTGGTTAGAGGCATGGTGACGGAAAACAAGACGACTGCTAGCATTGAATCACTGATTAAAAAGAGAGGAAGAGATATTTTGAGAATTTACAGGCAAGTTGGTTTAACAATGGTGTTAGAATTAATATTGAAAATATTCTGAGACAATGTAAATCATTGTTTAGACAGACATATTACTCAAGGACAGTCAACAGAAAACAGTTAAAGGACCAGTGATCACACTAGAAAGAGTACAGAAATGATTTGCAAGGATGTTGGCAAAACAGAATATTTCCTCTATGGGGGAAATTGGATAGCCTGGGACTGTCTTTTTTGAAGCAGATGATAATGAGGGGAACTTTAATTGAGCATATACAGTTGAGAGGGGTAAGAGCCATTGTCTATTTCAGATAGTAGAGAGTTGATAACCAGAGTATGGTTTGAAAGTCACTGGGAGAAGAATGAGAGCAGAATTGAGGAGAATGTTGTTTCCACCCAGAGGACTGTGGGCTTTTAAAAACTTAGTTCCTGAATAGACAGTAGAGACCAAAATCCTCACCATAACAAAATGACTTTGATTATGCACGTAAGGTACAGGTAGTTCTTTAACGCAGTGTTTGCGTTCTTGTGCAACCCTGCATTATTAGAAAAATCTAGCTCTAGAAACAGCAGTTCAAGTGTTGGCGATGTAATCTCGTTACAGCCAACACACATTTTAAAGGTTTGCGCTTTAAAAACCATGTCCCCAATTCGTCAATCGCGTTACAGCAAACTCACATTACTGAAATGCATGTTATAGCAGAATGACCAGTACTGTAACCAAAAAGTTAGTTATCAAGAGCTGGAAGGTGTGATTAAACTAGATAGCAGTTTTGGCCATCACGGATATAAATTGGCCAAGTACTCTCCTTTTGTACCATAAACCTTTTATAGTCAAAGTCATAGAGATGTACAGCACAGGAACAGACTCTTTGGTCCAATTCATCCATGCCAACCAGATATCCCAATCTAACCTAGTCCCACTTGCCAGCACCCGGTCCATATCCCTTCCTATTCATATACCCATCCAAATGCCTTTTAAATATGTTGCAATTGCACCAGCCTCCATCACTTCCTCTGTCAGCTCATTCCATACGCGTACCACCCTCTGCATGAAAAAGTTGCCCCCCTTAGGTCTCTTTTATATCTTTCCCGACTCACCCTAAACCTATGCCCTCTAGTTCTGGACTCCCACACCCCAGGGAAAAGGTTTTTGTCTATGTATCCTATCCATGCCTCTCATGATTTTATAAACCTCTATAAGGTCACCCCTCAGCCCTCAGCCTCCGACGCTCCAGGGAAAACAGCCCCAGCCTATTCAACTTCTCCCTATAGCTCAAATCATCTAACCCTGGTAACATCCTTGTAAATCTTGTCTGAACACTTTCAAATTTTACAACATCTTTCCGATAGGAAAGAGAGCAGAATTGCACGCAATATTCCAACAGTGGCCTAACCAATGTCCTGTACAGCCGCAACATGACCTCCCAACTCCTGTACTCTATACTGTGACCAATAAAGGAAAGCACACCAAATATCTTCTTCACTATCCTATCTACCTGTGACTCCACTTTCAAGGAGCTATGAACCTGAACTCCAAGATCTCTTTGTTCAGCAACACTCCCTAGGACCTTACCATTAAGTGTACAAGTCCTACTAAGATTTGCTTTCCCAAAATGCAGCACCTCACATTTATCTAAAATAAACTCCATCTGCCACTTCTCAGCTCATTGACCCATTTGAGGTAAACTTCTTCATGGTCCAGTACACCTCCAATTTTGGTGTCATCTGTAAACTTAACAACTATACCTCTTATGCTCACATCCAAATCATTTATATAAATGATGAAAAGTAGAGGATCCAGCACCAATTCTTGTGGCACTCCATTGGTCACATGCCTGCACCAATTCTTGTGGCACTCCATTGGTCACATGCCTCCAGTCTGAAAAACAACCCTCCACCACCGCCACTTCTACCTTTAAGTCAGTTCTGTGTGTAAGTGGCTAGTTCCCCCTTTATTCCACGAGATCTAACCTTGCTTACCAGTCTGCCATGGGGAACCTTGTCGAACACCTTATTAAAGTCCATATAGATAACATCTACCGCTCTGCCCTCTTTGTTATTTCTTCAAAAAACACACAATCAAGTTTGAGACACATGATTTCCCATGCACAAAGCCATGCTGACTATCCCTAATCAGTCCTTGCCTTTTCAAACATATGTATATCCTGTCCCTCAGGATTTCTACTTGCCCACCACTGACATCAGGCTCACTGGTCTATAGTTTCCTGGCTTGTCTTTACCACCCTTCTTAAACAGTGGCATCATGTTAGCCAACCTCCAGTCTTCCAGAACCTCACCTGTGACTATTGATGATACAGAGGCCCAGCAATCACTTCCTTTGCTTCCCACAGTTCTAGGGTACACCTGATCAGATCCTAGGGATTCATCCACTTTTATGCGTTTCAAGACATCCAGCATTTCCTCCTCCGTAATATGGACATTTTTCAAGATTCACCATCGATGTCCCTACATTCTACATCTTCCATGTCCTTTTCCACAGTAAACACTGATGCAAAATACTCATTTAGTATCTCCCCTATCTCCTGTTGTTCCACACGGAGGCCGACTTGCTGATCTTTGAAGGGCCCTATTCTCTCCCTGGTTACCCTTTTGTCGTTAATGCATTTGGAAAAACCCTTTGGATTCTCCTTAACTAAAGCTATCTCCTATCCCCTTTTTGCCCTCCTGATTTCTCTCTTAAGTATACTCCTACTGCTTTTGTTTCTATATTTAATGCCAACGTCAAAGGCTGCCCCAATTGCAACTTAAAACAAGACAGCAATTTCAAATCATTTCCATTACTTGTTTTTTTTTGTTTATTAAATGATTTCCAGAAAGCACGAGTGCAATATTAACATTTGCCTCAAGCAAATTCACAATATTTTAAAGCATTCAAAAACTAGTATGGGAGCAGCACGCTGTATACGATATCGAATGAGTCCAAATAACCACCTGGCTTTCTAAAAGGGATGAAAGAATGTTAGTTCTGGATCTAGATACATAGTAATAATCCATTATTGAAAAGGAGTCGAGAGTGTAGTGCTGCAGGCCAGGCAGCATCAGAGGAGCAGGGGAATTGATGTTTCGGGCAAAAGCCCTTCATCAGGAATGCCCGAAACGTCGATTCTCCTGCTGCTTGGATACTGCCTGACCTGCTGTGCTTTTCCAGCACCACACTCTCGTCTCTGATCTCCCACACCTGCAGTCCTCACTTTCGCCATTATTAAAAGGATCCTTTCAATAAAATTTGTTCATGGAATGTAGGTGTTACTAGCTAGATCAGTCCTAATTGGCCAACACTAATTGGCCTTGAGAAAATAGTGGTGACCTACCTTCTTGAACCATTATAGTCCTTGGAGCATAGGTACATCCACATTGCTGGTTGGAAGAGAGTTCCAAAATTTTGACTTTGACAATGAAGGAACAATAATATTCCAAGTCAGGATGATGGTTGCCTTGGGAGAGGAATATGCAGATGGTGGTATTCTCATGCATCTACTGCCCTTATCCCTACAGATGGTAGAGGGTGCAGGTTTGGTAGATGCTATTGGAGGAGCTTAGGTGAATTGATGCTGTACATTTTGTAGATGGTGCACACAGTTACCAGTGTGTCAGTATTAAAGGGAGTGAATGCTGAAGATAGATCACATGGGATGCTTTATTCTGGACAATACCTTGACAGTCACAGTCACCTCACCCCTGGAATACAGGTTCTTTTCTCATGGTTAGATCAAGAATATAATGAGGTCAGAAACTAGGGCACTCTGCTGAAAACTAAACTGAGCTTCTGAGAGTGGGTTATTGGGAACAAATGCTGCTGGGTGACATTGTCAACAACCTTTTCACCACTTTATTGAGTTTAGACTGAGCAATTACTGCACTAATTGTCCGAGATTAAGTTGTCCTTCTTGTGAGTGGAACACTAATGGATAATTTTTAACATTGCAGATTTGATACCATTATTATAACTGGACTATAACAGCTTGACTAGTTCTGGAACACAAATTATCAGTACGATCGCCGAAATGTTGCAAGGGCCAACAGCTTTTGTAGCATCCAGTAAGTTTGCCGGTTTCTTCATACGTGCAGCTAGTCAGGCTGCATCCAAGGAGCGAGAGAATTGATGTTTCGAGCATAAGTCCTTCACCAGGAATGAGGCTTGTGGCCCAAAGGGAAGGAAGATGGACAGGTAGGACAGTCAAGAAAGTGGTGCCGAGTTGGAAGGTTGGATCTGGGATAAGGTGGGGGGAGGGGAAGTGAGGAAACTGGTGAAATCCAGTTTTACTGTAACTCCCCCTTCCACTCCACATGCAAGTCCTGGGCCTCCTCTACTGCCAAACCCTAACCCTAACCACATGAGGAAGAACACCTCATCCTTTGCCTTGGGACCCTCCAACCATACGGGTCCCATGTTGATTTCACCAGTTTCTTCTTTTTATAAGAACTTAGCCAATTTGGTCAGTAGTTGTGCTACTGGACCGCTATGGGCGATAGAAAGTGGAGTCCCCACTCGGAGCATATTATGTGCCCTTGTCACCCTCACTAGTTCTTCCAATTGGATTTCAACATAGCGAAGTATTTATTCATTAGCTAAAGCGTGGTAAGTTGGAACAAGCAGGATGTTTCTTTGCCCATATTTACTATTAGATACCATTACAAATCATGGGGTACAGAGTCAATGCAGAAGACTTCCAGGACAATTCCATCCCTACTATATATCACTGTGCTGTGATCTCTTATGGATATATTCTGATGCAACAAGATACACCCAAGGATGGTGCCTAGGGTATTGCAAGGTGTGATTCTGTAGAACGCATATGCCAAACTGTGTTTGACCAGCTTATTGCACAAGTCCGGAGAAAGATTCCTATTGTTGTTATTTCCAGAGCCAAGGTTGACACAAATTTTTCAAAAAAAATTTGTAGTGGTTGACTGATGGCTTGTTAGGCCAGATAGCATTTAAGAGGCAACCACATTCATGTGGGTCTGAAGTCACCTTTAAACCACAGCAAACAAGGATGACAGAGGTCCTTCTCTAAAGGCCATATGCTCACCATGCAACTTTGATACTAAAATAAAGTGCATAGTAACTATCCTGTAGGGTGATAATTATCCCAATTGGATCATTGCTTACAATATATTTGCCCAAACCCAAGGGCAAACTGTGACACAGTGGTAACGTCACTTGACTAGTAAGTCAGAGGCCTAAGCTAATCTCCTGGGCACATGGATTCAGATTCCAGCACTGCAGCTGGTGGAATGTAAATGTTTTAAAATAAAAATCTGGAACTGAAAGCTCAGAGTAGTTGTAGACATGAAACTATTGTAGACTGTTATGGAAACCTATCTGGTATTGGGTCAAAGTGCATTACCCTTTAAAAGGAAGAAAAGCTGCTTTCCTTATCTGATTTAGTAGATATACCCACAAGTACTAAGAACATGTTCAGATACTGTGTCCTTTCAGTGTACTTTTCACAGCAATGCTTCAACCAGTTAGCATCCTTATCTTCGGCAGTAAAAGTTCTTCATTTCTTTGAAATGTGTTACTTTTGAGATCTTGCCCTGGTAGAAAAATTAGAGGGGACATAGGAAAAACCTTTGCCACCAGAGGGCTATGAGCATCTTGAATTGCTGTTTTGAGGCAGAACCTGGTTATGCACTTGAACTGCTGTAATATAAGGCTCTGGACCAAATGCTGTAAAAGTTGGGTTAGAAATGGGCCATTCATTTTTATTTATTTTTCAGCCAGTGCAGACAATGTATTGAATGGCTACTTCTTGTATTGTTACTTTTCAATGGTTGAGTACATGGTAAGCTTCTTTTTCTTCAGCAATTACACCACAGAAACAGACCCTTCAGGCCAACTTGTCCATGCCGACCAGATATCCCAATCTAATCTAGTCCCACTTGCCAGCACCGGCCCATATCCCTCCAAACCCTTCCTATTCATATACCCATCCAGATGCCTTTTAAATGTTGCAATTGTACTAGCCTCCACCACTTCCTCTGGCAGCTCATTCCAAATGCATACCACCCTGTGTGTGAAAAAGTTGCCCCTTAGGTCCCTATTAAATCTTTCCACTCTCACCGTAAACCTATGCCCTCTAGTTCTGGACTCCCGCACTCCAGGGAAAAGACTTTCTCTATTTATCCTATACATGCCCTCATGACTTTATAAACCTCAATAAGGTCACCCCTCAGCCTCCAAATCGCCTGGGAAAATAGCCCCAGCCTATTCAGCCTCTCCCTATAGCTCAAATCTCCTGTAAAGTAGATTACAACTTAATATGGGATTAATTTATCAACATTGTAGAGGCCTGCCAGAACGTTTCATATAGCCCAATGTCTACTTTATTGGTGGACAAACTCTCAGCCTTTACATCTGTATGAAATATTTTCATTATTTGAGTTTTAATCTGTCATGGCTAAAAAATAAAAATCAAAAATGAAATAAACGGCAGTACAGGGTGGCTCAGTGGTTAGCACTGAAGCCTTGCAGTGCCAGGGACCTCTGTTCAATTCTGGCATCAGGCAACATTTGTGCAGAGTTTGCACGTTCTCCCCGTATCTGTGAGAGTCTCCTCTGGGTGCTCCAACTTCCTCCCACAGTCCAAAGATATGCAGGTTAGTTAGATCAGCCACGTCTAGGGATGTGCAAGATACATAGATTAGCCATGGGAAATGCAGGGTTCCAGGGATCGGGTGGGGGATGAATATGGGTGGGATGCTCTTCAGTGGGTAGGTGTGGACTGAACAGGCTGAATGGCCTGCTTCCACACTGTCAGGATTCTATGATTCTATAAACCTCCAATGGGAAACAGTGATCACAGAAAACATAACACAAAGCCTAACTCAAAATATAGCAACATATGTCACTACCCATGACACCATTATCTGGCTTAGCAACAGTAATATCAAATTATAATTGTTGCTCAACATCAATATTAGCAACAAGAAATTATAATTAACTATTTCGCATCATAGCATCTTTTCTCTTATGCTCTGAAAGCGGTGTTCAGAATGTGTGCATCTCTAACCTATTATTTCTTTCCCACCCCAACCTCCCATGGAAAATCTTCAATACTTAAATTTCATCGAGTCCTGAAGTTTTCACATGTCTAAGGTGAAATATTCTAGGTTATACACACCTCCCTCTGGTCAGATGCTTCAGGTTTTAGTTTCTTTTGGCCCCATGATATCATGGGATATTCACTGATAATACAGTACATGAATTTTCCACAAAACCAACAAGTGAAAATAATTAGTTTTCCTAGTATGTATATCAGCTTTACACTATGGCAAGTTGAAAGGTCAGTTGTTTTTCATTTTTCTCTGCTCATTTCAAAATCAAAACAAACTGAAGTGCTCCTCAGTTGATTGCAAGCAAATTCTTAACCTAAAAGAAGTGTGGCAAGTTTCAATCAAGATTAGCTTGGGCACTTGATGATGCCTTCTCGTTTCCTTGTAAAAGCTGCGTTTCCAGAAGTTTGGGAAAACCACCCAATAGTCGTTCTAAACAACAACCTTTAAAAAATTCAGGCATAAAGTATAAGGTTTTAATGATCAAACTGCCTCTTAAAAAAGACCAGTCACCCGCTGCTCAACATATCTTTATCAGAACCAGAAAAGGACAGGTTCCAGGACGGATTCTTGTTTCAGCTTTTTAAAATTTTGACCTCCCATTAGAACCAGATGCACTACCACTGGCAGTTTCGCCTACTGAACATCAAAAAAAGGTTAATTGTCCACTAAGATGCCATCTGAAACATCTTGGAATGCTTGCTAGTTTCTGTTGATTTGAGTTGTGGTTCATGTACTATATATACGCAACATTAAAATGTGAGAACAAAAGTACATATTATAATTTATATTTAGTAGTAGAACAGAATGAGCAGGATGCTCTTCAGAGGGTTGGTTTAGACTTGATAGAATGAATAGCCTCTACCTGCACTGTAGGCATTCTGTGATTCTATAATGCCCATGGGCTGCAGGAAATAGAGCAATGTCTGGAAATTGTACACATTTATTTCTAAAATGAATTCCTTAAACTACATGAATGAGGCAAAATATGAATCATAGCAGCTCAACTAATTTAAGACCAAGAATGGCAGACAATTTAAAACAATAGAATCAGGTTCATTCATTACCCAGAAGAGCCATGTGAACAAAGGAGAAATTCAAATATTTCACCTTCAGTCTGACATAAATTTAATTGCTAATATACAATTAAAAAGAATGAAGATTGATGGTGCTGCGAAGTTGCTAGTGCATTTGCACTATCAGTGAATGCAGCAAGTAGAGTTTGGGATACAGTCAGACATTGGGACTGACTGACAAACTTTAATCCTGCTAACCACGGAGGCCCCTTTCTAAGCAGTTAAATTTTAATGCCTAGACAGAGAAAGCAACATCTGTGTGTCTAAACATTTAATTACTGCCAGGTTTTAAAAGGTGTTTGAAAGACTTCCTGAGTATTTTTCATATCCAGTTCAGCAATTGACTCATACTCTGTGTGATGTCAAATAAAATCAAAGTGACAATGCTTACTCCAGGGTCAGGTCATGATTTGCTGCGAAGTTTAACAATGGTGCAAAAATGCAACATTTCCTGCAACATTTCCACCAACATTAAAAATAGTAGTATAAATAACTACTCAGTATAAGTGTCCTCAATTTTGTTTTGAAATTATGAATATGTAAGATCAAATGTATATTATATTTTTTATATATGTACACACATTAAATGTGGCTGCCTCCAGGGTAAAAAAACCCCTCTATTTTCTATAACTGCTCTTTCTAACTTACAAAACATACAGCCATATAGCCTCATCCTTTTAAAAACAAAAGGCTTAAACCACCCAATTAGTTATGATATTGCCTCACGTGGAAGATTAAAGCCACGTGCATCTTTATCATTCCATCTGATCAGAACACTAATGACATTTTTCATCTGAGAATAATGAAAATATCTAACATTGATACAGATCCTAACACTACACAACACAAGCTTTAAAAAAGGGAAAAGGAATCAGCGTGCATTACTTTTTGATGAATCCAATGTTTCATATTTTGACATTTTTGTTGTAGCTAGAATGGAAACGTTTAAAGATAATGGCAATTTGCTAACTTTTGTGCTTTTATTGACAAGTGGAATAGACAAAGCACAAAAACCACTGACCCGATTTTGTGGTTGCAATTACAGCTAAACTGTCCGCATTTGCAACAGGTTCTGGTGTCCACACATCTAGTTAAACAGAAAACCAGAGACTGTTGTCCATGATTCTCTAATCCTTCTAAAGATAATCAGCAGGAGCTTTCAACAGTGTATGATCTTGGTAACATGATGTTTCAATATCAAGGACTGTTCAAAATGTATATTTACAGACCAAACAGGTCTGCCTGTTTACAGTATTAGATGATACAGACAACAGTGCCTTGGTAGAACATAATAGCTGTTGGAGCTTACTTCTTTCCTCTACAAAACCGTACTGTGGTTTCCTTATCTGTTGTTTCGGTGTTTTTCTGCCACCTGGAACAAGACGACCTCTGTATCTCATTAGCTAATCCCAACTTTCCATGATCTGGAGTATTTGAAAAGATGACAGTTACACAGCTACCAAATCAAAAGGCAGATTGTGCTGGAAGTTTATGCCAATTCTTATTACAGGTTTACTGCATTTTGTAAGTTTCTTGCTGAAACTTTAGAGCACATTATTATGCAAGTTTACTGATAATACCAAAAATTTGCAGGTGGCATAACCACTTGACATGCTCCATTTACACAGGCTCTGTAAGAACTGCTAAGATCATTACTTTGTGAGGAACATTGAAAATCTGGTAAAATATGTTTGCAAGACAGTCAGTGGTGAAATTCAGGCACTCATAATTCAGGCTGACCATAAAGTTTCACTGAGAAGTCGTGATTTACCTAAGCAGAATTTTAGTTCAGGGCAATGCAAAGTAGAGTAGCTGATTGCAAGATTCTTTACTTGACATCTACAACATGGAGTCCGACTGAAACAAATCATGCTCCTACAGCCAATTACATTAAAGGATTTTCAGACCTCTAAAATCATAAAATTAAAACATATTTTTCTTTCATAAAGCATATTAAAAAGAATTCAGGGAAAATGTGAGAAGATGAAATCCAAAATCTTGAAACAAAATATTTAAAAATTGATAATTGTCATGTAATTTAATAATTTTTAAAACAGACACATAACATGCAACCTACCGAATCATTTACCAGCACTCCACTATGGTTATATTATTTAAATCAGGCTCAGTTTTGTTATTCATCAAGTTTTATTAGTGATATCTTCATTAAAAAAAATTGAACTTTCTAAAAAATAATTCATACAGAATTTGGGAGCAAGAAAGCGGAAACTTTTAGAGTTTACTGATTGCTGAACAACAGGCCCCAACTTTTGGTTTTCTATGTGCCTGCCCAGTGTCCTGAAGTTGTGGTCTATTTCAGAGAGGCAATGACACTGAGAATCAGAGGGGCAATGACAAAGGAAACTGCCAGTTCACCATCTTTAAACTCCTTCCCCACCCCTGCAAAATAAAGGCCCAAGTGTTTTAACTTGATCATTGCTATAGTCCACGTTAACAACTTTTACAATAGCTATCTAGTACTATTAATGGCTATTGTTGCTTCACAAGAGCATTATGAAACAATTTTTGACTCAATTACACAAGGAAACATCAAGAGCAGATACTAAAAGCTAGGGAAAGCTAGATGTAGAGTGAGTTAAAGGTTGATAGTGAAGTAGAGATATATATAGAGGTCTAGAAACTAGAATTTGGATTGCAAATCCTGCTTCCAGCCTATTGTTACATTCAGATGGCTAATTCATTGGAAATTCATGGATGGAAGCCTCCTGTTATGAAACAAAGGTGATCAGTCCAACAATCCTCACATCCATCAAACTACAGCCTCTTTTACAGCAGTGTGTTGTATGCCAAATTTAAATATCCACCAGAACAATCAGCTACTTTGACAGTTACTATGGAAAGGGTAGGCATATAAGTGTGGAGCTAGAGTGTCAGATGGGTGAGAAGGTAGTCATGGATGAATGGGGGTTGGGGTGGCATATGGGTAAAGCAGGTACGGTTTGATAAAGGGAGGAGCTTTTAGGGTATGTCAAGGGATCACGTTGGAAAAGTGTTGAATCTAGCTAGGGTTGATGTTAGGGTGGGGCTGACGGGGAGGGGAGGAGTCAGGTGTCAGATTGGTGGGGGACAGATCAGGTTCAGCTGTCAGGTGCAATGGAGTCAGGACAGAAGTTGTCAGGGGTCCCAGGGTGGCAAGGATAGTTGGGGGCTTCAGTAGTGAAAAGGCAACTCAATTTAAGATATTTTCTAATCAACCTGTTACAACATCCCTCTGGAGCAGGTTAGATTTGAACTTGGACGTCCTAGCATAGAGGTAGGGACATTGTCACTACACCACAAGAGCTCCAGAGGGGATCAATTCAATATTAACTTAGGGATTAGTTTCGGCTTTTAATCTCCTTCATTTTCCTACATAAATATTAAGGTTAAATGAGTCTGTCCAAAATTTATGACCTCAATGGACTTTATAGGTTCCAAATGCAGGATAACTGCAGATCCTTCAGTCAACGGTGACATGATCCTGAGCCACAACTCCAGACTATAGTCTTGCAATGGCGAGCTGGTCATCCAAATTTCTGGGCCACAGATATATTAAAAGGACAGAATTCCAGATCTTGGGCCTTTAGCAGTTTAGGGCCTGTGGAAAAGTGATTAAAACTGGAAATGCTCAACAGACTAGAACTAGCAAAGTGCACATACATCAGAAGGATGTGGAGCTGGTAAAGGTGACATGCATTGAGGGACAAGGCTAAACAAGAAGGGTTTTGAAAACAGGCGATCAATATTTTAAAATTCTTGTCTAAAATTAAATATTGTGCAAAATTTAAATAGTAAAAGATAGAAAGAGATTTTCAAAATGCAGCTCAATGGGAAAATTCTGCATCAGAAAGTAAACAATGCAAAGCACAAACACAAACCAAGCATAAATTTAACGGGTTAATTAGGTGCTAGAGTTGAACAGCTCAATAATATTCAACAGATTTTTTTGGGTGATAAATAGGAATTCCTTCCTTCTTGAATGTGCTGCATGACGTTTGTAGTGTGCTCATGAACGGTCAATAAATACAGGTCGAACAGCACTCGAGTCTACTAGTCTGCCCCAATCACCAGCGAATGCCCTGAAATGGTTCTGGAGAAGTAAAAGTTAACAAAATACAATGACATGACACGAAGTCTGCATATCAATTTTTAAAAATACAAACTTTAAAGAGATGTTTTAACCTTGTCTGTACAATGAGTTCTGCAGGACTGTCAGGCTCTTCCGGCCGAGTTTCCATCGACCGACATTTTAATTGCTAGTTTTTCGGCAGCATAGCCCATCCCCATGGTACTCGGGAGCCTCACAAATACCTGGAAGTTAACACTTTATGACATCATTCAAAGCTCAACATGCTTTTTAATTGCCGGTTGCAGCATGATGCCCGGTTCATTACTGCCTACTGGAGCAGACAGGGTCATGGCAAGAAACGTGTGCAGCTCAACTTAGTTTTTTGAAACGACTTGTCAAGGGTGAGCAGAATTGCTCTTCAGAGATCCACCGAGATTCCTCTGCCTTGGGCTTCCCTCGTCATTAATTGCCTGGAGTACCTCCCCTGAAATTACGCCTTCCCTTGCTGCCGGGAAGCATTTTGCTCTGGGTCCCACTCTCACTCTGGCGGGAAGTTTTTGTTGCAACGTTCGGAACTAGATCCGTCGTTAAAATGCTCCTGGCCTCTCAAATTCTCCTTGCACATCGCCCCAGTCATGGATTTTCTTGTGAAAAACATCAATTGTAATGGATCCTGAGGTTTTACTAGGCGACAGAGACCCCAGTGTTGCAGAAGGATTAGTAATACGTCTCTCAGTCTGAAACAAATATTTTAACTCCAGTAATCGACAGATGCTTTCAGAGAAAAAAAATCAATTCTACGTCAATGGGTATTATCCGACAGAAACCCTCATATGTGGCAGCCATCGGACTCATTTCTGGAAGGCATTGCCAGTGTTGGTGGCTGCCGATCCCATAGATTAACTTTGCCACTCTCCCCACTCTGCAAAAACTGGACGGCCAACTGTCTGAGATTCGGATGTGAAATAGCAATTTGTTTTAACACAAAGTGTTGCAGAACCCTTGCAAAACGCCGATCTGTTATGTCACACGTTTTAACAGTACTTCTGAGAGCTGTGGAAATACACAACTTACAGGTTATATTCATAAGGGGTCCGAAAGAATACTATGCAATAACAACGGACCAAAATTTTCTTCACCTCCTTCCTGTCTTTACATTGGAAGCAAAGATGTGTGTGTTTTAGTTCTAAATATGGTTAGTAGCCTTTGGTATACTCCTAGGAGAAAGTGAGGACTGCAGATGCAGGAGAGAAGAGCTGAAAATGTGTTGCTGGAAAAGCGCAGGCCAGGGCAGCATCCAAGGAGCAGGAGAATCGACGTTTCGGGCATGAGCCCTTCTTCAGGAATAAGGAAAGTGTGCCAAGCAGGCCAAGATAAAAGGTAGGGAGGGGGGACTTGAGGGAGGGGCGTTGGAAATGCGATAGGTGGAAGGAGGTTAAGGTGAGGGTGATA
>NC_057723.1:52161901-52164115 GCF_004010195.1 Chiloscyllium plagiosum
TGGAGGAGATGCGGTGGAGAGCATCGTTGACCACGTCTGGGGGGAAATTGCGGTCTTTGAAGAAAGAGGCCATCTGGGTTGTTCGGTATTGGAACTGGTCCTCCTGGGAGCAGATGCGGCGGAGACAAAGGAATTGGGAATATGGGATGGCGTTTTTACACGGGCAGGGTGGGAAGAGGTGTAGTCTTGGTAGCTGTGGGAGTCAGTCGGTTTATAGTAAATGTCCGTGTTGATTTGGTCGCCCGAGATAGAAATGGAGAGGTCTAGGAAGGGGAGGGAGGAGTCTGTGATGGTCCAGGTAAATTTGAGGGCAGGGTGGAAGGTGTTGGTAAAGTGGATGAACTGTTCAACCTCCTCGTGGGAGCACGAGGCAGCGCCGATACAGTCATCGATGTAGCGGAGGAAAAAGGTGGCGATGGTGCCAGTGTAGCTGCGGAAGATGGACTGTTCCACATATCTGAAGAGGCAGGCATAGCTGGGGCGGGTGCCCATGGCTACTCCTTTGGTTTGGAGGAAGTGGGAGGATTGGAAAGAGAAGTTGTCCAGTGAGGACCAGTTCAGTCAGTCGAAAGAGGGGGTCAGTGGAAGGGTACTGGTTGGTACGGCGGGAAAGGAAGAAGTGGAGGGCTTTGAGTCCTTCGTGATGGGGGATGGAGGTGTACAGGGACTGGATGTCCATGGTGAAGATAAGGCGTTGGGGACCGGGGAAGACCAGGGTTGCCGCCGCGACATTAACCGCCTCAACCTCTCCACCCCTCTCACCCACTCCAACCTCTCACCCTCGGAACGTGCAGCCCTCCACTCCCTCCGTTCCAACCCCAACCTCATTATCAAACCGGCAGACAAGGGAGGCATGGTAGTAGTTTGGCACACCGATCTTTATATTGCTGAGGCTAAACGCCAGCTCATGGACACCCCCTCCTACTGCCCCCTTGACCATGACCCCACCTCCCACCACCAAACCATCTCCCAAATCATCCATAACCTCATCACCTCAGGGGATCTCCCATCCACCGCCTCCAAACTCATAGTCCCACAACCCCGCACCGCCCGTTTCTACTCCTGCCCAAAATCCACAAACCTGACTGCCCCGGCCGACCCAATGTCTCAGCCTGCTCCTGCACCACCGAACTCATCTCTGCATACCTCGACACGATCCTGTCCCCGTTAGTCCAAGAACTCCCCACCTATGTTCGGGACACCACCCAATCCCTCCACCTCCTCCATGATTTTTGCTTCCCCGGTCCCCAACGCCTTATCTTCACCATGGACATCCAGTCCCTGTAAACCTCCATCCCCCATCACGAAGGACTCAAAGCCCTCCGCTTCTTCCTTTCCCGCTGTATCAACTAGTACCCTTCCACTGACACCCTCCTTCGACTGACTGAACTGGTCCTCACCCTGAACACCTTCTCTTTCCAATCTTCCCACTTCCTCCAAACCAAAGGAGTATCCATGGGCACCCGCATGGGCCCAGCTGTGCCTGCCTCTTCGTAGGATATGTGGAACAGTCCATCTTCCGCAGCTACACTGGCACCACCCCCCCAACCTTTTTCCTCCGTTACATCGATGACTGTATCGGCGCTGCCTCATGCTCCCACGAGGAGGTTGAACAGTTCATCCACTTTACTAACACCTTCCACCCCGACCTCAAATTTACCCGAACCGTGTCAGACTCCTCCCTTTCTATCTCGGGCAACCGAGTCAACACTGACATTTACTATAAACCGACCGACTCCCACAGCTCCCTTGACTACATCTCCTCCCACCCTGCCCCCTGTAAAACACCATCCCATATTCCCAATTCCTTTGTCTCCGCCGCATCTACTCCCAGGAGGACCAGTTCCAATACCAAACAACCATGATGGCCTCTTTCTGCAAAGACCGTAATTTCCCCCCAGACGTGGTCGACGATGCTCTCCACCGCATCTCCTCCACTTCCCACTCCTCCGCCCTTGAGCCCCGCCCCTCCAATCGCCACCAGGACAGAACCCACTGGTCCTCACCTACCACCCCACCAACCTCCATATACATCGTATCATCCGTCGTCATTTCCGCCACCTCCAAACGGACCCCACCACCAGGGATATATTTCCCTCCCCTCCCCGATCAGCGTTCCAAAATGACCACTCCCACCGTGACTCCCTCATCAGGTCCACACACCCCCCACCAACCCAACCTCCACTCCCGGCACCTTCCCCTGCAACTGCAAGA
>NC_057723.1:52164228-52170199 GCF_004010195.1 Chiloscyllium plagiosum
ACCTTGTCTCAGTCAAATCCCTCGAACTCAGCACCGCCTTCCTAACCTGCAATCTTCTTTCTGACCTCTCCGCCCCCATCCCCACTCCGGCCTATCACCCTCTCCTTGACCTCCTTCCACCTATCGCATTTCCAACGCCCCTCCCCCAAGTCCCTCCTCCCTACCTTTTATCTTAGCCTGCTGGACACTCTTTCCTCATTCTTGAAGAAGGGCTCATGCCCGAAACCTCAATTCTCCTGCTCCTTGGATGCTGTCTGACCTGCTGCGCTTTTCCAGCAACACATTTTCAGCTTTGGTATACTCTTGCCAATTTTCAGGACTTTTGTTGAACCACTGAAGAACTAGCCCACTTTTCTTCTGCTACCAAAGCTTTCCTGTTAATGGAAGTCGTAACCTTATCAGATTTTGAGCTCGCTGTTAAATGCAAAGAGATCTCAGGGCAACTTTCCATGTGCCATAAGCTTATTCAATAACAAAGTGATTCCTGTCAGAAAATCTGATACTAGCCATCCCACTTTGTAAACTGTGAATTTGCAGTCGGAGCCTGCCCAATCAGGGTAGAATCATAGCCGATGCTAAAACTTAGTAAACACAGCATTTGAACGAACTAGTCAAAAGCTTAGAAATGAGAAATTCACTGTTTTAAAAACACAGATAGAATATAATCAATCTGAAATATGTAAAGGAATAGTAGCCTTGGGGCTCAATTTCTCTAGGGACAAACTAGAGAAATAATTATTCTTTGGCAATGACAGATGTAGCCAGTTGAGAAAGCCATCAAGGTTCAGGTGAGGTGTAGTGTCTCAATATCTCATAACACAAGAACTAAGAGCAGGAGCAGGCAATTCAGCCTTTGAGCCTGCTCCGCCATTTGAGATAGCGATGGCTGATCTCACCTTGGCTTCAACTGCTCAAACTCCATACCCTTCAAACCACTTAATTAAAAATCTATCTGCTCCTCAAATTTATTCAATGCATCAGCAACCACCACACTCTGGGGTAGTGAGTTCTACAGATTAATGACAGTTTAAGAGAAGCAATTTCTCATCTATTTTAAATCTGCTATGCCTTATCGTAGGAGAAAGTGAGGACTGCAGATGCTGGAGATCAGAGTCAAAAGGTGTGGTGCTGGAAAAGCACCGCCAGTCAGGCAGCATCTGAGGAGCAAAAGGTAAAAACAATGACTGCAGATGCTGGAAACCAGATTCTGGATCAGTGGTGCTGGAAGAGCACAGCAATTCAGGCAGCATCCGAGGACAGGCAAAATCGATGTTTCGGGCAAAAGGCTTTTGCCCGAAACATCGATTTTGCCTGTCCTCGGATGCTGCCTGAATTGCTGTGCTCTTCCAGCACCACTGATCCAGAATCTGAGGAGCAGGTGAGTCGTCATTTTCAGCATGAGTCTTTCATCAGGAATTATGGGGTGGCCCAAGGAGGCTGAGATAAATGGGGGTGGGGAGATAGCTGGGAATGTGATAGGTAGATGAAGGTAGGGCAGATAGTTGGAAGGAAAATGGACAGGTAGGGCAATTCCGTGTTGAAAGGTTGGATCTGAGATAAGGTGGGGGGGGGGGGAAATGAGGAAACTGGCGAAATGGACATGGATCTTGTATGGTTGGAGGGTCCCACACAGATGAGACGTTCTTCCTCCAGGCAAGAGGTGGCTAGAGTTTGGCAGAGGCAGCCTAGGACTTACATGTCCTTGTGGGAGGGGGAGTTGAAGTGTTCAGCCACAGGGCAGTGGGGTTGTTTAGTGCGTGTCTGTGGTGAAACGGTTAAAAATTATGTCCCAATACATGTGTGAATCTAACCAGAATGGAGGTGTTGCTTAGTCCCGTGTGAATCTTATTACACACCTCCCCGTGTGAATCTTCTTATCTGTATGTAACCAGAATGGAATGTGTTTTTTAGCCTTGCTCTGCTGTTCACATGAATGTTTATATCTGGAAAAGAGTATATCAGCTGGAAAAGTCTCCAGTTCGGTGAGTCTGCTCCGGGGTTACGTTTAACCGCCGAGCGTGGGTTGTTGGCAACCGCTCTACGAGAACTGACGGCTCCCAGTTCCGGTAACATGTAGAGTGAGTATAAGCCAGACCCGTTGTAAGTATGAGACCTGGTTGTGGCGAAGCTGCGGGGAATAAAATGCCAAGAGCAGACTCGCCTCTTGGTCGTTTGTTCTGTGTCAGACTGCTCTCCTACGAACCTGACCTTGAGAATTTTTTAAAACAGTGTCCCAGAGGTGTTCTCTGAAACATTCTGCAAGTTGGCGTCTTGTCTCCCCAATGTAGAGACGACTACATTGAGAGCAACAGACAATAAATAATGTGTTTGGAAGTACAGGTAAATCTGTTTTGGATGTGGAAGGATCCTTTGGGACCTTGATGGAGGTGAGGGGGAAGGTGTGGGCCAATTTCACCACTTTCCTCATTTCCCTCTCCCCACCTTATCCCAGATCCAACCTACTAACTCGGCACCACCCTCTTGAACTGTCCTACCTGTCCACCTTCCTTCCCATCTATCCACTCCACTCTCCTCTCTGATCTATCACCTTCATCCCCAACTTCATCTACCTATTGCATTCTCAGTTATGTTGCCCCCCCCACCCCAGTCCCATTTATCTCCTCCCTCGCTTGGGCCACCCCTCATTCCTGATAAAGAGCTCATGCTCCTCAGATGCTTCCTGACCGGCTATGCTTTTCCAGCACCACATTCTTCAACCATGCCTTATTCTAACTACTGTCCGTAGTCAATAATCCATCCAGGTCCAAACTTGAGAAACCATATAAAGTAAGCTTCCAAGCAATAACCAAGAGGACAGAAACTCTGAAATATAGATCAATGCTAATGTTCTTGGATAGTTTGATAAGTCATGAAGGTGTGATACATTGAGAAGAAAAAGATTTGAAGGGATGATTTGTTCAGTGTGCCAGCCCTCCTCAGGCAGTACCTTCTGCTCATCACAGTCATGTGTGTTTTTACTGTATACTAGGTGTTACATTTCTTCTTAAAACTCTGATGAAATTTAAGAGCTTTGTTAAACTTATAAAAAGGAACAGAGAAGTCAAAGTGAACATAAGCCTTCAGAAAGTGGATCTGTGGAAATGGTTATGGGGAACAAGAAATGGCAGAGGAATTAAACAGATATTTTGCATCAGTCTTTATGGTGGAAGATACTTTGAACATTGCATTCATACTAAAGAATGGGAGGAAGGAATTAAGTACAATCATTATCACTAGATAAGTAATATTTGACAAATTAATTGGACTAAAGGCAGTTAAGTCCTGTGGCTATGATAACTTGCCACCAGGATCATAAAAGAGGTAGTTACAGAGATAGTGGAAGCACTGGTTGTAATTTTCCAAACATCCTTGGGATTCTGGAGAAGTATCAGAGGATTGGAAGACTGCCAATGTGACACCCTTATTCAAAAAGAGGGAATCAGAAAGTGGGTAACTATAAGCTAATTAGCCTCACCTGTTGTTGGAGAAATGCAGAACATTTGGAAAATCAATCTAAACAAACAGTGTCAGCATGGTTTCATGAAAAGGAAATCCTGCCTGAATAATTTTTTTTCAAGCAAGATTTAGAGTAGATAAAGGGAAACCAGTAGATGTCTCGCCTTTGGACTTAGAGAAGGTGTTTAACAAGTTATCTCATAACTTGTTAAGTCATAAGCTAAGAGCTCATGGTGTTGGATGTAGCATATTGGCATGGATAGAGGACTCACTAGTAGATAAGAAATAGAGAGTGCGTATCAGGTTTTGTGTTTAGGTTGGCAGCCTGTGACCAGTGGTGTTCCATTGGGATCAGTGCTGGGACTATAACTGTTTACATCATATATTAATGACCTAGACAAAGAAAATGAATGTACTGCAGCCAAATTTGCAGATGAGACAAAAGTAAATGGAAAAGCAGTTTATGAGACTGATACAAACAGCTTGCAAAGTGATACTGTTAGGTGAATGAGTGGACAAAGTCAGCAAATAGAGTATAATGTGGGAAAATGTAAAGTTGTTCACTTTGTGTTCTTTTGTTCTCCCTTCCAGCCATTTAAATTGATAAAAAACTGTAGAAAGCAGTAACACAAAGGAACTTGGTGGTACTTGTGCACAAAACACAGAAAGTAAGCACACAGGTGCAGCAGGTAATGAGAAAGCTAAGTGGAATGTTGGCCCTTATTTCAATGCATTTGAAGTATAAGAGTTGGGTAAGAGTACTGCAACTGTACAAGGTGCTTGTGAGAACAGTGAGTACTGTGAGCATTTTGGCCCGCTTATTTAAGAAACAATATTATTTCATCATAAACAGTCCAGAGAAGGTTCACTAGAATGATCCCCAGAATGGAGCGATTATCTTATAAGAAAAGGTTAAGCAAGTTAGGACTAAACTCATAGGAATTTATAAAAACGAGAGGTGATTGCATTGAAACATTTTGGATTTTATAGAGGCTTGACAAGGTAAATGCTCAGAGGATGTTGCCCTTCATGCAAGATCAGAGGGCATAATCTCAGAATAAAGGAGCACCAATCTCAGACTGAGGAAAGGAGGAATTTCGTCTGTCAGAGTTGATTGTCTTTGGAACTTCTTGCCACAGAGAGCTGTGGGGCAGAATCCTTGTGTATATTTTAGACTGAGATAGATTGATTTGCGGTCAGTAGGGGAATCATGGGCTTGGGGAATCAAGGGCAAGAAAGCAGATGTCAGGAGTGTCGCAACAACCATGATCCTACTGAATGGTAGAGCAGGCTTGAGTGAACCTACTCCTGTTCCTATTTCTTATGGTCTTAAGATATTCAACATGTTAGTTGTAATCTGACTAGTTAATGATAAGATCATCAATACGTTTTCAAAATTAAAACGCCAAAATCTAACAACTAACAAATTAAACATTTGATTGTACATGATTTTCTTTCCAGCAATCACGATTTATTTTCTCCCTTTCCCCTTCATTGCACACCATGAAAAAGTTTAATTATTTATGTAACAATCAAGACTTTCTTTTGAAACATCAAACTCAACCGAGCCATAGAAGTAGCAGTCCCTGCACATGGTAGTTTCTCCTTAATTACAAGACTCTTCTTTATTTTCTACAGACAGCATCACAATACTTGAACATTTCCGGAGTAAGAAGCTCAACCAATACAGTGGGCAACAATTCAGAATGCTGTTCATTGGATTATTCTAGGTGACATGGTGGTGGGAATTGTAAAGAAAATGCCTTTTAATGTTGCAAGCATGGCAGACTTACAGCAATTTTTTTTGAGAAATGCAAAACATTTCCAGGGAAGGCAACGAGAAAGTAAGCCCAAATGTCTGAATAGCAGACTTCCTACATATAGAGAATATCATGACTTCCTGTTTAGAAGTTTTATTCCTGTGCAATGACACAGCAAGCAATGCAGATCTACTGAAAATACAATTACAAATCAAGCAAATTTGAATAAGGAAGTCAGGAAATGTATCAAAGAAAAAGAGAGATCCTATAAAGTGGCCAAAAGCACTGGGAAATCAGAAGATTGGGAAGGCTTCAAAAACAAACAGAGGATAACAAAGAGAGAAATAAGGAAGGAAAGGATCAAATATGAAGGTAGGCTAGCCAGTTATACTAGAAATGATAGTAAAAGTTTCAATATATAAGAAACAAACGACAGGCAAAAGTAGACATTGGGCCACTTCAAACTGATGCTGGAAGGCTAGTGATGGGAGATAAGGAAATAGCTGGAGAACTTAATATGTACTTTGCATCAGTCTTCACAGTGGAAGACATGAGTAATATCCCAACAATTAACGGGAGTCAAGAGGCTGAGTTGAGCATGGTTGCCATTATAACGAGAAAGTACTAGAAAAGCTAAAAGGTCTTAAAATTGATAAATCTCCTGGCCCTGATGGGTTACATCCTAGAGTTCTGAGGGAGGTGGCTGAGGAAATAGCGGAGGCATTGGTTGAGATCTTTCAAAAGTCACTGGAGTC
>NC_057723.1:52172593-52194461 GCF_004010195.1 Chiloscyllium plagiosum
AAGATGGGGGGGGGAGGGGAGGAGAATGTGAAGGGGTGGGTGAAAAAGAGAAAGGGGCAACAGAAGAACACGATTGGTTTGTTTATTTGTCCCTTATGAAGAATAATGTGGGCATTTTAACATATCGTCTATCACACTGAACATTATTATGTGGGTAATAAAGTTGTTTACTGAAGTTACTAATAAAGGTGTTAAGTAGTGGAAAATTAACAACAAATTACATTATTCCAGTGAGGCAAGGAGATTGAAAGGAGGTCTCTAGATTCAACAGCAATCAATCTTTCACACTGAAAAACACCCAGAGGTAATAATTAAGCAGGTTCAATTCCGTTGGCTTAAAACTACTTGAATTGTATGACACCTTACAAGTTACCTGATCAGGGCACCTGAGAGTTAGTTGCATGCTTCTGTATAGGGGAGTTAGATTGGGGTGGGGGAGGAGGGGGTGGAGATAATGAAAGATAGTCCTGTTGCTGATTGCCAAATGATCAAATATATGAAGTCATTTCTTAGTTAAACAGCCAGTCAAAAGAAATTGTGGAGGCTCATGTAACTGCCATTTGAGCAGTGTGGTCACAGCGCAACCCTAGTCAAGTAAGAAGCTGGAAATGGTGTGTAAGAGAAAATATGTAAAGGAATCTCAAATGCAATATCACTGCTTTCCTTTTAGATCTATGAGAAATATGGAAGCTAGGAAAATGCAAATACTACGCCAAATAGTGGAGCAGTGGCCATGATATACAGTGCCTATGGTACTCAAGAAAGTGACATCATCATTACAGAATTCTCCCAGAGTATCAAAACACAATTATTATTTCAAGGATCTGAACTCAGATTAAGGTTTCAGAAGAAAATCTGTTTAGCACTAATGCAAGACTCATTTATGAACCATATATTGATCACATAATCAAAGCCAACCTCCCTTGGGTAATTCAAGAGACAGTACTGAGAATCAAAATCAATTGCTATGCCGGTAAAAGTCTTGATCCAACCAGTAAACAATACCCACTATAAATAAATTTGTGAAGATTTGAAAAATGTTTGCAAGGGCTGTCAATATGTTTACAACTTTATAACAGACAGAAAAAGTACTTAAAATGTAGATAGAAAAGTATTAAATAATGATGGCTACTTTCTGATGGTCCTCCTTCAGTTATTAATGGATACTGTGAAAGCAACTAAGCAAATGGTAGCAGTTCACTGTACTTGGCCATCAGAATGCTAACATAGTACCTCTGCATTACAGCAGCATATATATTAGATGTACAGACATTAGGATATGGTTCTTTAACTGATGCTCTTAAGTTAGTATTCCATGGTGGCAGCAGACTAATAGACTAGGTATAATTGGGTCAGCAAGTCTCCTATCAACATACAGAAAATGGAGTCAAAAGGAAACAAAAACTGGGAACCAGCTCTTGACACTGGACTCCTGATTAAAAGAATATAATATCTCAGAAGGAATAAAGAAATGCTTTTCCAAATTGCGTTAAAAACTGCTAGCTTCACTAGTTACTCAATTTGTACAAATTAGATATATAGTTTCTAACAATAAAAAGACAAACACAACTTGAAGTAGTGATAATTTTAACTTTTAAGTGAAAATAATCCAAGAGCTTCATGTAATTTCTGACAATTTAGCAAAAGGTTTGCTAGTTTTTAATGTGCTAAATCAAAATTTTACTTGGTGTTAACAGGGGAAACAGCCAGGGTTAAGCCACAGGGGCAATTTGGTAGACAGGATGACTGACAGAAGGGGAAAAAAAGACCAGTGTACACCTTTTCATATACATACAGCCCAGCTTGAGGTTTGAATAAGTTCAGAACCTGTAGTGTGTGTACTTGTTGGAAACGAAAATTAAATATAGAAAGTGACGGAATTTAAAAAAGATTCAGAGCATTATTCACAACAACTTGTATTTATATAGTAGCCTTAAAGTAAAACCGTCCAAGGCACTTCAGAGTCTTCTCAAGCAAAATTTCAGTTCACACCACAAATACATGGTTGTGTTTCTGAATGCTGACAAGTACCAACAATATACCATTACTGTGCCTCGAAGCCACCAATAATTTTCCCCAAAGCATTAAAAACCTTTAACATTTTGATCAATAACTGGTATGAAATCATTTGATCTTGGAAAATATTTCTTATTGTTCACAAATGTTTGCAAATTATATCACTTGCCTATGTAGTCATAATATGAAGTATAAATAAGTCCTTACAGTGACAGTCTCCTGGATCAAAGACAGGCGACCAAATACAGTGCAAGATTAGTTATGGTACTTTTTAATACCGTGTCTTTTTTCTGCATATAATTTTACCTGTACATCATATACAGAAGACAAATGTAGCAAACAATTTATAACTTAATGAGTGATATGCTACCATTCAGATCTATGAAACATGAACCCATTTGTGTAAGTGAATAAAGTCATAGCTTTCAGTTCAAAAGAGGTTTGATCTGTTTATGAACATTGCAATTTCTATTCAGAGTTTGAAAAAAGATGTCCAAGCCACGATTTTAAGGGGATTGACCTTATAAACAAACAGATTGCAGTGAATATGTGCTCCAAGATTAGCATATGATTTAAAAGATGACCATCTTAGTAAGAGGAGAACAATTGGCCAGTACTGTGGCTTCTAATTTCATACGACTGATCTCATAGATAAGCAGACTGAAACCAACTTAGAACAGCAATATTTACAAGCTACTGCAGCAGACTGTCCATGCTCCTGCTAGGAGATCTGATATCATGATATGTCATGCTCAACTGCTTTATACCATCCTCTCACATCCGTTGGAGCTTGTCTGCAATTACTCTGACACCTGTCATCAAACCATGCCTAGCTCAACCCATTTCTGCTATCCTCCAGTTTGTCCTCTTGCAAACTTTCTGTAACTTATCAACTTTGATCAAATAGCCAATACAATGACATTTTCTTTTCAAAAAGAGGCATATAAAATGGACATTAACAAGTTGTAAATACATATTGCAATGCTCTCAGCAGAATTTTATAGTAGCCTGAATTTTGTAGTTTATGGTTATAAATGTGACAATCCCATGAGAAATCTAGTGAGGCCTAACTTGACATCAGGAACAACTCACTGATTTTTAACTAAATTCCAGGTGTCAATTTGAGATTCTTGCTTGGCAGTGGCAAGATGCCTATCTATGGATATTATTACCTGTTAACAACCTTATCCACTGTTGTGGTTCTGTTCGTCGAGCTGGGAATTTGTGTTGCAGACGTTTCGTCCCCTGTCTAGGTGACATCCTCAGTGTTTGGGAACCTCCTGTGAAGTGCTTCTGTGATCTTTCCTCTGGCATTTATAGTGGTTTGAATCTGTCGCTTCCGGTTGTCAAACCATTATAAATGCCGGAGGAAAGATCACAGAAGCGCTTCATAGGAGGCTCCCAAGCACTGAGGATGTCACCCAGACAGGGGACGAAACATCTTCAACACAAATTCCCAGCTCGGCGAACAGAACCACAACTAGCACCCGAGCTACAAATCTTCTTACAAACTTTGAACCTTAACTGCAGATCTTGCCTTATTAGTCTGCAGTTTTCTATCATTACCACCCACCACGAGGAAATTGAACACAGGAATTCTTCACATGGAAATCAGATTGAGTACCTGATGACTTCAGTTTATCATTTGCTTCAAAACATCATCAGGAACCAACATCTCAGGGCATGCTCCTTGGGCACGAGGCACAAACACCCCATGTGCATGTATACCCGTTTTTGACCCATTCTAAAGATCAAAGTCAGTGAGAGCCCCGAAGACTGGGCTAAGTTCAGAATCCAAAGGAGGACTAAAACAAAATATAAGGGCAAACTAGTGAGGAATATAAAAACTGAAACCAAGGGTTTCTTAGACATAAAAAGAAAGAGAAGGGTCAAAGTGAAGATAGCCCTCATCGAAAATGATTCCGGGAAGGTAGTTATAGGGAACAATGAAATAGCAGAGGAACTAAACTGATGCTGCATGAGTTTTTACGATGGAAGATATTTTAAATATCCCACTAATACTAAAGAATACAGGGGAGGAATTATGTACCATCACTGAAGTATTATTAGACAAACTAATGGACATAAAGGCAGACAAATCCATGGGCCCTGATAGCTACCTCCTGTCGTATCCTAGGATGCAAGCTACAGAGGTAGTGGATGCATCAGTTGTAGTTTTACAAAAATCCAGGGATTCTGGAGAAATATCAGCGGACTGGAAAAATGCCAATGTGAGACCTTTTTAAAAAATGGGAGGGAGGCAAAAAGCATTAGCTTAATATCTATTGTTGGAATAGTACTGGAATCAAGTAAGGACGAAATCAAGTAGTCAGCATGGATCCCTTACTCCCAATGCCTCCACCTCCACCGTATTTGCTCCCAGGAGGAGCAATCCCACTCCAGGACATCCCAGATATCCTTCTTTTTCAGGGACCACAATTTGCCCTCCCTTGTGATCAACAATGCTCTCCAGTACATCTCCTCTACTTCCCGCACCTCTGTCCTCAAACCCCTCTAACTGCAACAAGAATAGAATCACCCTGGTCCTCACCTTCCATCCCACTAATCTCCAGAGACAGCACATTATTCTCTGCCATTACCACCACCTACAGACAGACCCCACGACCAGAAACTATTCCCTCCACAACTCCCTTGCTGCGCCCACACCCCCTACCAACCTAAGGTGATGTAAAACATGCACCCATACTACCTCTTCACCTCCATCCAAGGCACTGAAGGTTCTTTTCACAAGAGATTTTCCTGCACATCCACCCACCTCATCTACTGCATCCGTTGCTCTCGATGTGGACTCCTCTACTTCGGGGAGACAGGACACCAACTCATGGAGCATTTCAGGGAACATCTTTGGGACACAAGCACTCAACAACCCCACCGTCCTATGGCCAAACATTTCAACTCCCCTTCCCACTCCCAAGGAATGCAAATCCTGGACCACCACCACCACATCAAATCCACCAAAAGAGGGGCCTCATCTTCCACCTTGGGACCTTTCAACCACATGACATTAACATCAAGTTCATTAGTTTCAAATTTCCCCTCCCCCCACCCTCATCCCAGAGCCAAACCTCTAACTTGACACCGCTCTCTTGACCCGTCCATCTTCCTTCCACCTCTCCACTCCACTCTCCCTACTGACATGTCACAATCACCTCCTACGTGCCTCCACCTATTGCCTTCCCTCCTACTTTCCCTCAGTCCCACTCCTCCCTCCACATTCCTGATGAAGGGCTTAAGCCCAAAATGTCAACTCTCCTGCTCCTTCGTTGCTGCCTAACCTGCTGTGCTTTGCTAGTGCCACCTTTTTAGACTCTGACTCTCCAGCAACTGTAGTCCTCACTCTCTTTGTGAAATTGTGTTTGACTAATTTATTCCAGTTTTTTGGGAAAGTCTCAATCAGAGTGAACAGAGGGAAGCCAGTAGATGCATTGTTTTGGATTTCCTGAAAGTGTTCAACAAGGTACCTCACAAAAGATTTTCATAAGAACGCATAGCGTTACAGATAAAATACTGGCATGGATAGAGAATTGGCTAATGGAAGGAAACAGCAAGTGGAGTTAAGGGGTTCTCATTTAGGTTGATAATTTGTGACCAGGGATCAGCGCTCGGACTGCAACTGTTAACAATATATAACAATGACTTGGGAGGAAGGAAGCAAATGTATCATAGCCAAATTCGCAGACAACACAAAAGTAGGTGAAAAGGCAAGTTGTGAGAGAGGTACAAACAGCTGACAGAGAAATATTGACAGGTTAAGTGCATAAAATGTTGGCAAATGGAGCAATAATGTGAGAAAAACATGAAGTTGTTCATTTTGGAAAGGAGAACAAAAGAACAGGCGATTATTTAAATTGAAAACAAACAGTGCAGAAAGCTGCAATACGAAAGGGACTTGGTACTTGTGTATGAAACAATGTTAGCACACAGGTGCAGGGGATAATAAGGAACATTAATGAAGCACTGGCCTTTGCTTCAAGAGGAGTGAGTACAGAAATCTTGTTACAACTGTACAAGGTACTTATGAGAGTACATCTGGAATATGGAAAGCAGTTATTTATGGAAAGATATCATTTCACTTGGGACAGTTCAGAGAGAGTTCACTAGGATAATCCCTGGCATGGAGGGAACATTTTATGAGCAAAGGCTAAACATATTGGGACTCTACTCACTGGAGTTCAGAAGATTGAGAGATTATCTCAGAATAAAGGGGCATCAATTTGAGTGTGAGTTGAAAAGGAATTTTTTCTGAAGTTTCAGTGTCTTTGGAACTCATTGCTACAGAAAGCTGTGGGGGCAGAATCCATGTATACCTTTAAGGCGAAAATAGATGGATTCTTGGTTAGTGAAGGAATCAAGGATTATGGGAAAACTGCAAAGTGGACATGAGGAGCATTGGATCAGCCACAAGCCTATAGAATCAGCCACAATCCTATTGAATGGCAGAGGCGGCTTGGGGCAAAATGGCATATTCTTATTCCTAGTTCTTATGATTTCATGGTCTAAAAATGCGCATGGCACATATCCGATCCACTTACACATTTCTGCATTCCCTCCCTATCATTCTAATTCTGCAGCAAGGGGACTTTGTGCTCAAGGACACCCATCCAACTCATGGATTGGACCAGACATGCTTGCTTTCTTGGCACTCACTCACTGAGTCTGTGTGGATGCCCAGTGCATCTCTGCCTTACCTTGCCATTTCATGCCTTACCACTCAACCAAAGTAGTACTGCATGCCTTGCCATTTAGCCCAAAGTCAGGAAACTTGTCATGGTTCTCAGCAGGTCTCAGTCAAGGGAGAGAACTTTCAAAGAAGGGGTTGCAGCACAGTAGGTCAAGGGCTGGCTCCAATACTGGCCTAGGGGCTTGGAGATAGTCAGTTGCTCAAGATAGTCAGGATACTCTCCTCATAAGGGTTGGGCAGCTAAATGCTGAACAAACAGTCAGCCACTCCTCCTGCAATATCAGTGAGGTAGGTATCAAGGGAGATGAAAGTAGATGGCACAGCTGTTACTTTTGGTGCAAATGGGGAGGTGTCCAAGTGTGTGAGCAAACTACACAGAGGGCATGCAGGCTTAGTGATTTCAAGGATTGTGAAGGATGAGTGTAAGTGAGGGAAAATGCTGCAGATAATAGTGAGAGTGATACAGCATGAAGCTTGTGAGAGGTGGGTACAGTGCAAAGATACAGGGAATGTGATTTATTGGAGATGTTGTTGTTACTTACGCTGGTGGAAGGGAGAAGGTCTTCTTCCTAAATTGTTATACATTCGTTCAGATAGGTGAAAGTGCACTAAACTGGGTGGTAACTTCAGACCAGGTTGACATGGTCTCGCATCATGGCCTCCTCTGCTAGTCCTGGGGGATGAAGACGTGCTGATTCTGCATCACCCCAACCTCCAGGTGCCTGTTTGCAAAGCAGGGTGCCAATTTTCAATTTGCTGCCATGTCCAGAGCAAATGTCATGAACGAAGAACAGCTCTGGACTGAAGGTGCTTGTCTCAGTGTACAAAGGCCTTTTAAAAACTGTTCCACCACCACAGATGTCAGGGATTTCCTAGCAGTGTGAGTTTTTCCAGATACGATGAGTGGTAGAACAGAGCTAGAATCATACAGGGGTGAAGCCATAGGCAAGTAAAATGGTGAATTTGGTAAGATGTGTTCAGACAACTTGCTAGGCCACGGACAGAAATCCTCTATGAATCTCTACAAAACTAAAGCATGGACAAAATAAAGGAAGATTCAACCTCCTGAGTTTCATAACACAATTTCTCCAAGTAATAACTACTTTTGTCTAACTCTGCAGTCATTGATTTGGGAATACACAGATTGCGCAGTTAGTGGCAACATTAACTTGTCTATTTCACTTTTCTTTTTAAAAGCAATCCAGAAGCTCTTTAAAATTAAATAGTGATACTCAACAGCTGCCAGTCTCCTTGAGCCTGTAAATGTGCTAATCTAGTGCCTGAAGCGGAGATCCGAGAAGCATTGTCATGAGTTCAGCAGTTTGAGCTAATGCACTAGTTAAATTGTCACAATCAGTGAGGGCTGCACTTGAGGTAATAATACAGTTCTTGGGTATATAGAACATGAGTGACTGAGAACTAGGTGCAAGGCAACTGTTAAAACAAACAGAATGCTATGAAGTATCACAAGGATAACTCCACACAAAACTGCAACTATCTGGTCTGTGTAGCAATCTTTAGTCGACTTAATTTTGAATCTAGGATAGAGCATCCAAAATTGTCAATTCAGCACAAAGGATTATGGAATTTCAAGTGTAATGTATATCTACTACCAATCAAGTTTCTTTAGTCTGTGTGTGTTTGTACTGGAAATAAGTCTCAGTTAAATATACGTTATTCCCATGACATGTTTACATTAGTTCCAAAGAGGAGTCATTGCATTCAAAATGGGATCTCTGTTTCTTTCTTCACAGATACCATTTAGGTTTCTTCAGGTCTTTGATTCTATTTTGCAATCCTTCAAATAGAAGTATATTTTAGGCATGAAGGGCACCAGACACCTTTTGAAAAAATTAATATATATTAAGAAAATATTAATTTACCAAGACCCTGACTAGTGTACACCCCAGTAAATTGGTAAATATTTGCCTATTTTTGAAAAGCAAGTTTCAGCTATGTAAAATGAGGATTGTAGCTAGGTAAGTTTTTTTGGGGGGGCAGTATAAGCCATTTACTAAACTCATGTATTAATATAACGGCACAAGTTTAAAATGGCAAATTTCATAGAATATTGCAATGAAAACAAAATTCCTTTCTAAAATGTATCTAATGTCATCGGTCAATAAATATTTTACAATTATGATTGCACATGAGTTTGAGATGAATCTCAAAGCATAACTTCAGAAAAATAATGTACAGCTAACCACAATTTGCACCCGATTGCAGATTTGGCCTACTGTGTCCTACTTCAAACTCCTGTGACTGTAAATGGAGGTGGTCTTGGTAAAGATTCAAAGGAGGAAAATTAGATTGAAACATCATTCAAAGACTTTTGTGAAAATAGAAAAAAGGGCAAGACAGACATGCACTCATATAGCATTTTTCATGACCTTCAGAAGCATTTACAGACACATTTGTAGTGTAGTCAGTGTTGTAATGTAGAAAACAGGACAGCCAATTTATGCAGCAAACTCCAACAATATAGCAATGATGAGGTTACGAAAAGAATAGAATCCCTACAATGTGAAGACAGGCTATTTGGCCCATCAAGTCTACACCGACCCTCTTAAGTGCATCTCATCCAGACCCACCCCTTTACCCTATCCCTGGAACCCTGCATCTCCCATGGCTAATCCACCTAGCCTGCACATCACTGGACACTAGAGGCAAATTAGCATGGCCAATCCACCTAACTTGCACATCTTTGGACTACAGGAAGAAGCCAGAGCACCCAAAGGAAACCCACGCAGACGCAGGGAGAATGTGTAAACTCCACACAGACTGTTGCCCAAGGCTGGAATCGCATCTTGGTCCCTGGCACTGAGGATAACCACTGAGTTGCCATAAATCTGTTGTGGTTTTCAAAAGGGATATATATTGTACACAATAAAACCCATGCTCTTATATACACCTGAATAGTCAAATAGGATTCTAATGTGATTGCTGAAAGATGGTGCACCTGACAATGCAGCTCTGCCTCAGTACTGTACAGTACTATCAGCCTTGATTTCTGTCCTCAAACCCTGGAGTGGGGCTTGAGCCCTGAGCCTCAGGGGCAAGAATGACAAATGAGGCAACTGAGCTATGGTGACAATCATAATAGACCAAGAGCCTTTTAGGCTTGAAAGAAAAAGTGAAGCATATTTTGGACAAAATCATTTTTTTTAAACAATTATTTACATTTAAATCTCATCTTTAATGAATAAAGGCATCTCCAGACACTTTGTCCCTCATCTTTCTGGTACCATAATTTACAAACTTCCATTGGCAAAGAGCTGCAGTGGTTTGCTATTGTCCTCTGCAATGTGGCTGACCAGAAAATGTCTCCTGCTTTTTCTGCTTTTCATCAGGCTTTTTGGAAGGATTACAAACTAATAATATACTGGTTTTGGCCACCTTACAAATGTACCTTCAATGACTACTAAATAGGACTTGCACTCAGAGCTTCTGGTCCAGACATAGCAGCGCTGCAACTGTCACAAAAACTCCAATCTTAAAGTATTTTACAGATTTCTAAGCAAAACCCATTTGACATCTCATTAAGTGGAAACATTAGGAGAGGTAACCAAAAATGTGTTAGATGTACATTTTCAGTAGCCTCTTAAAAGTCGGAGAGAGCGTTAAGGAAGAAGAGAGATTTAAGCTCTGGAATTATCTCCCTAAACTTTCTTTCCTTTTTGATACGGCTTTAAAAATTAGTTCTTTAACCATACGTTGGCTCATCTCCCCAACATCTCATGTGATTAAGAGTCAAAATGTTTGACAAGACTCCTCTGAAGTGTTTTTTTTAAATCATGTTTAAAAAGGTCTGATACAAAGTTGTTTTTATTGATGAAGCCACTAGAAGCCACTTAAGGTCAGTGAACACAAGGATGATGGACTTGCTGATAGTTAGGTCGGCAAAGCACTAGTTTGATGTCAGTAAGTAGTTTTCACAATTAGGCCTTGATTAATGGAAAAGTTGCCAGCTGAATGTGAATGCAAACATTTAAAAAAGGTGTTTGAAAACGTTGTAGCCATGGGACAACATTACTGAATAGAGAAGATAGGTACAGTATTGTAGATACATCTCCCAGTTACAGTGGATGGAAGAAAGTTTCAATTGTTTCAAGGGAGAGAGGATTTGGCTTGAGAGATTGTGTGGCTAATTTGTGAAAGATGGGTAAAAGGGTTGTGGCGTGTATAAGTTGAATCATGGCAATTCAGGACATCCGTTATAGACCGAATGGCTTTTTCCTATTCCTGGTTTGCTCCAGTCTTGATATGCAGAAAATAATACACACAATGTAATTAATTTGCAATGGGCTGCCCACACTATCAGTAAAATAGGAGGGTGGCAGTTTTGCATTGTCACCTTTGACTAATAGCAATGTAAAAGCAGCTTAAACTTGTAAGAAATTGTGGGCAGTAATACTACATTTCCTCAAAACGTCAGCACTAGTTAAACACCAGAAGTACAAGAAGAAATGGTAACCAAAACATAGCTTGGAATCCAGTCTCCAGAAGTATCAGAACAATAAATCCATTAATCTTTGTTGAATTCAAAGTATCTCAGAAGGGCCCCAAAATGTCTGCATCAGATCTTGAATAAAATCATGGTACAGATACCAAAGCACGGTTAACAAATAAAGCTCAATATTGATCAGGAGTAGCTTAGTAACCAGATTGTTGTTATTGCAAAAGTGTAGTTTAAACAAGCTGTAAAGGCCCACCGAAACATAACACACCAAAACCATTTTAAAAGGATTAAATAAGGCGATAGTTATTTCTTGGGATATCATAAAAAGTCATCTGGCATCAAATGACAAAGATCAAGTCAATGCTGTACTGAAGTTCTGTATAGCTGAGGCAAATATATCTTGACTGCAATTCCTTCAAACTAATCACTTTGCAAAACCAGGACAAGGCAACAATGCAGACGTAATAACTTAAATTATTGGATACCCAACTTAGGATCAACATATTTTTATAAATTATGTTTAAGACATCATGTTGAGGTTGTACAGGACATTGGTGAGGCCTTTTCTGGAGTAGTGTATCCAGTCTGGTCCCCAGTTACTGGAAGGATATTATTAAGCTGGAGAGGGTTTAGGAAAGATTTACCACGATGTTGCTGGATAGAGACTTTTTCCACTGGATCATAGGCAGCTGAGATGTGACTTTATAGAAATTTATAAAATAATAAGGGGTATAGATAGGGTTAATGGTGTCCCTATGGTAGGGGATTTCAAGACTAGCAGAAACATTTTTAAAGTGAGGTCCTGGGCCGCCTCCACCGCCACTCCCTAACCACCTGACACCTAAAAGAAGAACGCTTCATCTGCCTTGGATCCCTCCAACCCCACGGAATCAATGTAATCTCACCAGTTTCCTCATTCACCCCCCACCCTCACCCCCCCGGCCTTATCCCAGTTCCAACCTTCCAATTCAGCACTGCCCTCATGACCTGTCCACCTGTCTTCCCACCTACCTGCTCCACGCCCCTCTCTGACATATCATAACTCCTACCTCCAGCTACCTATCGCACTCTCAGCTATCTTCCCCATCAGCCCAGACCCCTCCCATTTATCTCACCACCCCCTCGGCTCAGTGTCATTCCTGCTGAAGGGCTTTTGCCCAAAATGTCGATTCTCCTATTCCTCGGATGCTGCCTGACCTGCTGTGCTTTTCCAGCACCACACTATCGACTCTCATCTCCAGCATCTGCAGTCCTCACTTCCACCTACATTTTTACAGTGAGAGGAGAGAAATTTAACAAACACGAGGGGCAATACTTCTTACACAAAGGGTGGTTTGCATGTTGAATGGACTTCCTGAGGAAGTGGCTGATGTGAGCACAATTACAACATTTAAAAAGGATTTGGATAGGTACATGATTAGGAAAGGTTTGGAGGGCTGTGGGCCAGGAGCAGGCAGCTGGAATTAGTTTAGTTTGGGATCATGTTAGGTATGGACTGGTTAGACCAAAGGTATGTTTCCATGAAAGATGAAAGAATGATGATTCCATGAAAGAAACGTTACCACCAGTCTGAAATTTCAACAAAAACATTTACCTGCAAATGAATGATCAATCAACTATATTAAAAAAATTGATTCATTTTATACTTGCTTTGCTATTTAGATGAAACATGATTCTGGTTTCATAATTTAAACTGAAAAATATGAGAGTTTAATAAATAGGGGGATAAGCAATGAGGAAAGATTAAAACTTTTCAAGATAAATCTAGGATAAAGACAGTAGAGTCAAAAAAAGATTAGAGCCAGACTTTTCAGAAGTGAAATTAAACATTTCTACATGTGAAGCATTAAAAATTTGGAACTTGCTTCCACAATGACAATTAGCACAAAACAAACTGTTAATTTAAAAACTATGATTATTATACTTTTGTTAGACAAATGGTGAAATGGGGTAAAGACAGATTTATGGAGTTGGGTCGCAGATCAGTCATAACCTCAAAGAATGGTATATAACAAAACTATGGATCTAAATGGCCTAATTCTATTCCAATGTTACAAGACAGATACAATACCTACATTTTTGCAGTGATAATCTGTCTTTCAAATATTGGTCATGTACATAATTCATTATTTAAATCAGACAGGCTTTCAAATATCATGTATCCATATGGTTAAAATGTACCAATGTACTGCATGACTTGACCCTATACACAGTTTACTATGTCAATCTCCACATCAATGTTGGTCAAGGGAGGGGTGGGAAAAAGGCTAAACAGAGAGGAAACAATACACACCAATAATTGGGAGATATAAAGCATCAGAGTAAGAAACAGCATGGTGAGGTCAGAGTAAGATGGTATTCAGTAAGCTTTACATTATGTTTACAGTGCATATGTGTAGCTGATACAAAAGGAGGCTGGTGAACTGTAACTGTAGATAGCGAAATGAGAATATGATAATGTGATGGTAATGGAGATCTGGCTCATAAAAGGGTAGGCCTGAGTACTACATACTGCCAGATACAGGTATTTTGGAAAGATGATGAATAAAAAAAAAAGGAGTGCCAAGACTGATTGAAGATAATATTAAATATGGGAGAGGAAGCACTCCTACTGGAGCTGAGGACAGAATCTATTTGATGAGAGCTAGGAAGCCACCGTGGTATTATTACACTAGATGGTATTCTATGGGCCAAATAGTGGGCAAGATAAGGAACAAGTCTGCAAGGAAACTATACAGCATAAAAACTATAAGGCAGTTATATTCTTTTAAGACTTCATTTATGCGAGGACATACTGGCTTAGTAATAGTGTAAAGACCAGGAAGAGTTTGTGAACTTTTGAGAATTTGGTCCATCTGTATGTTTACAACATAATGAGAAGAAGGCATTGCTGAAAATTCACTGCTGGGGAATGCAATAGATCAAGAGGGTCAAGTGTCAATAAGAAACAGTGATAACAGTATCACAAGGTTTAGGTTAGCTATGGAAAAGGACAAAGATCAATCTTGAGTAAAAATACCCAATTACAGGACAGTCAATTGCAGTGGGGAGAGAACAGGTCTGGTCCAGATAAATTGGAATCAAAGATTGGCAGACTAAATTGCAATAGCACAAATGGGATGCCTTTCAATAGGAGATAGTTCAGTATATCCCTACAAGGGAGAGGCAAGGTAGGATAAACAAAGAGCGCGAGAGAAAAGGTGAAGAAAAAGGCTGTGTATGATATATCAAGTTGGAAAAATAATGGAAAGCAAGGCTAAGCATACATGTCAAGAGGGGAAGTGAAAAGGACTGGCAGCTAAGACAAAGGGAGTCCTAAAGCCTCCTATTTGCATAATAATATTAAAAAGCTAGTAAAAGGAGCAGGTATTAGAGTGACAAAAGGGAAGTTACTCATGAAGGTACATGGCTGAGGTACCAATGACATGTCTTTACTGAGGTTGTTGAGAAATGAATGAACTAAATATGATGAACAGAAGGTATTAGGAAGATTATCTGTATGTAAAATTGATAAGTCACCAGACTTAATGAGAAGCAGCGTGTGCAGATTGCTGGCAAGTAAGTGTTGCTTGAAAGCACAATCCTTTCACCACTTTGCAGCTGATTGTGACTCTTGAATGTGGAGCGCTTCAATGGATTAGATTTATCCCACTTTTGTAGACACAATATAATTCACATTTTATGAACATGTATTTTTATCCAGCTACCTAGTAGGAAGGTGGTTAGGTGGGATTTTTTTGCCCAAACAATCAGTTAGAGTAACAATTTTTTTTTCAGTTCTGCAATGAAAAGTTTTAGAATTTGTAACAATGCTTATTTTTTAATTGCTTGAGATTTTCTGCTCATTTCGATGTTAGCACTTGATTTGTTAAATGCACAGTAATAAAGTATTAATTTTTATGCAGACAAAAGAATGTTACAACACCAGTGAATAATTTTGGAGGATCAACATTGAAGAAAATCAAACTCCTTTTTTTCAAAAAAGGATGTCCTGATAACAATATTGCTAGTGGTATAATGAAACAATGTTACATTGAAGTAAATTCTGACTTCTGGTGGGGGGGGGGGGGGGGGGAGGAGAGAGAGAGAGAGAGACTTGCAAATGCCGACATACTTTCATACAGAAAAAAAAGAGATATTTTAAATAAAAGGAAATCTGTGACAGGACAACACTACACAAGCATTAAGGTACAGCCATGGGAGGAAAAACATTATGAATGATTTGCATGCAATTCAAATATCTTAGCCTGAGCTTTCATGTACAGCTAGATGGAATTTAGATTCCAACTTTGATCATTTAAGATACGTTGCTATGTATGTCAAACATTACCAGTTCTCACCAAGGATGTGAGACAAAGCATTTTACAGTGGCAGAACTATTCCTAATAGAAGTGGAAAATAGCCTAGATCAATTCTGTGCATCATTGAATGGTATTAACAGGCCTTACACAAAGTAGGCCATTGCACACTTTCACCCAAAACTGCACTGAGTTCCAGATCTTGTTTTTTTCTGGGGGTGGGGAGAAACAGTGGGGATAAAAGGTACTAAAGAGTTACAAAAGGAGTATTACAACATATTTCCTAGAAAACAACCGAATACTAAGAATACTACAGCTGTATAACAGCCTCTCCCAAAAAAGGTTGAGCTTCTATTTCCTGCCTTTAATCATAAGGAAGCTCCTCTGGTTAATTTTCCAGATTAGGTTTGCTATCAAACGAAGAACAAACAGACATTTTTCTTTAAAAAGTGAAAAATATAATCATGTCATCCTAATGCCATTTCAACACCCAAACAGAAAACAGAAACTTCAGAAATTGTTTCAGCAATTGATAACTTTGTATACTAGTTCATTAGTACTACTTCTACTTCCAAAGTTCGAGACACGTGCAAATACTGCTGAATTACAAAATTCACAAAATACCCAGATAATCAAGTCAAACTAGAGTTGTAAGAATAGCATCAATGTTTGGACTGCTCAGGGACTCTACGACTCATCTTTGGAGTTTACAATGCATTTAATAAAAAAGACGCAGCATAAAATAAACAAACAGTTACCGCAAATAAAAAAAATGGAAAACCATAACTGCAAACATCAGAGATACATCTAATTAATCGAAAAGAACAAAGGGAATACCATTTTTTATAAAAAAAATCAAGAGGTGTCTCAGACTAATTGGGCACTAAAATTGCGAAACCTTTAACTCCATTTCCGAAATAGTGCGACAATGCCTCGACCGCGTTGTAAAATATGTTGGTTTTAGGTCAAATAAAGTCATGAAAAGTAGCGCTCAGATGTTGACCGATGAGAGACAAAGGCGGTGGCAGCAGCTCCTGCACTTGCAGAGACAGAACCCTATCCCATCCTCGGGGTGGGGGGGGTGAAGGGGGGGGGTGAAGTAGCACACCCTGACAGACTGAGTGCCAGCATCAGCTGCTGCTCCTACCCGAACCTGGGAGCCAGGAATGAGGGAGAGGAGACTGACTGCCGTCCCAGCAAATAGTACCGTGATGTGAACCCACACAACCTCGCGGGTTACTCGGCCACCCGACTCGGGGCTTCGGAGCGAGAGTGAGTGAGGCCCACACTCCGCGCCAGACAGAAACATCAGCCAACTCAGTTACATAATTTAATTCTCATTTTATTTTTTAAAAAAACTTGAAAATCGTGAGGCAGAAGAAAGAGAGATCTACCAACAAACGACAGTGGATTCTCTTACCCCCAGTGCCGTCTGAATTCTCGTTTAAACTGCCCGAGGAATCATGCTGAGTGCCCACACACCCTCCCATGGGTGAGCTCCTGTCACTTTGACAACAGACCGACTGACCCCGGCCGGCACTGGACTCGCTCAGACAGACAAACGGACAGCCGCGCGCCTCGCCATAACCAAGCCCCGGATCCACCTCTCGCCCGAGCCGCCACGCCCCCATTCGTGATGCGTACTAACCCCACCCCCGTCCAAGTTCTCCTGGCTCCAACAACTAACCCCGCCCTTCCCACCGAGGCTGCGCCCCTTCCTTCACGTGTGCCCGGTCGTCCCGCCCACCGCTTGTCTAAATCCCGCCCCTTCTAACCCCGCCTCCTTCCCTCCCCAATCCACAATCACCTTTCCTGCGCGCCCCGTCCCGTTTGCCAGTGAGGCCCCGCCTCCCTCGTGAGTCGCACGCTTTACGTCAGACGCTGAGCTGCAGCTGGAGGGCGTTCGGTAATATCAGACATTTTTGTTCCGTTAGTTTCTAACGGTTTCTGGCTCTTATTTTGCTTCTTTTTTTGGGCGGGGGGAAGGGGATTGTATTCCTTTCCCTTGCGATGTACTGGGGAGTATGTTTGCGCCTGACTTGCCTCCTCAGCTCCGACTCCTTACTCAGGCCAGGGTAGGCTCCTTCATGTTTTCATTCTGCCCTTCACAGCCCAGTGTGGGTTTGTCACACACTGCACTCTCCCACATCCCAGCTTCCCTCCACTTATCGACGATTTGGCGACATTGTCGTTATCCAGCTTTTTAAGCCCTACGTGCTCTACTCAAGTGACGACACCAAACTTTCTCTTTAAACTTCCTCTGACCATCTTGGGACATGACCGCCGACTTTCTGCTGGCCAGACAGTTGTTATTTGTTTCCCTAAACTGAGAACTCTTTAAATGTTTCCATTTAAATCAAATACTTCTCCTTCAAGACAATCCTCTGCCAGACAATAACTCCTTCCATTCCCAACCCTACTAGACGCCAACCTGACAACATCCCTCCAGTTTCTCACCATTTCCTCTGACCCGAGGAGATCTTATCTGTCATTGAATCTTTCCTATCTCATCCTATCAAAGACCTTTCTCTGTCTTTGTCTCACTGTTTCCTCGCTCAAAAACTATTTAATTAAAACTTGGACTAGTTAAAAATGTAAAGTCATCCTTGACCTGAAAGATCTTCTCTATTCCTTCCCCACATATGTTGCCTTACATTGATTTTTTTCCAGCATTTCCTATTGTTTCTAGTGTTCTCTGTGACAACCACAACATCCTCATCTCAAGAAGGCAGTCTTTAATTCAGCCAGAATAGGACTGCAATCCATGCTGTTGGCATCAATCTAGTTCATGTGGGCTGTTAGGTGTAGTGCAACAACTCACCAAAGGTTCCAGTGACAGCATCTCCCAAACCCCTGACTTCTACCACCTAGAAGGACAAGAACATCAGATGTATGGGATGACCATCAATGGGAGGTTCCTCCAAGCTACACACCATCCTTGAATGAAACTATACCACCATTGTTGTTGGGTCAAAATCTTGGAATTGTCTCTTTAATAGTATTGTGGGTCTACACCATGTAGCCGACAGCAGTTCAAGTAGGCAATTCAAAGGCATTTACAAATGTGCAATAAATTCTGGCCCAGGAAGCAATGTGCACATCCTGTGAAGGAATGAATAAATATAAATAGTTATGTGGTCTGAATGCTTGGTCAAAGAGATATTTTGTAAGCCTTAAAGAGAGTGAGTTTGACATTGGGGTTTAGATAATTAAGATGCGGCTCTCCATTGTGTGCTGAAGGATGAAGAGCATGGATGAGATCAGAGTAATAGAATACTCTGGGTTTGACTATAGGATGTGGAGGTTAGGGTTATAAAATCTTTACAGAAGTGGGGAGCTGTAATTCTGTAAAGGAATTTAAGTACAATGATTTGCATCAATGCAGGTAGAGTAAGCAGTTTCTTTGATGAAGACATTTTCTTTAATGCTGTATCAGTGACTTGCAATGGAAACTTGGCAAGATTCTTTTTGTTACTTAGGTTACACATTGTAACAATAGCAGTCCTGTATGAAAATACTGACAGTCAAGCAGTCTTCAACTCTTGGAAAATCAGTAGCACTTGGAAATTTAACAGACTGTCTTTACAGGTTCTGCTTTAAAGTTTTCTTATTTATTTATCAAAGTTACCTTATTTAAATTAATTACAAGTGGATTAAACTTTATAAAATTGTCCCAGTTAAAATAACAAAAAGAAAGTCAATATGTAAATAATATATTTGATTTGGATCTTTATATGAACTTGGTGATAAATGTGGCAGATGCATAATGAGACTGTACAATGTTTGCTGGACCATCAAGAACCTTAAAAGTGGAGATAGTGAAAACAGACTGATGTCAGTAATTAGCAATGCTGTATTTGCCAGGGGTGTTTAGCATATGCTGAAGATTGAATTTAGAAGCTTCTCAGGCTGGCCAATAACCATAAGAAATAGGAGTAGGCCATTTGGCCCCACTAACCTGCTTTGCTATTCAGTAAGGTGATGGCTGAAGTGGATCACAGTCCCACACTGCACAAATTTGTTTTGTTTTTAAAGTATGATAGTTCTTCATTATTAAAAGAATGAGTCACAAAAAAATTGTAAAGAAAATAATATGCTCTGATTATTTTACCATAAAACAAATGTAAAGGTTCAAACTGATTTATATGCCTGTCAGGCTTCACTTGTTAGGTGTGAAACACATTTGTTTTCTTCATAAAAATGCAACTTAGTTTTGTACATCTCAAACTTTTAAAATAGCCTGAGTTCCATCTGTTCAAACAACTTTGTGATCTTCTAATCTTTTTGATTAAAAATGTGTCAACGTTTGCTGACACCAACAGTTCGGCATTAGCATTCAATAGGTTGAAAGGAAATCAGACTTCATTTTCTGGTGAAAACATTAAATATTCACAAAAGTAAACAAGTACAGACTCATGTTCAAATTTGATTACAAAAGGTGAAACATAGATTAGATTAGATTAATTACAGTGTGGAAACAGGCCCTTCGGCCCAACAAGTCCACACCGACCCGCCGAAGCGCAACCCACCCATTCCCCTAATTTACCCATTTACCTAACACTACGGGCAATTTAGCATGGCCAATTCACCTAACCTGCACATCTTTGGACTGTGGGAGGAAACCGGAGCACCCGGAGGAAACCCACGCAGACACGGGGAGAATGTGCAAACTCCACACAGTCAGTCGCCTGAGTCGGAAATTGAACCCGGGTCTCTGGTGCTGTGAAGCAGCAGTGCTAACCACTGTGCCACCGTGCCGCCCCCGTCATTATGGTGTCATTATGGTGAAGAAAAGGGATTTGGCCCATCAAGTCTATGTAAGTTTTCTGTAAAATTAAATCAATTCAATTTACTTGGATCACATAGAAGTAAATGAAAGACAATAAAAAGGAGAGATGATGGGCTGAATTTTTGAGTCCCACCAGGATAGGAATGGCAGTGGGCAGGGATCAAAAATACCATGCCAGCTGACATGTTGGTGTATTCTCAGTGTTGAATAGTTTTCCAGGTGGTTGGGGGTGGGCCAGTGATCCTGCCTATATTGTGATTGCATCCGATTAGGCTGGTTGAAGATCTCATTTACCATTCATTAATGGCAGATTTTTGCAGTCATGTACATACTACACTTGTTATCTGGAACAAACCAAATAACACAGTGGGCACACAAATGGGGTGCTAGTAATGGCTGCCCCAGGAAATTGATTGTGTCTCCCCACTAAAACAGTAACTGGTGCAGTGGAGGATGTGGCCACTGGGATATCAGGTCAGCACATATTCTGAGGAGAGTGGACAATAAGCACTTGAGCAGTACAAGGGTTATTACCCATTTGACATGAGAGCATAAGAATGGGGAGAGCTGCCAAGTGTTATTGGGCTGCAGTTGGCAAAGAGGATGCAGGTCTCCAGTTTTGGGCCCAGTGGCTGCGAGCAGCACCCTCCAGAAGAAGGACTGAATTCCCAAGTATCAGAAAGGCAGAGGAAAGTGGCAAAGGGCAGGATTGCACAAACCCCTGAGCGTACAATCTATCAACAAAGACAAATCTACTTCGAGATGATCATGATCCAGTGCTAGAACAGAATGTGATCCTTCACAGACATGGTCTTGGACATTTGCATCTTCATTTTTGAAGACCCTGCCACTCATACCTCACAGGTTCACCATGTCCTTCCTGAGGTGGTTAAAATCACTTGAAAGTTTTTGCTTTTGAATCTTTCCAAATATAAGCTGTGGACCTGCATGGCATCTCAGAAATAGATAAGTACACTGCACCTCGCAGATCCTTACTGCGGTTTTTGCCAGAGCTGGCTGGTGCCATTTGAAGAGAAAGTGAGGACTGCAGATGCTGGAGGTCAGAGCTGAAAATGTGTTGCTGCAAAAGCGCAGCAGGTCAGGCAGCAACCAAGGAGCAGGAGAATCGACATTTCGGGCATGAGCCCTTCTTCAGGAATGAGGAAAGTGTGTCCAGCAGGCTAAGATAAAACGTAGGGAGGAGGGACAGAACCCCACTGGTCCTCACCTACCACCCCACCAACCTCTATATTCAGCATATCATCCGTCGTCATTTCCGCCACCTCCAAACGGACTCCACCATCAGGGATATATTTCCCTCCCCTCCCCTATCAGCGTTCTGAAAAGACCACTCCCTCCGTGACTCCCTTGTCAGGTCCACACCCCCCACCAACCCAACCTCCACTCCCGGCACCTTCCCCTGCAACCGCAAGAAATGCAAAATTTGCGCCCACACCTCCCCCCTTACTTCCCTCCAAGGCCCCAAGGGATCCTTCCATATCCGCCACAAATTCACCTGCACCTCCACACACATCATTTATTGCATCCGCTGCACCCGATGTGGCCTCCTCTACATTGGGGAGACAGGCCGCCTACTTGCGGAA